>NC_090933.1:1402194374-1402498098 GCF_040938575.1 Ambystoma mexicanum
GCCATAAAGTGCATGAATGTGCCGGTTTTTCAATATTGCTTGTGCTTCTTGAGATAGTACACCAACTCTAATACTTTTTAGGATGTTGGTATAAGTGAGAGCTGCAGATTGCTGCATGTTTTCTGTTAATTCTCTGTATTGGAAATGTTTCCAAATGTTGACATTTCCTATGCTGCCAACAGTTTTACGGCAGAGTTTGTGTCCTAAGGTTTGAAAAATAGGTTCACCTTTCACTGGTGTCAATTGTAGAAGATCTCCAAAAACGATGATGTGTTTCCCTGAAAATGGTTCTTCGTAGTTTGTTTTAAGTACTTCTTGCAATCTGAGGTGAATCAAAGCCAACATTAGGTTGGAGACCATGCTCACTTCATCTATTAGTAGCATTTTCATTTGTTTTAATACTCTGCGTAGTTCCATTGCAACTTCTGCAGAAAGTTTGTAATAGTCTAATTTGTTTTGGTGTTCTACTGAAAGTAGTAGTAATCGGTGTAATGTGACACCGCCTATGTTGTAGGCAGCTAAACCTGTGGGGGCAGTTACAACAGCTGACAGTTTGTTGTTTGTCAATTGCTGAAGGAACTTGCTGATGATTTTGATTAAGAATGTTTTTCCTGACCCAGCTTCACCACTGACGTACAGCAGTATTGGTTTGTAATTTTGGCAGGTACATTCTTTATTTTCGTGTTGTACACCATGTGCAATTTGTTTTGTTACGTCTTCAAAAATGGTGCGCTGATCTTTAAGTTTTGCTTGTTGTACAGTTAAGTCTTCTATATTTTCTTGATGGTGACACATGGTGTTTTCCACTTCTGTCATAGCTAATTCTGCCTCATTTGCTATTAGTGGCTGTCCTAGTGGTTCTTGGCTTCCTGTTACAGAAGGTTGACTACTGTCGGAAGAGTCCTTATCTAGTTGGGCCTGAAGTTCTTCTTCGTGTTGCTGTTCATTGTGCAACATTGTTTTGTACTGCGTAAAGTTCACATCGGTGATAATGCTTTCATTTGCTTTGAAAGCATCTTCACAGCAGTCATAGTTATCTAGTATCTCTTCCTCGTTTCTCCATGGTTTAAAAAGTTGTAGCAGAGACATGTAATATGGTTCTTTTTGTTGAGGAGTTTTTAATGATAATTTAACATGATTAATTAAGCTTCGTTTGGTAAGTTTCACTAAGCTGCCTTCACAATCTGTGACTCTATATCTGCCTTTACTTTCATCAAGTTTTATATTATTTTTGTATGCAAAGTTTTGAGCTATGTGGTATAGGCACATGCTTTCCAAAGTGGTACTCCTGTTCGGATAGTATGTGTCCAGTAAATAGTTTTTTAAAATGTATTGGCTGTTGGGATCATTTCTGGCAATTGTGTCTATGTCCTCATATGATTTCAGAACTCTTTTTCTAGATTTAGCAGGACCAAGTCTTAGCCATACTATGTTGTGTGATTTTCCGTACAAAGCAGTACTGGTTAAACGATCTGCCGCTTCATTGGTGCCACATTCTCTATGGGAGAGCATTTTTATGCCTAGCCTGTACAATTTCTGAGATAGTGTTTTGTCTGATGATAGGTCATCCCAGAGGTCTTGAAGCTCTGTTTTTTCGGCTTTTGTTAAATAGGCTGTAACATATCGTGCAACAGCAGTGGAATTGTCTGCAATGTACTGCACATCGATGTTTGCATTCCATAAGAGGGCAATGATTGCATTGTAATCATTGATATATTTTGATTCTTCTGTTCTTTTTATGTAATACGTGTTCTTAGGTGATTTACCTTTAACACTATGTCGAACTGAAGACATGAAGTTGTTCATTTCACCTGTTTCTGTAACTGGTCTAGGGAAACCAAACCGACATTTGGTGTAGTATTTCTCTTTGTTTTTGTATTTGCGACGACAATATTTGCCACAAAATATTTGTGTCTGTGAAATTGTAAAATCTGCCCATGCAGGTCATTATGTGTCCGTTGTGAAGGGAATTCACAAGTGACATATTTTTGGATGAACTGCAAAACAGTGGCATCAGTGTCGTGACCAAATTTAGGTGCACCTTTGATCCATAAAAGCACGTGAATATGTGGTGCTCCTCTGGCTTGGTATTCTTTTCTCCAAAAGAAGTGTTGCACTTCTCTGAGGGGAGGAACAGTTTTATTGTAAATGAAGTGTAGCATAGCAATGAAACGATGATGGAAATATCTTGACACATTAACTGGATCTAGAGAGCAAAGTTCTCCAGGTGTTAATAAATGTATGTTGGTTTTGTTGTTGTTTGATATGCGTAGGAACTCATCTAAATCTTCCCATGCATATTCTGCACAACTTAGTGTAACAAACCAAGTCGGTGGTCCAAGGTTTCTGATCATACAACGTACGTCTCCGTGCCGTTGGAACCAGTATTCTTTTGTACGACGCATGTTTGCAAACAAATGTGTTATACTTGATTGTAAAACCTCATTTTTTCTTGTACGTTTTGTATTAATTGCGTAGCTGACATATTTTGAAAGTGGGTTCCAGATTTCAAAATGTGTGCTACTCTGTAACATAGGGTTGCTAGTTCACTTTCAAAGAGTAGGTGGAATATATATTCCACATTTTGGGCCTCATCACGAGTCTGGTGGTAACCCTTAAATGCGGCGGTAGCGCTATTACTGCCGCATTTAAGGGTCCACCAGATCATGGCTTTGGTGGATTTCTCCCCAGCTCTGAGCTGGGGGGAAATCTGCTGCAAAATTGCAGATTTTCGGCGCGATTACCGCCGGCGGGAAAGCCGCCGGCGGTAATAGCGCAAATTTTCCCCATTGGGCCCAATGGGGAATGAGGAATTCCCGAATGGGCCCAATGGGGAATGGGCAATAACCCTTCCGCCAAACCCGTGATCCGGCGCTAATAGTGCTGGGGGGTTTGGCGGTAGGGCTATTAGCACCGGCGCTAATAGCCCCAGCGTTACTGCCCAACTCATGATGAGGCCCTTTGTCTAAACCTGGGATCTTGCGAATACATTCGTAATGAGCGGTATTCTGATGCCGTAATCTGAGTGGGTCTATCATTGTATCTTCCACCTTTGCCAGTAGGAAATAGCAGTGGAAATGCACGTGCTTCTATAGTTTTTTCCCATATGCTCATTTGTGACCCTTTGGTTTGTTGCATTTGGTAAGTTTTTAGTGCATCATCTATGCTTTCATTGGAATGCAATGGATGAATTGTGTACTGGTCCAAAAGAGTGGATACTGCAGCAGGATCCAGAAGTTCAAATTGTCCAGTTTCTGATGACTCTTCAATTATTTCAGTCGTTTCCCTTAAGCTTTCTTCAATATTTATTTTCTTGTTGTATACGTTATTGTCTTTTAGATATTGCAAGGCTTGTCTAACTTTATGTAAGTGCACCAGTTGTTGCCACATTGTTTTGTCTTTTGTTGGTACACCATTTACCAAGACAATTAAAGAATACTCTATTGAACGTTGCACTCCTAGAGTGTGTACATTTTCTGTTAGATCTAATGGCAAATAAACTACTTTGCCACAAATGTCTTTCACCAATTCAGAGGGAGCTAATGTTGCTGTTTTTGGGTGAAGGCGTATAATTGCTTGAAATGGGTGAACTGTTTGAATTATGATGCTCTCATACAAATTGAGTTGTTGCAGGGTTTTTGATAGTGGGAACAATTCCAAATTATGTGTGATAGCACGTAAAAGGAGTTTGGTTGTTGTCTAGTTTTGTAGTGCAGTACAGCAACATATTAGGGGTTCACTTATTTGATATTTGTTTTCGGCTAAAAGGTAGAGAGCTAATTCAAACCATTTGGAATCTTCATTGTCTTCTATTTTGTATGCTATGTCTATATTTTTTGTGTTCCTTTTGTAAAACGTTCTGTGGAAACACACACACACATGGTTTGGTATTTCAGCCGATGCACATTTAAATTTTAGTATTTCTTTTTTGTATGTGTGTAATAGAAGATTGCTATGTGCAGAATTGTTGGTAGTCTGTTGTAAAACTATTGCATTTTGTAAGTGGCTTTCACTTCCAAAATATTTTCTGTGGATACGGTCAATTTCTTCTTGTAGGTATTTGGGTGTACCATGCAGAAGAGTGTTATTTAAATTGGATAATTCTGAAGCTGGACTTTTAGCAAAGTATATTTTATACACTAAATTTCGTACATTTGAATGATGTATTGATATCCTTTTGATATCATGGAAGGTGATTTTGCAAATAGATCCAGAAATGCAGGCTAATGAATGTCCTTGTAGTCCTGTGTATTTGCGCACTGGACAGATATCCATCTTTTGCAGCACTTTCATTTTAATTTTGTCTTTATCTTTCACATACTGATTGAGGAACTGACGTAAAGATTTGAAAGATTTGTTAGCAATGGCACACATTGACGTGTACGGCCATTTGTATACTGGATGGTCTGGTTCAGTCAAAAAGAGGTAATTCTGAGTTTTCAGGGGATACTTTTTTAAGCAGTGTTTCTTGTTACATGATGCTATTATTGATTTTTTCATATGCTCGTCCACTGCTATGGATGGCAATTGTGTTTGTTTGATTTTGTTTGTATGCTTCTTCATTAAAATATGGTTCTCTGGTTGTTGTGTGACTCCATTCACCTCCACAAATATGTAAGAAGTTGTTTTTGTTCACATTCCATTTATTGATAAGTTTCTTTTGTAGTTTGGTACTTAGTCTTGTTAGTGGTTTCATCCTATTTAACACTAATATAAACAACTTCATTATGAGAAGGATTGCACTGTCCACGAGAGCTTGTAGGATTAATTTTCTACGGTAGGTTTTAAGGGTTGATGATGATTTCGGTCCTCTTCTTATTAGATTCTGAAGGACTCTGTGGCGAAACATTTTTGCTAAAATACTTTTTTTACTATAGGTTTGTGTTACTATATCAGGATTAATAGGAGCATTGTTAGCAGCACTGTAGCCGATTTTTTGTGAAGAGTTTTGTGTTTCGTGCCACATTTTGTTGGAGGAGGTAAAGTTTCGATAGTTGAAGCTTCCTTTGTTTCGCTAAATGACTGTATTAGCTGTTTTCTTCCAACATTCTCTACAAACTCTGCTACAGATGGATGCTTAGGTTGGACACTTTTATTTTTATTTGCTCTACTTCTGTGTTCCTTCCTACGGACTTGCTTTTTGGTAGGCATTCTTTGGGGTCTGTTGAAAAAAAGAAGGCATGGTTTGGTCTGTTGTACAATGTATGTGTGCTGTGTGCATGCGTGAATGAGTTTGATGCGGAAGCCCTTTGTGGTGGTGTGTGAATGTGCATTGGCCTCTTACAATGATTTGGAAAGGCTATTTTTCTGTTTGTATACTACTACAATGTGCTTCAGATGAGAGTACAAAGTGGGCCAGTGATGAGGAGAAGCATTAATAGTAAACGTAATGGCATAAAATTGAAACAGCTATTTGTTTTCTAGTACTAACATTCTAAGGCTTCTGTATGTTATTTGAGGTCCAAACACACAGGGATTTAAGGTATACACCAAATTGTTCGTTTACAATTGTTCAAATGAACAATTGACCGATTTTAAAGGGTCACAATTGACCTTTCCACAATTGACCGCATATATATATATATCGCTTTGGTAATATATATATATATATATATATATATATATATATATATATATATATATATATATATATATATATATATATATATATATGGGGTTTTGGGGGTTTGGGTTGGGTGGGGGGTTGCGGGGGGTTTTAAATACATAACCCACACAGTCTGTTTGAGGAATAGTTAGAATATAAAGGTAGTACTGTACTTACTTTATTTTGCCGAATGACCAGGTTTCTTCGGATATGTCGTTTGCAGTGTAGATGCTGTTGATTTTCAGGAGAGTAGTCTTCACTGCGATTGTAAAAAGAAGAAGTTAGTAACTTTGTGTGTTTAAAGCAGTGATGTTACTATACACGTTAATTTCTAACTTACTATAACTTTCGCCGGAGTATTCTCCTTTCATATTTCAACACAGTGCATGTGTGTATTTCACTTCACTGTGTGCTGCCTTTGTATGTTACTTGCAGTTTGTTAGTTGCACATGCTTCAGAAATGAGTACAATTGTTAGGTTATGAAAATGCCTTGTTTCTATTAAGCTGTGTTATCTATAGCAGAGAGGTTTGTAAGCGATAGGTCATTATAGTAGATGGGAAAAATGTCTGTGCTTTCATATTATAAGTACGATTTCGAAAAATCAGGAGACCCTCAGAGGGAGATGTCAACACAGCAATAGGGAGCGTTTTGTTTTTCTCATACGATCGCATTGTAAGTAGCAGTTATGTAGGCGGTACATAGTAAAAAATTGTGCCATTTTCTAATGGAAAATTGAATGTCGCGCTAAATAGGGAGGGTTTTAACGGATGTATAGGTTATGCGTGAGACAATAAGAAGGAGTGCGGTTTGTCAATGAAAAATCGGACATCTTGCACTTAAAGGGGGAGCGTTGGTATGTATTGGCTATGCAGATTTAGTGGCATTAATTTGTTTAAATGAAATCATAAGGGTTGCACATGTTCTCTGATTAAAATATGCATACCTATACTTTATACGCATGCATGTGCGCATGCATGGAGCTGTACGTAGAAATCCACGACACTTGCACAGTAGTTTTTGAAGTAGGTGCTTTGCAATGATATTCGACTTGCATTCAGAGTGATCAATAGTACATTTGAAGTGTGAAATTTTGATGACGAGTTAGATTTAGGGATGTTGAATGTGATTGGTGGATGGTTGTGTGAGTGTTTAGCTGTGTCCAATGAGGGAATGGATTTGCGAGTGACGTGGAAAGGGTAGAAGGACTGGCTAAGAGTTACGTGCCGCACGTAGACAACGCTTGTCCGCAGGTAGGGTGTGTCACATATGGGTTTCTACAGCAAATCCAGCATGGAAAGGGGACTGTAGGCATCAGCCAATCAGATGTTCACATTGCTCTTTTGTGTCGAAAGGCGGTGCATATACTGAAGATGGCAGAGGTGCAGAGGGTCAGAGTTTTGGTCCTTGGATGGTTTACAGCACTATGCCAAAAGTAGGCATGTGGCACACCATTTCGATGTGAGAGGAGTGGAGGTGGTGTAGAGCGCTGAGACTGATCGCAATGTTGCAGCAATTCTCCAAGTTTGCACCGAGATGCATACGATGACCACTCCTCATGTGGTACTTTTGCACTACGGTGCTTGCCATTTGGGCTACGTGAGTTCACGTACTTTGTTGGAAGATTTGGAACAGTTGGTTGAAGCAGTCATGAACATCTTTCCACTGCAAAATACATTTTTTCTGGGTTACTCCCTAGAGGAAAATGGAACAACAGTTCTGTTTTCTGTCCAGATCAAAGTATTGGGAGGTGTAACATCAATCGTGGCATGCATGCTTTTATGTTACGAGCTAGTATGTTTTTCTGCAGCCACGAGAACATTGTTCCCAGTAATGCGGCTTATTTTGAAGCAGATGGTGTTGCGTTATCTTCTTTGGGAAATGCCATGTTCTTTTGGAATGTAAGGCTTGCTTTGGAGAAGGTTCTGAAATGGTTGTAGGAGTAAAGCAAGAACAACAAATCTTTTAAAAAAACAAAATAACAGGCGTCTGTAAGGCCTCTGCCCAAAACATAAAACGGCTCTTTTCAGAGCCCACCTTAAAGGGGAAAAGGGGAATAATATTTAAATGTACAGTCGTCACGCTCTGATCCTGTACGTGTCCGCGAACATGGCGATAGTTTGCAGGCGGCGTGTATTACCAACAGGGATTCTGGGGTGGAGACGCATGCAGATGAGAATGTGCGAAGGTAGGGATTGGTCAGTAAAGTTCAGTGGGTGTGTTCTGTACGGAGAAATTTAGTGATAACGTCTTTTCCCTGACAGGAAACCAGACAGCCATGGCTCCGTGTGCTCGAAAACAGATTATCTAGATTTTTGGAGACTCATGGATACATTGGTTGAAGGTGTATGCAGAAAGTTGCAGTCTATGTGCAGATCTTGGATTTCCTCATGTGCAAGTGCACTGGCATGGAATGAGGTGGCTGGACTTGGTACCTCTCTGTGCAACTTTACAGACAGAGCATCATCCTGATATACTTATCATTCATTGCGGAGGAAACAGTTTAGGCCATGTCTCTGGAATTTCTTTGCAATTTGCAATGAAGGAAGGACTTGCGAAGGTCATGGACATGTTTCCAAATTGCCAAATAGTTTTTTCCCGTATTGCACAAAGACAAATATGGCTGCGTTCTTCTGCATTTGGTCCACAAATGGAGAAAGCGAGGCGCAATTTGAATAAGGCTGTTTGTGCCTTTCTAAGAGATGTTGGCATGTCCTCATTCCACAATGAAACATTTTGTTTCGCAGCTCTTTCATTTTTCGCAGAGATGGAGTCCATCTCACACATGCTGGCAATCAGATTTTTCTTCGCAATGTACAAAATGCATTGCGACTTTTTTTGGAATCATAGTCACGTATTTGGCAATCCGTTTTTTCCAACCTACAGTTTTTGAAGCACACACAACCCCACCGAAAGGCTCTTTTCAGAGCCACCACTTACTCCCAGCGTAAAGCCCATTGGTTTTGCTACGCTTGCACCCTCCATTTTTGTGTGTCCTACGACTGTCCGCAGACTTTTCCAAAAATGTGCGGGGCCTACAATGGTCACTTGATAGTTCTATTGTTAAACTGAGAAAGGTGGCTCTGAAAAGAGCCTTTTTTGTAATTTGTTATTTTCCACTTTACTACTTTTGAGGACACGACACACTAGGAGAGGAGGGCAAAGGAGGATAAGGGAGGGACACCAACCACGGGGATTAGAAGGGGCAGGTGGAGAGAGAAAGATATAGGGTGGGCTTCACTTAGGTAGGGAGCAGTTCTTCTGGTGCTCCGTGACCGTAGCCTCAAAAGCACATCGAAGACTCTGCCCCCTGCAGAGTACTGCGTCACAGTACGCACACAATATTGTGACCCTTGAAAGGTAAGGGTCACTAGCATCGCGAATGGCTTGTGAGGCAGCTGGAGGGATGCGCTCCCCCAAAGGAGTGTCTCTTGTGGTGAGAGGATCGGACACAGAGGATGCTGTGAAGGAATTCAATCTACTACGTTCTTCGCATGGCACCACCTTGCAAATGTCCGCACTGCGGAACGAAGTTAGGTGTCGCTTCATGGTTGTCGCACCAAAGCTGTACGCACCAGGTCTCCCGCGACTCAGCACCAACTGACACTGGTTACACTTGACCAGGTTCGCACGTGCTTTCGGTACGTTCCCAAAAACGGAAAACAACCGCCACACCCACGACTCCCGGCAAGTGTTTGTAGTGCGGAGTTCCTCCACCTCATTCTCTTCTTCCTCTTCTTCCTCGATCTCTACATTCTCACCCGTATATCCCTCTGCAGGCCCTTGGGGAGGTGGTGGCGGTGGAGGGTTTGGGGATGGTACTGGGGCTAATGAAGCAACAGTAGCCATGGATTCCATAAGGATTAGTTGCCTAATGGTCACTACAGCAGTAAAGGCAGCACAACTCAATCTGCTATAGCCTGAAGCACAATGAAGATGAGCTCGGGGGTGTGGCCATTTATAGGGGTAGAGGGGTGCGCCTCCTGACCATATTGATCACTCAAAAGCGCTGCAAAAATTCTAAACGACACGTTCACAGGTAGAGCTATTGTATGGGACATGTGAAATGGTGATTTTATACTGTAAAATAATTTCCCATGTATGTATAAGTTCTTTTGTAATGTTGTGGAGGCAGACAAACTGCGCAGATTAGTCAACACGCTCAGCATGGGTGCTGTCACATGATGACATCCTGAACACATCCGCGAGGGAAATGCATGCCCACTGGATAGCAAATGCAGACTAACAAACGTGCGTATGCGAGCAAGTGTTCTATGGACAGTGTTCGGGTCCTGAAACTAATTAAAAGTGCGACACAAGTGAGACGGACAGTTAGGGACAGGCGCAATGTTCGCAGTACTTATGGGTGTACTGCGCATGTACGTACATGATCTGATGACTGTACGGACAGGTCCAGTGTCCTTAGGACACCTCCATTTTGTTTGACTACGAATATGCCGGCCACCGCGCCTGTTCTACAGACGGTTCCATCTCTGCTGCGGACGATACAGACAGGTATAGTGTCCTTAGGACACTCCCATTTTGCTCATTTACAGACATCCCAGACAACTTGTGTGTTCTAGGAACATGTTTTATCTTGTTTGTGAGTGGTACAGAGATGTATAATGTCCTTAGGATGCCCCATTCTGTTCATTTACACACAACTTGTACAGATGGTACGTTCTAAGATCAGTTCCATCTTGGTTGGCATTGTTACGGGTAGGTGTATTGCCGTTAGAACATCCATATTCTATTGCTTACAGCTAGCTCGAACAGGCGCGCTGTTCGCAAACATTTGAAGTCTTTTAAAAAAAAATGTTCCTCAAATCCTTCGACTACAACAAATATACAAAACTTTCTAAAAACACACACATACTTCAATCAACAGAAAGACAGGGGGAAGCAGATACTGACACAAATATAGGAGAATTAGGGTTCAACACGGGCTGATTGTGAGGAGATGATTTTTGAGGGAAAGAAGGGATGGATGTTTCATCAAAACGTCTATTTTCTTCTTGAAGGTTTGGGGATGGTTCACTAGGAAATGGAGAAGGGGGGCAGGTACAGGTGGGACAGTGATAACATATTTTTACTCTCACAAATTCCTCCACAAATTGCCTTAAACTGTTAAAATTGTCATTTAGTGTGTCCATTTTCAGTTCTATCCTTTTCAGCCTGTCTTCCTCTGTGTTGTTTGTTGGCATTTCTTCTTTTTCTTCATGGTCTGTTAAAAATAAATATATATATATCAAATGCCCATAAAATACTGACCATTACTTTGGTTATGCAGAACACTGTGTACCATTATTATCGCTATCTTCAGACATTTCCCCATGCGGAAAATTCTCCTCCAGCCACTCCAAAGTACTGCACATTTCTGTGTCAAAACAACAGAAAGAAATTATTTTTTCTGCCCCTCATACCAAAAAAAGTACACACACATATAAGAAAAATGAAGTTCACTTACTATTTTGTTGTAATTTATCTTTGTTGTAGTGCATGCGTCTACTGTCGGTCCTGGCTGCAGAGTGTCTGTGAGGTAATTACATTGGAGGCATACTTTTTTTTGTTATGGCATAATCCATTTCATTCTACATGGTCATTAAATGCATGGTTTTTGTTTCAGACGTTTAGGTTTCCCTATTTATTTACTAGTACTTATAATGTCTTTATGTGTCCTTTTTCAAAGTTGAGCATTTTTTGTGTAAGATAATAGTACAATTTCAGATACCCCCTCACTGTTTGGGTACTGTTGACCTCGTCCGCAGACATGCGCTCAGTCCGTGCCTTTCAAATATCAATAGCGAGGGGGTTCTGTATGTTCTATGTTACATGTATATAAAGTAAGCAAATTATACTACATATCTCCCAACATCACATGATGATAATGTATATTCAGCAAAAAAACTTTATTCACCCGATGTTATGATTAGGTTCCCCTTCAAAAAACCTGTGAAATTCAGTTAAAAAAAACTTTGTTAAAGGGACGTTATGGTTAAGTTGCCTTACTAAAAACCTGTACAATTCACACAAAAAAACGTTGTTAAGGGGACGTTATGGTTAAGTTGCACTACTAAAAACCTGTGAAATTCACAAAAAAAAAACTTTATAAACGTGACATTATGGTTCGCAGTAAAACCGAAAAACTGCTGAAATTCGCCAGTTATGGTAGCCTAAGCAACCATAACTGCCCGCAGCACTCTGCACTGCTAGCACTAACACCCAGAACATCAAAGATGACATCACAAGTGATATCTAATTATCAATAATTAGATATCACTAATATAGTGATATATATATCCTCCGCGGACAGGAAACCGATTGGCTGATCGGCTCGCGGCATGTCTGCGGACATGTGACGTGTTCGCTGATTGGATGGTGAAGAGCGTGAAGTGCGTCAGATTGTTCCGATGCGTGGCGGCGAACAGAGGCAAAATGCAATTTTGGGGAGTGTTTTGGTGTGCTAGAGTGCTTGGGGAGGTTTGGGGAGTAAGAGATGGGTCAAATACTGTATTTGGTTAGGTGGCAGGTGCCCCTAATGTGTTTGCCATGCCGACGGACAGCCGCGCTGTCCGGGATGTCCGTAATAAGTCAAAATGAGGGGTGTCCTAAGGACACTATTCCCATCCGTGCTGTCGGCAAGCAAGCTGAAACTGTTCTAAGGACACGCGCGGTGTCTGAGGACATGGAAAATACCCATATGGCATAGTTAAAATGTTTGATTCCATGGGTGTGATCTATGGGTGTGATATGCTGCGGTGGTTGTGGCCAGGGCCTAGAGTCTTGGGTGCATGGCAGATCACACCCATAGAATTGAATATCTATCAAATATTTGCAAACCTAGAGTTTGTGTACTGTTTGATTTGTATAGTTTGTATGTGAAGTTTTGGCTATGTCATGTCATTAAGGTTGTAGAGTTTGGTAACAAGCACTGCAATATAACATATCCATGGAAGTAAACATTTTGTATTGTGGTGTATGGTTAGATGTTTGCTTCAATGGTTCTGTTATGCAGCAGTATTTATGCGTTCTATTAGAATATACTTACTGTTTGATTTTTTGTGATTGGATATATTTTTTTCATGAGTTGGGTAACTGGAGCAGATATTCGTTTTCAATTTCTATTATAAAGGAAAAGATCATGTTAGTGTAGGTATTTTATAAAGACTTATTACATTGCAAAATAGACATTTCAGTTTCTTTTCGACCCTCATATTTAGTAGTTTACAAACCAGTGTACTGTGCAATTTGGTCAGTTTCTATGTTTGTTTTTTAAATCATTGGGTCTGTGGGAAAAAATCCATGTTGGATTGAAAAAACCTTTTTTTGTTATGCTACAGTATATTTGTTTGTTTGTTTTCAGTGTTCACTTGTTGTTTCTGGCTAATGTTCTATCTGTTGGCGTGTTGCAGATTGCTGAATACCTGTTGTTGAATTTTAACTGGTTATAGTTTTTTATTTATATTCTCAAGTTGCTGATCAATCTGTTGGGTTGTTGCAGATTTTTGGAGCAGTTAGATATATGTTGGTGTATTTTAACTCTTTATTTCTTCTTATAATTTAGTGGCATTGATTTATCTGTTTGGTTGTTGCAGAATCTTGGGGCAGTTAGATACCTGGCGTATTCTAACTGTTTATTTCTTGTTATAATTTAGTGGTATTGATTTATCTGTTTGGTTGTTATAGAATCTTGGGGCAGTTAGATACCTGTTGGCGTATTCTAACTGTCTATAGTTTTTTAATTGAAGTTTTATTAATGTTTATGCACATATTAGTTATTAGTGGTATTGATTTATTTGTTTGGTTGTTGAAAAATCTTGGAGCAGTTAGATACCTGTTGGCGTATTCTAACTGTGTATAGTTTTCTAATTGAAGTTTTGTTAATGTTTAAGTACAGATTAGTTATTACATTTTGGTTTTAAGAAGATTAAATAAGCGTTTGTATGATTTGCTGGTAATCTCTGCTACTATCATTACATTCAAACCATCCACATTTCTTTTTTATATATGCAGTGTAGTGACCTGCATTGGTTGTGGCTCCTGCATGGTAGATTATACCTATTGTTGTGAAGGTTTCCTTACCAAGTGATACTTGACCATGTGTGAATCCAGTCAGCTTGCAGTTGTTTTTGGTACCATCAGCATTGTAACGTAGAAGCATTAGTATTATGTATTTACTATGTGTTTGTATTAGTAAGGTGCAGCGATTATCTGAATTGCAGGTAGTACATAATCTACGATGGTTTGCATTTTGTACAAGTTGCTGAAATGGAACGGATTCACAATTAGGTATGGATACATACACGAAGCGCTCATTAGGGATTTGTTCCTGTGCCACATTGTTGCAGAGAGTGCATGTATGTTTCCATATGTATGAAATCTGGAAGATTTCATTAATAGGTATGTTTTTGTTTTCCAGTACTTGTAGTAAGTACATTCGAAATTCTTGTGGATCTTCTTGCGAGTTTATAGTGAATTTCACCATTCCAGCACAGTAGTCCAATTCTTGTTTTATTCCATGAACTCTATATGTGTTGTCAGGATTGTTGGTTGCATTTCTATGAAGGACTAACATTTGCAAACACAATTGGTCTGTACTGTGTAAGTAAATGTTGTCAACAATTGGTGGCAATTTAAATAGAATATTGATTGCTACATTTGCGTAGCAATTTACACCAGTTATATTTGAAAATTTGAATGGACCAGATAGTTCTGTGTTAAGATAGTTAAAGCCCTTATTTATTATTTATTCTATTTAATATTTATTTATGTTTCCTCTCCTCTACTTCGCACTTTCCACTCCCACCCACCCCCTGCACTTCTCCCCCATGTTCCTTTCCCTTGCACTTGCGCTTTCTTAAATGTCGCTGGGCCTAGTAAGATCGCTGTTTTCTGTTTTTTCTTTGTTCCCCTCCCTTTCTGCCTGGTCGCGCTCTGAAACACTTGTGTACGAGCGCGATATAAATAAAATATCATTTCATTTCATTTCATTTCAAGTCATTTTTTCGGAGTGTGTGTTGCTTCTTTGAAGAAGTTCATGAGTTACTTTGAGTAATAGATTCTTCTTTGGTTGTGGTAATTGATGAAGTATTAGTTTCTTTTACTCTCTTTGGAGGATTTGCAGTGAGATCCTGTTGCATTTCTGGTTTAATTAGTTTTCTTTTACAACATTTTCCTTTTTGTGGAACAGGATATGTTTTTAGATGGGTTGTATAGTGAACGTAGTCTATTATATTCTAAAATGCAAGGAATATCAGCGTTTACTTTACTTGCATCAAAGTTGATTGGAAATAGACTGTCAAGTGTACGTAAGCGTGATAGTGCTTTGTAGCTCATGCCTTCTTTAAAGACTGTGTTCCCAATATCTATCAATGCTTTATCTAGGGTAAGACCTTGTGATTTGTGAATCCTGACTGCGTATGCTAGAGTTAGAGAAAATTGTTCTCTGCGTACATACATGTCTTTGAAAAGAAGGAATCGAGCTATCCTTTTTACTTCTGAAAGTTTGTCAAAGAGAATATTGACAAACTGAATGTCGTTGTCACGTGGGTATGTTTGAAAGCCAACAACTGTACCCAGTGCTCCATTAACTAGTTCTTGCTCCATGTCAAGGTTACGTTTAAGCATTACTCTACAGTTTAAGGATAATTTGAATATTTTCTCCAAACCAGCTGGTTGGAGATAGAATTATCTAAGGTATTTAGTCTTGTTGTGGATTGTTGACACATGGGTAGTGTCATACCATGTACGTCCATTTTGTCTGTGGAGCAAAGTTCAATTATTGGTTGCATTTCTTTTTTCAACATTGTTTCATTGAATTTGCAACAGCTTGCAAGAGTTGGCATTAAGGACATACAATTGACATTTGTGTGTGCTAATTGTTCCATGACATGAGTAGCACATGAGTTATGGCCATAAAGTGCATGGATGTGCCGGGTTTTTAATATTGCTTGTGCTTCTTGAGATAGTACACCAACTCTAATACTTTTTAAAATGTTGGCGTAAGTGAAGTCTGCAGATTGGTGCATGTTTTCTGTTAATTCTTTGTATTGGAAATGTTGCCAAAGGTTGACATTTCCTATGCTGCCAACAGTTTTACGGCAGAGTTTGTGTCCTAAGGTTTTAAAAATAGGTTCACCTTTCACTGGTGTCAATTGAAGAGGATCTCCGAAAACAATAATGGGTTTTCCTCCAAAGAGCTCTTCGAAGTTTGTTTTAAGTACTTCTTGCAATCTGAGGTGAATCAAAGCCAACATTAGGTTGGAGACCATGCTCACTTCATCTATTAGTAGCATTTTCATTTGTTTTAACATTCTGCGTAGTTCCATTGCAGCTTCTGTAGAAAGTTTGTAATATTCTAATTTGTTTTGGTGTTCTACTGGAAGGAGTAGTAATCGGTGTAAAGTGACACTGCCTATGTTGTAGGCAGCTAAACCTGTGGGGGCAGTTACAACAGCTGACAGTTTGTTGTTTGTCAATTGTTGAAGGAACTTGCTGATAATTTTGATTAAGATTGTTTTGCCTGAACCAGCTTCACCACTGACGTATAGTGCTATAGGTTTGTAATTTTGGGAGGTACATTCTTTATTTTCATGTTGTACACCATGTGCAATTTGTTTTGTTACTTCTTGAAAAAAGGTACACTGCTCTTTGTTCATGGATTCCAAAGTGGTACTCCTGTTTTGGTAGTATGTGTCTAGTAAATTGTTTTTCAAAATGTCTTGGCTGTTGGGATAATTTTTGGGTATTGTTTCTAAGTTGTCGTATGATTTGAGAACTCTTTTTCTAGATTTAGCAGGACCAAGACTTAACCATACTATATTTTCTGATTTTCCATACAAAGCAGTACTGGTTAAACTATCTGCAGCTTCATAGGAGCCACATTCTCTATGAAAGAGCATGTTTATGCCTAAGCTGTACAATTTCTGAGATAGTGTTTTGTCCGATGATAGGTCATTCCAGAGGTCTTGAAGCTCTGTTTTTTCGGCTTTTGTTAAGTAGGCTGTATCATATCATGCAACTGCAGTGGAATTGTCTGCAATGCACTGCACATCTATATTTGCATTCCATAAGAGGGCAATGATTGCATTGTAATCATTGATATATTTTGCTTCTTCTGTTCTTTTTATGTAATATGTGTTCTTAGGTGATTTACCTTTAACACTATGTCTAACTGAAGACATGAAATTGTTCACTTCACCTGTTTCTGTAACTGGTCTAGGGAAACCAAAGCGGCATTTGGTGTAGTATTTCCCTTTGTTTTTGCGACGACAATATTTGCCACATTTGTGTCTTTGAAATTGTACAATTTGTGCATGAAGATCACTATTTGTTGCTTTCGATGGAATTTCACAAGTGACATATTTTTCGCTAAACTGTAAAACAGTGGCATCACTGTCTTGACCAAATTTAGGAGCATCTTTAATCCATAAAAGCATGTGGATATGTGGTGCTCCTCTGGCTTGGTATTCTTTTCTCCAAAAGAAGTTTTGCACTTCTCAGAGGGGAGGAACAGTTTTATTACAAATAAAGTGTAGCATAGCAATGAAAAGATGATGGAAATATCTTGGAACATTAACAGGATCTAGAGAGCAAAGTTCTTCAGGTGTTAGTATATCTATGTTTGTTTTGTTTTTGTTTGATATGCGTAGGAAATCATGTAAATCTTCCCATGCATTTTGTGCACAACTTAATGTAACAAACCAAGTGGGTGGGCCAAGGTTTCTTATCATACAACGTACATCTCCGTGATGTCAGAACCAGTAATCTTTCGTACCACGCATGTTTACTGGCAGATTTGTAATGCTTGATTGTAAAACCTCATCTTTTTCTTGCACTTTTTGTATTAATTGCATAGCCGACATATTTTGAAAGTGGGTTCCTGATTTCAATGTGTGTGCAACTCCGTAACATAGAGTTGCTTGTTCACTTTCAAAGAGTAAGTGGAATATGTATTCCACATTTTGTCTAAATCTGGGATCTTCAGAATACATTCGTAATGAGCGGTATTCTGATGCTGTTATCTGAATAGGTCTATCATCGTTCGTTCCTCCTTTGCCAGTAGGAAAGAGTAGAGGAAAAGCAAGTGCTTCTATACTTTTTTCCCATATGCTTATTGGTGATCCTTTGGTTTTTCGCATTTGGTACGTTTCTTGTGCATCATCAATGGTGTCATTAGAGTGTAATGTATGAATTGTATAATGGTCTAAAATGGCGTAAAGATTTGAAAGATTTTTTGGGAATGTTACACATTGACATGCATGGCCATTTGTATACTGGACGTTGTATACTGGACGTTCTGGTTCAGTCGAATGGAGAGGTAATTCTGAGTTTTCTGGGGATATTTTTGTAAACAGTATTTCTTGTTGCATTATGGTATTATTAGGTTTTTCATAACCTCGTCCACTGCTATGTATGGCAATTGTGTTTGTTTGGTTTTGTTTGTATGCTTCTTCATTAAAATACCGTTCTGTGCTTGTGGTGTGACTCCATTCACCTCCACAGATATTTAAGAAGTAATTTTTGTTGACATTCCGTTTATTGAGAAGCCTTTTTTGTAATTTAGTAGTAGTTTTGTTAGTGGTTTCATTCTGTTTAACACTAAAATAAATAGCTTTCTTTTGAGAAGGATTGCACTGTCTATCAAAGCTTCTAAGATTAATTTTCTACGGAAGGTTTTAAGGGTTGTACATGATTTGTCTCCTGTTTTTATAAGATTCTGAAGGACTCTGTGGCAGAACATTTTTGCTAAAATCACTTTTTTGGTATGGTTACTTGCTAGTATATCAAGATTTATAGGAGCAGTTTTAGCAGTAGTGGTAGCTGAATTCTTGTTAATCATTTTCTGTTTTGTTTTAAATTTTGATAGAGGAGGCAAAGTTGCTGTACTGGAAGCTTGTTTTGTTTCGCTAAATGACTGTATTAGCTGTTTTGTTTGAACTTTTTGTACAAACTCTGCTAGAGATGGATGCCTATTTTGGACACTTTTATTTTCATTTGCCCTATTTCTGCGTTGCTTTCTACTGACTTGCTTTTTGGTAGCCATTCTTTGGGGTCTGTTGAAAAAAAAAGAAGGTATGGGTAGGGCCGTTCTGCAATGTATGTGTGCTGTGTGCATGAGTGTCTGAGTATGATGGTAAATATGTATGTGGTGGTGTGTGATTGTGCATTGGGCAGCTACAATTAGTTGGGAAGGCTATTCTTCTATTTGTGTGTTACTATACTGCGGTTCAGATGACAGTAGAAACTGAGCTAGTGGTGAGGAGAAGCACTAATAGTAGATCTAATGGTATAAAACTAAAACAGTTCTTTGTTTTGTAATGCTAACATTCTAGGATTTGAGTTATGTTATTTGTGTTTCAGAAAACAGGGATTTGTGTGCTATTCTGCCTGCTAATCCCTGTTTAATAAATGGGGATTTGTGGGCAGAATGGTTCAGAAATCTCCATTTCTTTGGTGCACAAATTACATGAATGTACCACATAGTGTGTTTGAGTAACAGTAAGAATATCAAGGTAGTATTGTACTTACTATTTTTTTGTGGAATGAGCAGGTTTCCTCGGATATGTTGTTTGTAGTTCAGATGCTGCTGATTTTCAGGAGAGTGGTGTTCACTGCAATTGTAGAAGAAAGAAGTTAGTAATTTTGTGTGTTTATAGCACTGATGTTAATTTAGACGTTGATTTTTATGTTTTTGTATTAGCATTCTTGTTTGATATCTGAACATAGTATATGCATGCATTTCATTTGACTATGTGCAGCCTTTGTATTTTATTTACAATATGTTAGTTCAACATGGTTTGCAAATGAGTAGAATTTTAAGTGTATGAAATTCACTTGGTTTTTTAAAGATGTGTTGTAGATAGCAGACAGGTTTGGAAGTGACAGTTGATTATAGTAGATGGGCAAAATTGTAATAAGTTCATTTTATAGGTTATGCAGGTTTAATGGCATTACTCTGTTTATATGCATTCATAAGAGTTGTACATGTACTGTGAATAAAATATGCATACCTGTAGTTTGTATTCATGCATGTGGATATGAATGCAGCTATAAGTAGAAATCTTGGAGACTTGTAGAGTAGTTTTTGTAGTAGGTGCTTTCCAATGATATGAGACTTGTACTCAGAGTGATCAACAGTACATTTGAAGTGCGGAACTCTGATGATGGAGTTAGATGTAGAGGTCTTGGATGTGATTGGTGGATGGTTGTGTGACTGATTAGCTGTATCCAATGAGGGAATGACACCGAGAGTGACGTGGAAAGAGTAGAAGTGCTGGCTAAGAGTTACGTGCTTCACGGACACCGCAGCTGTCCGCGGATGGGGAATGCCACATCTGAGGTTTTCCAGCAAATCCTGCATGGAAAGGGGACTGTAGGAATCAGCCAATCAGATGTTGAGATTGTGGATTTGTGTTCAAAGAGACTGTGTGTAGTGAAGATGGCAGAGGTGGAGAAAGTCTGGTTCTTGGTGCTTGGAGATATGTTTGTGCATGCTTTACAGCAGTATGCTCAATGCAGACATGTGGCACACAATTTCGATGTTAAAGGAGTGGCGGTGGTGTGGAGCACTGTGCCTGATTGCAATGTACATGGAATTGTACAAGTTTGTGAAGATATGGGCAGGATGAACAGTCCCCATCTGGTAGTTTTGCACTATGGTGCTTTCCATTTGGGCTATGTCAGTGTCCCTATTTTGTTGGCAGATTTGGAACACTTGGTTCAAGCAGTAATGAACATCCTTCCAAATGCCAAAGTAATTTTTTCTGGATTACTACCTAGGGCAATATGGGACCATAGTTCTGTTTTTTGTCCTCAGCAAAACATTGGTAGGTGTGCAATCAACCGAGGCATGTGTGCTTTCATAATTAGAGCTGGAATTCTTTTCTGTAATAATGAGAATATTGATTCCAGTAATGCTGTTTATTTTAAAGAAGATGGCATTTCCTTATCTTTTTTGGGAAATGCTTTTGGAATATAAGGGTTGCCTTGGAGAAGGTTATGTGAAGATTTTAGTAGTAAAGTAAGAAGAATAAAACCCCCAAAAATACAAAATAAGAGGTGTCTGTCAAGCATCTGCAAAAAAAACCCAAAAAACGGCTCTTTTCAGAGCCAACCTCAAAGGGTAAATGGGGCACACAATTTAAATTTACATTCACCACACTCAGATTTTCGATATGTCCGCGGACATGGCCGTAGTCCGCAGACAGTGCGTATTACATACAGGGATTTTGGGGTGGAGAGGCATGCAAATGAGAATGAGCAGAGCAAAGGATTGGTCAGTAAAGTTTAGTGGGTGTGTTGTGTAAGGAGAGAGTTTGTCAGAACATCTTTTTCCTGAGAGGACAGATAGCCACGACTGTGTGTTTCCGAAAACAGATTATCTGGATTTTGGGAGACTCATGGATACATTGGTTGGAGGTGCATGCAGAACGCTGTGGAGTAGCTGCAAATCTTGGATTCCCTCATGTGGAAGTGCACTGGCATGGAGTGCATGGAATGAAGTGGCTGGACTTGGTACATCTCTGTGCTACTTTAGAGACAGAGCATCATCCAGACATAATTATAATTCATTGTGGAGGGAACAGTTTAGGACATGTGTCTGGAATTTCTTTGCAATTTGCAATGAAAGAAGGACTTGGGAAGGTCATGGACATGTTTAGAAATTCCCAAGTAATTTTTTCTCGTATTGCGCAAAGATAAATGTGGCTGCGTTCTTCTTCATTTGCTCCACAAATGGAGAAAGCGAGGCGTAATGTCAATAAGGCTTTTTGTGCCTTTCTAAGAGATGTTGGCATGTCCTCTTTTCACAATGAAAATATTATGTTTCGTAGCACATACATATTTCGCAGAGATGGAGTCCATCTTACTTATGCTGGCAATCAGATTTTTTTGAGAAATGTACAAAATGCATTGCGACCTTTTTTGGAATTACAGTCATCTATTTTGCAGCCGATGTTGATGATTTCAAGTTTTTCAAACACACACAAATACCACCAAAAGGCTCTTTTCAGAGCCACCACTTCGTCCCAGAGAAAAGTGCATTGGTTTTTCTAGAGCAGCACCCTAAAACTTTATATGTCCTAGAATTGTCCACAAACTTCCCAAAAATGCACAGGGCCCTGCACTGTTGCCACTTCTATTTTTAAACTGTGAAAGGCGGCTCTGAAAAGAGCATTTTTTTTATTTTTGTTCTTTTATATTTTTTGTTTTTTTTTACACACAACACACTAGGAGAGGAGGGGAAAGGAGGGTAATGAAGGGACACCAGCCACCGGGATAAGAAAGGGCAGGTGGAGAGAGGAAGATGTAGGGTGGGGCTAAGTTAGATAGGTAGCAAGTCTTCTGGATGAACGGTAACCAACCGCCACACCCAAGACTCCCCGCGAGTGCTGGTAGTAGGGAGTTCCTCTACCTCATCCTCTTCATCCACGTCCTCTACATCCTCACACCTGTTCCCCTCTGCAGGCCCTTGGGGAGGTGGTGGTGGTGGAGGGGTTGGGGGTGGTGGTGAGGCAGATGTAGCAACAGCAGCCATGGATGCCATCAGGGTTGATGAGATAATCTCAACAAGAGCAGCAAAGGCAGCAAAAGTCAATCTGCAATAGCTAGAAGCACAATGAAGATCAGCTCTGGGTTGTGGCCATTTATAGGGGTGCACTTCGCGGACAGATCAAACACCCAAAAACGGTTCAAAAAGTTCCAAAAAGTGGAAAGCCAGGGTCATTGTCTGGGACATGTGCAATGGTGTATTTTTACTGTAAAATATTTTGGATTGTCTGAAAAAGTTATTTTAAAATGTTGGGGAACCGGACAGTGTCCGCAAATCAGGACACGCGCTCAGCCTGGGTGCGGTCACAGAATGATGTCGGGAACACATGCGCGAAGGGAACGGGTGTCCGCAGGACACCAAATGCACGGGAACGGTCATGCGCGTGCGCGCGGGTGTTCTACGGCCAGTGTTCGGGTCCTCAAACAAATTAAAAGTACGACACAAGTTAGACGGACAGTTACGGACAGGCGCGATGTTCGCAGGACTTATAGGTGTGGTGCACATGTGCGTAGATGTTCTACAGACTGTACGGACAGGTATAGTGTCCTTAGGGCACCTCCATTTTGTTTAATTACAGACATCCCGGACACCGCGCGTGTTCTTAGGACAGTTTCAACTTGCCTGCGGACAGTACGGACAGGTATAGTGTCCTTAGGACATCTCCATTTTGTTCACTTATGGACATCCCGGACACCAAGTGTGTTCTAAGAACAGTTTCATCTTTTTTGCAATGGTACGGACAGGTATAGTGTCGTTAGGAGACCCCCATTTTGGTTAATTACGGACATCCCGGACACCGAGTGTGTTCAAAGAACAGTTCCATCTTGCTTGCGAATGGTACGGACAGGTATAGTGTCCTTTTGGACATCCCCATTTTGGTTAATTATGGACATCCCGGACACCCGCGCCATCCGCAGACACCCCAACTGACTTTTTAAAAAGAATAAGACACAAAGGATTAAATTAAAAGACACATCATATTTTTTTTATTATATACAGATACACAATTTATGAAAGAGAGGGGGAACAGAAACTGATACAAATACAAGGGAATTAGGGGTTTGGAGAGGATGAATGGGAGGAGATGAAGGGATTGAAGTCTCATCAAAACGTTTTTCTTGGTGTTGAGGGTTTGGGGATAGTTGACTGGGAAATGGAGAGAGGGAACAGGTACACGTGGGACAATGGTATTTAATTTTTTCTTTTATGTGGTCCTCCACAAAATGTTTCAAAAGATTGAAATGTTCCATGAGCATGTCCATTTTTTGTTCCATGCGCTGCAGAGTATTTTCCAATGTGTCTTTTGGTGTATTATTTTCAATGTTTGTATGGTCTGTTAAAAATATATATATATATGTTAATTGCACATAAAGTAATGATTATTAATTTGCTTATAAAGAGAAGTGTCTACCATTAGTATTACTGTCTTCAGACATTTCCTCACCTGGGAAATTTTCCTCAAGCAATTCCAAAGTACTGGACATTTCTGTGTAAAAAACAAAACTATATCAATTTTAGTGTACCGAATAAAAAAAGTTTACAAATATATAAGAAAAATGAAGTTTACTTACTAGTTTCTGGTAAATTGTGTTCTTACTGTTGTGTAGGTCTGCTGTTGCTCCTAGCTGTGCAGTTTCTGTGAGGTAATTATTTTGGAGACATATCTTTTTGACTGTTTGGGTAGTGTTGATGTTGTCCGCGTCCGTTCTCGGACATACGCACAGTCCGCAACATCAAAATCATAAGCAGGAGGTTCAGTATGTTCTATGTTACATGTATATAAAGTAAGGGATTCCTAGTAAACATCTATCAAATTCACACTATGAATATGTGTATTCAGTAAAATAAAATTTGATAAAGGGAGGTTATGGTTAAGTTGCGCTATTAAAAACCTATGAAATTCAGTAAAAAACCGTTGTTAAAGAGACGTTCTGGTTAAGTTGCGCTACTAAAAACCTATGAAATTCAGTAAAAAACGTTGTTAAAGGGATGTTATGTTCCAAGTAAAACCGAAAAAACCCTGAAATTCGCCAGTTATGGTAAACTAAGCAACCATAATTCGCGCCACCACCGTGCACTGCTAAGACTAACACCCAGGACATCAAAGATGACATCACAAATGTCATTGATGACATCACTGATAACATCACATGTCTGACTGGCTGTTTGTTCCTTTAGTGATATATCTTAGACAGTGTAGGGGAGGACTGGTCCAAGAAGACCCCCCTCACCTGCGCTTTCTCCCCAGGTGAGGGCTATGGCTCTTTTGGGCGTCCCCTCATGCCACCCGGGCCCAGGTGGTGGAGGGTTCACCCACTGGAGACATTGCCCACACGTATTAATTGCCCACATGTATTAAAATTTAGCTAGGCCTAGAAACCATTCTGTCTGATAAAGATGGTGTGAGCTCAGCGCACTGTAGCGCGGCCCCCACCCTTGGAGGGCTTCAGTCATCCTTGTTGCCGCAGCACCCTGGCAGATCCGCTGCGAGCACGTTCCCACGAATAAGACGGACATGAGCTAGTGTGATACACTAACATTGTAACAGTTCACCTCCCGCAGTGTATCATCGCTCCCAGCATGACCCGGCCAGCAGGCCTAGGCAATGAAAAGAACAGTAAAATAGTCATTGGATGACAGACAATCTTTATATATTAATGTTGAGACTACTCGCAAAGGATGCTTTCTTCCACAAAATCCTTTATATTACAAAAGCCTGTAAAATGTATAATTATCAGAAATCATGCTTCCATGATATAAGCGATGGTGAGCCCACACCATTGCAGTTGGGTGCTAATAATAAAGGAACGCACCAGGAATCTATTTGTTACGGGTATTACTGAGAAACTTACACCCCATGGGCTCGCGCCATAACTGAACTAATGCTGCTAGAGTATACGAGAAAACGAATGTAACCAGACTGTGGAACTCATGTGAAGGATGCGCAAGAAATGCACTTGTTATGTGTGTATGTCTAAGCCCCTCACGTACAGTGGCGAGTAATTTCCTATGTACTCCACCAACCCGACTACTACCTCACTAACTGCAACTGTATATGCATATAATTAAATACTGTAGTTGTTAAAACATAGTGTACGAATACGGTGTTCAGACTGGGTATAATCGAGACACATCCAGCAAAGTTGAAATGCATGTTTTAAAATGATTTGAATAAGTATTATAGAATGAACAAATGTTTGATGTTTTTACCTAACTCAGCAACACACGAGGGAGATACCTTTGTGAAATACGTGCAAGGCCATTCCCCCTCCCACCCTGCGAAGGCTGCCAAAAGGCATGAGAGCAGAGACCGCGCCGCGCTGCTTTACCTCCCCCAACCAGACTGGAGCCGCTTCAAAGACTTGTAGCCCCCTCTGTAGCACCCAAGGCCGCCACCCGCCACCTGCATTCACAGCAGTAAACCTCTGCCTGAACACACGCGCCCCCTCGTAAACCTCACAACCCACCGGACCATCTCAGACTTATGGCCCTGTGCAATCAGGACACCCAACACTTTGACAACACACAGCAGAACATCCATAACAACTTCTAACAAGGCAGAAAGACCTGTACCGCCCGTCCCAGGCCCTGAAGCTTAGCCCCTCGACCTATGGCCCCGGTCAACAGGACACGGGTAACTATGTCCTGACGTATTGCCTCCAGACCCCTCACAAGGTGCATTCCTCCTGTGTTGCATTAACCTGTAGTATAACCTATTGGAAGATTTACTAAAGAAGATAATATTGAAACAAGTGAATGACTGCGGTGTGCATGGCCTAGGGCAAATAAGTCAGGAAAGGACATTCATCTCTGACATTGGCCGCGATGGCACGACAACACCGCCCGGATGAACTCTGCCACCCTGCCAGGCCCAGCCCAACCCACGAGGCTGACCAGTGACGTCTTCCAGCCAAAGCCAACCACATCACAGCAGCACCTATAGTTAGTCGTCGCCACCCAATCCCCTTGAACTTGTGCCCCCTATAGTATGTAGGTTCTTATGACGTTTTTTGAAAATATATACGCCTGTCTTTGCTATTGTCAGACAGAGCGCTCTCAGAGTTTGCAGAGTTCTTTGCATGCCCTATTCTGATTGATAAACTCCCATTTACGCTCACCCGCACTCTGTCTTGGCCTTATTCCCATTTTGGGAGAGTCCTTCATTGTCTCTCATTGCGGGGAGGATCGTGCTTGTTGGGGACGCTTGCTTTCAGTGGTGACCCCGATAGCGTGATTTTTATCTCTTCCTAACTCATTATAACCGTCCCCTTTTGGCACGAGAATCTCCGGTCGAAAAGGGATACGCACGGTGAGCCGGCTCCGGGAGGCTGCCCGCCAACGGCGACCGGTACACTAAGAAGTGCGCACTCAAGAGAGAGAGGGTACGGGATCCCTGTTGAAAAATCCCCTTTGAGTACCGCTCGCCGGAGCCGGGGCTGACTGTTGAGCTGACGGCGACACTGCCTGGACGGACCCAGTTTCGGAGACTATCGGTTCAAGACGGGCACGTGAGTACTGAGTGTGAGCGATTGTAAAGGGTGCGGGGAGAGAAGTGTAGGACAGGGAACGAAAAGGGGGTACGAAGATATACTAAAGATCATTCTAAAATTTCCTTTCTTTTTCTTTGCATATGGCCATTAGGATTACGAGGTGAATAAGAGATAAAAGTGACGGGAACCTAGCTCCGAAAGGGGGTGGAAGGCGGCGCCGCATAGTGCTATATTGACTAGTACTGGGAATATATGACGAAGTGAAATACAAGATAAAAGTGTTCAGCAAAAGGGGGCACTGAGAATATATTAGTGATCGCTATTACTTCTTTCTTTTCTTTTTTCTTTAGGGGTAGTGGGAGAATAAAAACTGAGGTTAGCACGAACTTGGGAAGAAAGTAAGAGAAAAAGGGGTCCTACTAGAAGGGGAAGAGCAGGTCCAAACATATAAATATCTGCATATGCGCATCCATCTATCTAAGTAAGACAGAAAGGAACAGCCGGCTAGGGAGGAAAGGGAGGGCAGCTTGAATGGTGCATTGAGTGTTACCAAGAGGTGTGTGCACCTCGTATGTGTCAGGGGACGATTTGAGGTTGTGAATGTGCATAACGGTTATAAATGTATAATAGTTAAATGGTCATGGTAAGTGTGACGTGCATGTTTTGACTTCCGGATTGATATTGTCAAAATAAATGATGGGTTGCCCTTGTATGTGCCCCCCCAAGAGAACAGAGTAGACGCTGCGTATAGCTAGTTGTGTACCGTGCAATCAGGGGAAAGGGGGAGAGAGCCCAGACGAGCCCAACATTGAATGTGAAGTAGCATAAAAAAATATATATATATATATTGATACTGCATTTACCGTGTAGTTGCAAACATACAGGGAAACACAAACACTAGGAGGGCACAGAGATGGGGGCTGAAACACCCTTATCACATATTTGTAAGAGTCTTCCAGGATACGCGGAACGAATCAAGAAATATCACGACCAATGGGTAACCGAGTTGAAGGGAGAGGGGTTACCCCAGATATGGCCAGAGGGAGGGTCATTTGATAAAAGCGTTCTGGATATGGTGGTAACATGCATTTTCTTGAAGTACAAAGGGAAGCAGCTGCAAAATAGGAGGGAAATATTAGATCTTTGGCGGTTATTTGAAGAGATACCACCGCCTAAAGCACCAGCATCAAATCCTGAACTCCCATCCACTACAGACAATCCACTGATGATACAGAAAGATATCAAAGAAGTGTCAAGTGTAGCACCACCAGTAGAGGTAATAAGTTTATACCCGATATTAAAAAAGCCTGTACCCGCAGAAGGATACAGCGATCCGACGTATGTGCCTCCCCCGACAACCCCTACACCCCACCGGCCCACTGCACCCCCACCATATGAAAGTACAAGGGAGCGAGGACAGGCGAGTACACAAAGGGTAGACATAGAGAAACTCACAGATGATTTACAGTCAAGACTATCAATAGCAAAAGATGAGCTCTCGAGGATAAAAGACATGTGCGGACAAACAGCACTTAATGAGACTAGATCAGGGCGCACGTCTAGAGCGCCAGGCGAGACAAGAAGACCTGAAGATGGGTGGAAGAAAGGTGAGATACTGTTCAGAATTGAAGAAGAACCAACGCGAATAATTGAAATAGAGACACGTGAGGGAGATACTGAAAATGACGAAAGGCCTATGGGGGACAGAGAGGAATTATTATGCGACATAAGGGACGAATTAGAAGAAAGTGACAGGTTGAGCATGGCTATAGGAGGGGGAAGCGAAGGGGGGGATGGCACATGTTCAGTGAGAACACTGGACGATGAGTGGTCGGGACGACTAAGGAACCGAGTGGGAAAAATGGCATCACTAGAAACATCAGCATCCAAATCGGGTCCGGATGCCATAACGAAAGGAAAGCTACAGCTCCCGTTGATACACAGAGGAGGAGGGAGACCTAACTATATCCCATGGGCACAGATGGATAAAGCCAATTTATTAAAGCTATTGCCCCCATTATCAGGGGGGGCAAGTAAGTGGATATACGCCTTTGAAAAACATACTGCTGGGGTACCCCTAGCAATAGGAGATGTGAAAAGTCTGCTCGTATCAGTGGTGGGCGATCAGGCTGAAAGAGTATGGGTTAAAGCCGGTTTCCCGGGAGTAACGTTAGATTGTGACCGCCATGATGGGGCCTCCTTTAATACGGTGCGGGCTAGGGTGTGGGACGCCTTACGCGAAACATTCCCAGATACACCGGACTTACAGTCAGTGATGCAATGTACAATGAATGACGGGGAGGAGGCTATGGATTACATTTTTCGGGTCCAAGAGATGTGGAGAGCGGAGACGGGCACGCCTTGGCATCAATCGACATCTTTATTTTACTTCATTATAAAAAGAGGGCTCCCAAAGGAAGTGCAGAAAGCGCTCGACAAGATAGCAGGTATTGAAGCAAAGGGATGGCCAGAAATTCAGAGCATAATAGTAAACCATTGTAAACGAATAAAGGAAAGGGAGAGGGAGGTGACTCAGAAAAGATTGGCAGACGAAGCGAAGTTAGTACAGACAAAATTGGTGAAGGTCGCAGCAGCAGTAGCTGCGCTCCCACACAGCAGGGAGGGAGACGATGAGGAGGAGGGGCTGATAGCAATGCAAGGAAGGATAGCAGCAAATTGGGCGGGAGCAGGACAGCGGCAGTGGAATGAGCAAGAGCAAGGTGGAGGTCCGCAGTGGCAAGAGTGGACCCCTCGAGGGGGACGAGGTGGGTACAGGGGCCGAAGAGGAGGCGGAACGGGGTATGGGGGAATGGGAGGAAATGGATGGCAGGGCCCTAGAGGTGCACAAGGAAGTTGCTGGAACTGCGGGCGATGGGGGCACTATTCTAGAGAGTGCAGAAGCAGACCCAATAACGGGTTCCAAGAGGTAGAACAATATGGCCATCCCCACCCGGGAAGCCCATATGGCCTCCCAATTGGAACAACAACAACTAAGAAACCCAAGCCAAGGTAATGCCGGCCAGCAACAGGGACCCCAGTATAGAACACAGAACCACCCACAAAACAACGACAGCATGCAATATACACCAGGCAACCCTTTCGCGACAGCAGCAAACGGGGCCCCCGCACCAGCACCTTACAACGGCATGTCAGTGGTCTCAGGCAATGTATTTAATGAGGGGGGGGCGATGAGACACCCCGCATAGGACAGCCCACAGAGAACACTTGCGTGTCCAGTTCTATCTACCACCTACAGTGCAGCAGAGGAACCATTGGTAGGGGCGCAGATAGGAGACAAGCAGTTTATATTCATGGTTGATTCGGGAGCGGAGAAATCATGTGTCAGAGAGGGCCGGTTCCCGTTATCTAACAGGAAGTTAGAGACGCAGGGGTTCTCTGGGGCTGTAATTGAAGTTCCTTACACAGAAGCTTTGGATGTAACGTGGGGGGCAAGACTGTGAGGGCACCCTTACTGTATTACGAACAGTCACCAATAAATTTGTTGGGGAGGGATCTTATGAGTAAACTTAACATGACCATATCATTCACGGAAAGAGGAATAGTGTGTTCTACACCCGGGATATGCCCCTTGCGTGCGATGTTGGTAGTACAAGCCTACACAACCACACAGGAAATACGAGGGCTGCCACATAATGAGGAAATGTTTATTGAAGGGCTAAAGACTTTGGCCCTCGTAATTCCAGAACTAAAAAGCATGGATTGGAGGATTCCAGCAGAGTTCCTGTTCCGCCCCATAGTGTGTCCAAACGCAGCACCAGGATCAGTGGTATCGTTGGATTTGCACGCCGTGCAGGTATCAACGAAACGGATCGCTGTGATTGGAATGGACAGGGAAGGATGTGAATGGCGCACAGTGCTGTGTACCAACGCAAACCTCGCCCTACGCGAGGTAACAGATGAGGATCTCTTTTCAGACACAGAAGGGGATGGTGAGATAGTAATGGAAATAGCGATGCCCTGTGACATTTTGATCCAAGCCAGGGAGATCCCTGTCCAATTGATGGCAGTGGTAGGAACACCACCGTCATTTTTTGATGACGACATGAGGCTCGTACCAAACAATTTATGGACAACAGGCCCCCATGATGTAGGGCTGTTGCACGGAGTACAACCTGTAATAATAAAACTAAAGCAAGGAGCAATCTTACCCCGAGTCAAACAGTATCCATTGTCTCGTGAAGCTGAAGAAGGGATAAAAGAAACAATACATGCACTACTAGCACAAGGGATAATAGTGCCTTCAAACTCCCCATGCAACACATGTATTTATCCAATCAAAAAAGCGAAAGGGGGATCTTGGAGGATGATACAGGACTTACGCCCCCTCAATGATGTAATTCAGAAAGAGTTCCCTCTAGTCCCGAACCCTGCATCAATACTATGCAGCATCCCAAAAGCAGCATCACGTTTCACAGTAGTGGACTTGAAAAACACATTTTTCTCAATACCCCTGGCTGAAGAGAGTAGATACCTCACAGCCTTCACACTGGGGGGTAAGAGATATGAACACTGCAGACTACCACAGGGATACTGTGAGAGCCCGAGCATATTCAACCGCATATTGCATGAAGACTTGGGAAACCTATCAGTTGAGAGTACGATTATTCAGTACGTAGATGATTTATTAGTGTGTGCACAAGATGAAGCAACATGTAGAAAAGATTCAACAACGCTCCTGACTCTACTCGCCAACAAAGGATACAAGGTAGACAAGGAGAAGTTACAGTACTGCCTGACTGAGGTCCTATACCTGGGACAGCTCATATCAAAAGATGGAAAAAGAATAATTCCCGACAGGGTAGAGGCAATAAGATCAGTAGGAGAACCCACGACAGTGAAAGATATGCAAACATTTTTGGGGATGTGCAACTATTGCCGAGCATGGATACTAGACTATGCAGCATACACGAGGCCCCTCCTACAAGCACTGAAGGAAGCACAACAGGAGAATGAAAAAATAAAATGGTCAGAAGAAATGAGCATGTCATTTCAATCATTGAAAGAGCTAATTTCAAGCGCTCCAGTACTAGCAAACCCTGATTATGGACGCAAATTTTACCTATTCTCACACTGCAAGGGAACACTCATGACAGCAGTACTGACACAGAAAACATCCTTAGGACACAAGCCATTGGCTTACTATAGTGCTACTTTAGATGCCGTGATGCAGGGCCATTTCGCATGCGAACAATCACTCGCTGCAGCTGCATTCGCAATTGAGAAAAGTGCCACAATAGTAATGGGTTGCCCTGTGACATTGTTTGTGGAACATTCATTATTTGCAATACTTGAGAGATCAAAGAGCACACTGACCACACAGCGGGCGACAGCCTACGAGATTATATTGTCCAGCGCCAACATCCACATAGTGAGATGCAAGACGGTGAACCCCGCCACATTCATTACAGAAGCGTGCACAGTACAGGACATGCAGAACCACGATTGCGCAACCTACACAGGAGAAGGAGGGGAGGGCACAGTGGTGTGTGAGAACGCTCTAAGCGAGGGGGAAGTGTACTTTGTGGATGGGTCGGCATCAATTGATGTGGACACGGGAGAAAAACACGTTGGCATGGCAGTAGTAAGGTTAGAAGAAGGTGAGTATGAAACACTAGTACAGTACCGCCTCCCATCACATTACTCTGCACAGGCAGCAGAACTGATTGCGCTCATAGAAGCACTACATGCAGCAAAGGGTTGTGCAGTGACAATATACACAGACTCAGCTTACATGACGACGACAGTACATGGAGGTCTAGCAAGATGGGGGCGTAGGGGATTTAGGAGGGCAGACGGAACACCAGTACAGCATGCAGAATTGTTGAAAGAATTAATTGAGGCCCTACAAAACCCTACTGCAGTAGCAATAGTGAAGTGCCAAGCCCATACATCCAACACAGACTTTGTGTCCTTGGGGAACGCGGCAGCGGACGCTGCCGCCAAGGAGGCTTCCTATTTTCAGAAATATGACACAGGTGAGTACATACTGAAGAACAAGAGAACCGAAGAGCCCCCAGAAGGGTACAACATGATGTCCATATCACAAATACTAGAATTACAGGAAGGAGCTAGTGCAGAGGAGAAATTGACATGGACAAAACAGGGGTGCAGCCAGTCGGGAACAGACCTACTGTGGCGACAAAATAACTCAGGGAAAGTGGTAATGCCACTACAGTTACTAGAAGTTGCATTTCAACAGCTACACTTCCCTGCACATAATACCAAACAGCACATCGCAGCGGAAATACAGGAAGAATGGTTCGTGCCCTGTCTCCAGGAGCATGTGTCTCGATTGGCAATGGAATGCACAACATGCCAAATATACAATTCAGGAATGACATTGCGCACACTCTGGGGAACAATTCCTAAACCCATTGGCCCGTTCAGAGAACTGCATATAGATTACGCTGACATGGGGGAAAGGTGCAATGGCGCACGGTACATGATCGTGGTTGTGTGCCCATTTTCAAGGTGGGTGGAAGCAGGACCCTGTGCGCGACCTGATGCCAAAATCGCCGCCAAGTTCCTAGTAAGGGAAGTGTTCCCGCGCTGGGGAATTTGTGACGTGATTCGCTCAGACAACGGCACGCATTTTGTGAATGAGCTTTTCAAGGAAGTTACTACATTATTGGGAATAAAACATAAATTGTGTTCGATTTATCATCCCCAAAGTAATGGCGTAGTGGAAAAGATGAACGGACTGTTAAAGGGCAGGCTATCAAAACTATGCTTTTCATTAAAAAAGAATTGGATTTACTGCCTACCCCTTGCGCTATTTGAATTGAGAAATCAGCCAAGCAAAGACCACCATTTATCCCCGCACGAGATCGTGACCGGGAGACGGATGAATACAGCACACTCTCCACTGCGCGAACACTCAGATGCTCACAGAAGCGCCGCAATATTGGGAGATGAGTTTACCGATTATTTGAGGAAATTGACAAGGGCAGCGCGCGTCATATCGAAACAACTGTCCCCACCTTTCACTAGAGAAGAGGGAAATGTAACAGGATCTGTCATGGAGCCAGAACAACAGCTACAGCTGATGCCAGGCGACTCAATTTATGTTAGAAGCTTTGTGCGTCGGTGGAATGCACCCCGATTCCATGGCCCATACGAGGTAATATTTTGCACGCCCACGGCAGTAAAAGTAAAGGGCTTGAGGTACTGGGTGCACTTGACCGACGTACGGAAAGCATACAGCAATGTACAAGAGGAGATAGATGAGGAGGCGCAGACAACAGCAAACGATGAAACTGAGTAAGGTGTCTAAATATGAACTTGTGTGTGTATGTCAGCACTGGACTAGAGTGGGAGAATAACTGATAAGAATATTGGAAAAAAAAAAAAAAAGGACAATGTGTGTTTTGTTTTTATTTTGTTGAATGGTATGAAATTAATGAAATAACAAAATTATAGCCTGTGTACATCCTTGTCTGTGAATACCCCTCCCCGCATCCCCACCCGCTTCCATTCCCTGTCAAATTTATATTGGCACCGATGGTGCCAGCAAAACGTTTACATGCATGTACTTAATGCACTTTTATATCTCAAACAGGAGCTTCCATGGCATCTAACGGGCAGCCTGCAACGGATAGAATTAGTAGAATGAGAGAATTAGTATATGAGAGATGTAGATATTCGTATGAGTGTGGATTATCAGTATGCATCACATTGTTTTTTATGATAATGTTTGGCCTGGTTACATATTGGTTTATAGCGTTCATCTCTATCGAGATGTACGAGGGGGGAGGGAGCAACAACACTACTGGACGAATTAACAACACCACCGGGCCCAATGTAACTGCAGGTGTTAATACCAGGGAAGGCGATTTTTTGATATGGGACGGAATTAATTTGTATGGGGGTATCATACCACACCATCCAGTGTTGTCACCTCACAAAGAAAAAAGCCACAAGGTGGAATGCAGAGCAGTACAGTGTCTCCACCAGGGGTGTCTAATTACAATGCCCACAGTCTCAATGACCGAAACCCGTCTGCCATATCATGGTTGTATAACACCCCCACCAGCCAGCCTGCCCCCATCCTAAAAAACAACTTGCCAGATAACGTCAGGAAAGAAGACGAAAAGCTACTAGCAATGCACGAAATATTATATGATGAATGGGCCAAGGGGGGCGGGAATGAGAAAGGGGGGTCTAGTTTGTCCACTGCTCAGGAAGTTGGGAAGTACATGAGGAACAAGAACAACAGACGGAAGAGGGAAACAGAGAGGAGGAAGTATGATGAGTACTATGGGCTAGGTCTAGATAAGATGGAAGACCCACGACACCCCCATCAAACAAATAAGTGGTATGCAGATATGAGTGCCACAGCTAAACAGACAACAAACGAGAGCTGTTATGTCTGTTCTCTCATCCCTCACGCATCAGGTACACCCAAAGTATTGTTACCCAAAGAGTTGCCTATTGTGGATGCCCAATGTCTCCTTCATCTCACGTTATGCAGGATTAAGAACACCTTCCAGGCACACAAAGTGACTTTTCAAATGCTGCAGAACGAGAAAACGTGCTACCCAAAAACGGCAGGGGTGGTATGTTTGAAAGAACCATTTTTTGTAATAGAAGGGACACTTTTTTCTGACAACAAGCGGAAGGACGAAGAAGTACTGTGCAAAGCGGAAGCACTAAGAGGTGTGGCACCGGATAAATTGCAGTGGATAGAGGAAACATGTACACCAGTATGGAGAGAACACATTTCAAAACTAACTTGGGTAACTGCCATTGAAAAGCCATTCAAACTGCAGAGCGAAATGGACTATGGACTGTGTTTTAAAGGAGAAGGGAGAACCCCCATGGGAACAAACAAGAACTGCAACAAGACCCTCACCATTCCAGATCTGAGGAAAGGAACAGCGGCCCTGATGGACACGTACTGGGTATGCGGCAACCAGGCATACCTACACCTCCCCCAGTCATGGAGTGGCAGCTGCTCAATGGCCACTCTGCACTCAGCCCTAATGGTGATACCAGAAAGCCACATCGATGGGAGCAAAAGGACACAGGAACGCATGCAGAGTGTGGCTCAACCAACTGCCGAGTCACAAATATATGTCCTGTCTTCTGGAAGCAAGGGGGAAGTGCTGACCCGTAACAGACGAGCATCAAATTACATATCAAAGGCATCATCAGAACTATTGGCCCAGATCCCAGACAAATATCGATTATTCAGCTCAGCCGAAACATTTTTTGCCTCACTCGTCTCAAGTGTCCAAGCAAGGGCAAACGCAAAATGGCTCCAGATAACATGCTGTGAATTGATTCAGCTGGCAAACGACACTGAAGAAGGATTCAACATAATAAAAGTGGAACTAAGAGCTTTACGACTAATGACCATGCAAAACAGGTATGTCCTGGACCTGTTGACGGCGATGGACGGCGGTGTTTGCCGAAAAATAGGAAGTGCCTGTTGCACTTTCGTACCTTCTGAAGACGCAGAGAATGGCTCCCTGTCCCATGTGATCGAAGCAGTCCACAACCTAGGAGAGAAAATGAAAATGGAAGGTGGAGCAGAAGCGAGTACATGGTTCGACAACATCTTCTCCTGGGTTCCCTCATGGCTTGGAACAACTGTGAAATTTTTAATACCAGCTGTTGTGTTCCTCCTTTTACTTTTTTGCCTGTGCCAGGTGGGTCTTCGAGTTTGTGCTAACGCAGTGCCAAATGGTGCAATGATGATGGTGACAATGGGCAACTCACACGGTACAATAAAAACGATGCAAGAAGCACAAGTACAAACAGGGATAGATAACTCACCCAGGTACCAACTGGTGCCTATATACCATGATAAAAACATTGTAGATAAGTTGTGGCACACCACCATCAAAGAGCCCCGTATATTAGAATGGTATGAGGAAGTTTGGGTGGATTTGGAAGGAGATGGTGGATGCATATATCTCACGTGTACCCCAGATGAATATGCCCGGAGAGGTGAGAGCTTAAGGGGGGTGTGCAGAGCATGGATGCCCATCAAAGGAACTCCTGCATGGGATGAGGCGGTGATGGACGAGGCAGAATGTAGGAGGATAGACGATTTAAAGAATTCGTTACTTTAGTAACGAAAGGGGGGAAATGTAGGGGAGGACTGGTCCAAGAAGACCCCCCTCACCTGCGCTTTCTCCCCAGGTGAGGGCTATGGCTCTTTTGGGCGTCCCCTCATGCCACCCGGGCCCAGGTGGTGGAGGGTTCACCCACTGGAGACATTGCCCACACGTATTAATTGCCCACATGTATTAAAATTTAGCTAGGCCTAGAAACCATTCTGTCTGATAAAGATGGTGTGAGCTCAGCGCACTGTAGCGCGGCCCCCACCCTTGGAGGGCTTCAGTCATCCTTGTTGCCGCAGCACCCTGGCAGATCCGCTGCGAGCACGTTCCCACGAATAAGACGGACATGAGCTAGTGTGATACACTAACATTGTAACAGTTCACCTCCCGCAGTGTATCATCGCTCCCAGCATGACCCGGCCAGCAGGCCTAGGCAATGAAAAGAACAGTAAAATAGTCATTGGATGACAGACAATCTTTATATATTAATGTTGAGACTACTCGCAAAGGATGCTTTCTTCCACAAAATCCTTTATATTACAAAAGCCTGTAAAATGTATAATTATCAGAAATCATGCTTCCATGATATAAGCGATGGTGAGCCCACACCATTGCAGTTGGGTGCTAATAATAAAGGAACGCACCAGGAATCTATTTGTTACGGGTATTACTGAGAAACTTACACCCCATGGGCTCGCGCCATAACTGAACTAATGCTGCTAGAGTATACGAGAAAACGAATGTAACCAGACTGTGGAACTAATGTGAAGGATGCGCAAGAAATGCACTTGTTATGTGTGTATGTCTAAGCCCCTTATGTGCCACCACCGTCACGTACAGTGGCGAGTCATTTCCTATGTACTCCACCAACCCGACTACTACCTCACTTACTGCAACTGTATATGCATATAATTAAATACTGTAGTTGTTAAAACATAGTGTACGAATACGGTGTTCAGACTGGGTATAATCGAGACACATCCAGCAAAGTTGAAATGCATGTTTTAAAATGATTTGAATAAGTATTATAGAATGTTCAAATGTTTGATGTTTTTACCTAACTCAGCAACACACGAGGGAGATACCTTTGTGAAATACGTGCAAGGCCATTCCCCCTCCCACCCTGCGAAGGCTGCCAAAAGGCATGAGAGCAGAGACCGCGCCGCGCTGCTTTACCTCCCCCAACCAGACTGGAGCCGCTTCAAAGACTTGTAGCCCCCTCTGTAGCACCCAAGGCCGCCACCCGCCACCTGCATTCACAGCAGTAAACCTCTGCCTGAACACACGCGCCCCCTCGTAAACCTCACAACCCACCGGACCATCTCAGACTTATGGCCCTGTGCAATCAGGACACCCAACACTTTGACAACACACAGCAGAACATCCATAACAACTTCTAACAAGGCAGAAAGACCTGTACCGCCCGTCCCAGGCCCTGAAGCGTAGCCCCTCGACCTATGGCCCCGGTCAACAGGACACGGGTAACTATGTCCTGACGTATTGCCTCCAGACCCCTCACAAGGTGCATTCCTCCTGTGTTGCATTAACCTGTAGTATAACCTATTGGAAGATTTACTAAAGAAGATAATATTGAAACAAGTGAATGACTGCGGTGTGCATGGCCTAGGGCAAATATGTCAGGAAAGGACATTCATCTCTGACATTGGCCGCGATGGCACGACAACACCGCCCGGATGAACTCCGCCACCCTGCCAGGCCCAGCCCAACCCACGAGGCTGACCAGTGACGTCTTCCAGCCAAAGCCAACCACATCACAGCAACACCTATAGTTAGTCGTCGCCACCCAATCCCCTTGAACTTGTGCCCCCTATAGTATGTAGGTTCTTATGACGTTTTTTGAAAATATATACGCCTGTCTTTGCTATTGTCAGACAGAGCGCTCTCGGAGTTTGCAGAGTTCTTTGCATGCCCTATTCTGATTGATAAACTCCCATTTACGCTCACCCGCACTCTGTCTTGGCCTTATTCCCATTTTGGGAGAGTCCTTCATTGTCTCTCATTGCGGGGAGGATCGTGCTTGTTGGGGACGCTTGCTTTCAACAGTAATAGTTACGAACAAAAAAAATCAAAAAGTACTATATTTGTAGACTTATACTTTAAATATGTTCTCACAATATTTCACTTAGGGTCCACTCACAGCAGGACCTCCCTTGTTTGTGCATGTTCTCAATATTAGCAATATTTATTAAAAGAAAAGGGGTTTGGAAAAAGGCCTATCTTGCCTTAACCAAACGAAAATGCCCCTGCCTATTAAACTAAAACTAAAGTAAGATGACCTTGTGTGCAAAACAAATCTGACCCTCACACTAATATACAAAATCAAAAGGTACAATAGAATTTCTGTTTTCACTTCAACCAAACTATGCAAAACCATATACATATACAATTTCAACAAAACAATCCTTGTCACTAGGGTTTAGCTTCCCTTCTCCTGAACTGTTTCAGGATAAATACGTTTAAATCCTCTTTTTCACCAAAGTTCAGTTAAAGGTAATGGAAATGTCTCGTTTAATGATGTTCTCCTTAAGATGTCAAAGGAAATGTTCTTTCTATAATACAGGTTGAAATATCCTGAAAGAAAGTCTTTTGTGATCTTTAGGATGGCAAAGCAAAATGTTCAATTTCAACAGAAAGACTTGACATAGTAAAGTTTCTTTTCAACAAAACCTTGGATTTCCTGCTATTCTCCCCTGCCAGAGACTCCTTTATTGAATAGATATCCTGGTTTACTCTCCTGCCAGGAATATCTCCCTCTTGGCCTTTATAGATCCCCTGATGTACTCTCCTGCCAGGTATCTCTTCCCAAAAATGTTCACTACCTGATGCACCTTGTGCTCAGGTTTGTCCGCAATGTTGAACAAAACCATACAGAGCAATAGACTGGAACCCTTTACGCTTGTCAGGCAAAATCCACTTTGTGAATCAGGTCCAAGCTATAAAAGTCACAGATGTGTCACTGCTGTGGATGGTTGTGTATAATAGGAAGCTATGCCCAAGGTTTCCAGGGAATGGACACAACCACACTGCGCAGTAACAAAAGTGTCTGCAATGTTCACTTTCCTCTTTCGGGTATCACATACTTGTACTCCTTCAATGGTTAAGATTAGCTTTAGTAAAACGTGTTCCAAATTCCTCCACATTGATGTCCCATGCATGAGGTTTTGTTCAAGTTCTTTTTATCAACAGATTTCTACATGTAATTTAGCTCTTGGCAATGCTTGTTTTCAATTTATCCAAATGTACACTTCACATAAGGGAATAGTACAGCTTGTTGGACTTTTGTTTTCTTCTTTAAAGTCTTTTGGCTTTGGCAATGTGATTTCCCCAAATTGGCTCCCCATGCAAGCGGAATTGTACCACTTTTGCTCTTGTACTTTAAATCTACTTGGTCGGTATCCAAAACCTTCACTTAATTGTCGATGTGCCTGTCGGAATGTCCCAGGGTACCACTTCCACTGGGCCAACTCACCGGTATCTCCCGGCGTCTCCCACCGATAGCACTTTGAAGCAGCACAGTGTTGCATCGGGATTGCACTTGGTAGCCTGTCAAACCCTCTCTCAGCTCCTCTGCCAATCTGGTGGTTCCTTGCAAGTAAGGTTGCTGTGTTTACAGCGCTGGGAACAACCTTTCTGTGGCTGCCGGTGCCTTTGCAGTACTTCCCTGGAGCCCATCAGTATCTGTTGGGTCTCCCGCCACTCCAGTATGTCATGGTGATAAGTGGCAGTCCGGCAGTACCATCTTCCTTCAGCCAGGTTCAGTCCTGTGCATCTGCCCTTCTCTGCGGTTCTGCTTCCCGCTCCACAGCCCAATCTGACTTCTCCTTCACCTTCTTCCATCTACAGGTGTTTCTCCGATTTAAACGTCCTGCGCCGTTGATTGAATGAATAACAACTAGACTGCACATTACTCTTGATATTACTGTTGATTCTCATTGACTCCTCTTCTCCATCCCAGTACTTTCTCCCCCCACACGATCTTATCTTCCCTCCTGACACCACCCCCAGCGTCAGGATCAAGTAGTGGCTGCCTTTCCCTGGCCATGTGGGAAGGGTAATGATGTCAAGAGAGGGAGAATGTGAAAGAAGGAAGTCAGAGGTAAGGGAAGTCTTGTTACAGACAGATTGCGCCTTCCAAAGGGCAATATAAAGAGATGTAGAAGCATTCTGAAGTTGAGTCTGTGAATTAGAGAGGCACTGGGGATAGGACTGCCCCAGTGCAAGACAAAGACTGATATGGTTTGGATATTTCTCCTCTGTGAAAGAAAGTGAGCTAAAGACTTTGGGTAAGGTGCTCGTAACCGGGACTAATGTCCGGCAGAGGGACTCCCAGGACCCCCGCTCCTTGTTTTTTGCATAATTTAAGTAATTTCTGGTCTCACTCTTAAGTTACAAGGGGAATCCATATGTGGACCCCTTGCTCACTATTCTTAGAGAGGCACAGCTCCACCCTACTGATGAGGTCAAACCAGACCGAAACATGTGTCTGGGGTTGCTGTTGGTACTCTTGTTCAGAGGTGAATTGCCTAGCATTTTGGTGCCTGACTGCCTCAGGGCAGGGCAATGACTGATATGTTTTGGATATGTCTCCTCTGTGAAAGATAGTGAGCTAAAGACTCTGGGTTAGGTAACCAGGATTAATGTCCGGCGGAGGGACTCCCAGGACCCCCCTTGTTTTTTGCATAACGTTGAGAACATTACAACTTTGTGTGCACCTCTCATTGCTGACCTCTGACACCATGCCCAACTAGTAGTGATGATGGCGTATGACTGGTCGCATCTTCCAAACTTCTTATCTCTCCTACTGCACTATCTCCCGCTTTTATTTGTTTAAATTATTATTATTGTATTTATTGAGCATGGACCTAGCTTCAAGAAGCAAGGCGACGCTTTAAAGAGGTATAACACAGTACAACTGCATAATGGAGCACTTTTCAGAGGTAACAACAGAACAGATATACATCGGGGGTAGGATACAGAGGGACACAGAGGAGGGGTACAGCTGTATGGTTTTGGATGAAATGTCCGAATAAAAATTACCAACCCCAAAAAACGACCTAAAACACACACCACAGAAAGTTCTAACTACCAAAAGTTTGAACTTTTTGTGGTATGTGTTTAGGTGTTTTGGTGGGGTCGGTATGGGGCTGGGGGGGTGTCCCCCACAACTCCCACTCACTACAGTGATTGGGAGTTGCGGGGAACAGCCACCCAGCCCCCGCAAGAAGAAAAAAAAAGCTGGGGGCTGTGGGGGTGTCCCCCGCAGCACCCCGCTCACTGTACTATACAGTATAGCGTGCGGGTGTTGCGGGGGACACCCCTGCAGCTGCCCAAAAAAAAGACAAAAAAAGAAAAGGACCCTCCGGTGCCGGTTCCCGATCATGGAAGTGAAAAGAAACCGGCGCTGTAGGGACACAGCGCGAAGGAAGGAAAGGTAAGTAGGGTGGTGGGGGTATGTTGGGGGTATGCTGGGGGGGTGGGTGGGGGTGTGTTGTGGGTGTGTTGTGGGTGTGCTGTAGGTGTGTGTGGGGGTGTATGTATGGTTGGTTTTCTATTGGATGTTCGCATGGGAAATGTACGAACATTTGTAGTGCGTACATTTCCCATGCAAACCTTTCCGTCGCTGACTTTTCCGCGACAGAAATATCACGCAGATCCTAGCTGTACAGGGTGGCGGGGAGGAAAGGGGCAGGCAGCTCCTAGCAAGTTAAGGTGACATGATGGCCTAGGTGTTGAGGAACAGAGACTCCTTGAAGAGGTGGGTCTTGAGTTCTTTTCTGAATTGTAGGAGCGTGGGGGCAAGTCTGATGCTTACAAGGAGGAGGTTCCATAGTCGTGGGGCATAGGCAGAGACGGCTTGTTTGCTGGCCCTTTAATTTTTGCAGCAGCGGATTTCAAGTCTGCACTTATCCTGGCTTCTGGTGGTACGCTGTCCGCCAGAGTTGCTGAGTTTCTCTGGGAGATAGCTGGGTGACTTGAGGGCGACTGCCTTATGGATGATGCAGCAAGACTTGAAGGTGATTTGCGTATGCAGTGGGAGCAAGTGAAGGTCAATGAGGGCCGGGGTGATGTGGTCATATCTGCATAGACCCTTGATGAGGCATGCAGCCGTGTGCAGGACCCTTCTCAGGGACTCAAGGGAGGACGAAGGGAGGCCTTTGAAAATGTCATTGTCCCTATCAGGTGGGATAGGACCAGTGCTTCAACGGTGTATCTAAAGCTGTCTGCAGGGAGGAAGAGCTTGACTTTCTGCAGTTGGGCGAACTGATACCAAGCAGTCTGCATTTTCTTAGCTATGTGTGTCTTGAAGGAGAGTCGTTTGTCAATGTGGAACCTGAGGGACTTGGTACAGGAGGTGAGCTTGGGTGTGAAGGCCTCCAGGTTCATAGTAGATAGCCAGGTCTGTATGTCTCAGTGTTCAGTGTTGTTGGTGAGGAGTAGGAAATCGGTCGGAGGGGTTGAGTTTCAAGTATGCACTGGACATCCAAGACTGTATCAGCGAGAGGCAGGTTTTGAGTCTGTGGATGTCCTTGATAGAGTCGACCTTGAGGTATAGCTGTGTGTTATCGCATATTGGTGGATGTGGATGTTGTGTGTGGCTAGGAGATCTCCCAGCGGCTCCACGTATAGATTGAAGGTCACTGGGGAGAGGATGGAACCCTGTGGCACTCCACAAGTGACAGGTAGCATTTATCTCTCTTTTGAATGCACCATCTCCACAATCACTGCCCCCTATGACGTTCATATTATATCTCTCTATCAGCCACCTGGCCCTGTTTGTCATTTATTACAAAACACAAGAGGTGATGACTGGAAGGTTTAGAATCAATCTTAACCTCTGGCGTTGCTCTAGGAAACCCTAGAGAAGGTGAAAGGCCATATGCAAATCAGGCTTGGTCCCACCCCAAAAGGGGCCGTGCAGCCCAAACTGCTAGATCACATCCCTTCTGTATGAGAGCAGAGGCATCCCCAGGCATGTTAGTTTATTGAACACCTCTCCCAACAAACTAGACTACCTTCCTCCCCATCATCAGATCATTGTCACTGGTGAATTTAACCTCCCCTCTCTCTCTCCACTCCTCTATCCACTGACTTTACCTCTCTTCTCCTTAACCACTCGCTCTCACTTGTCCGCTCTCTGCCCACCCATTCAAGTGGTAACTCCCTTAAACTTATTCTCATCTCCTCTCAAATCTGTAATATCTCCACTGCTCCTTCTCCCTTTGATCATTCTATCGTCTTTGCATAGTCCTCTACTCCTACTTCCAAACCACTCTCTCCATCTACCACTTCCATTATTAAGGGCATGTTTGCCTCCTCCAAATTCCCTATCTACCTCACTGGCCTACACCACTCTCGCGCATCCAATGCACAAATCACTGTTGGATCCAATGTTAAAGCCTTTACTAACTTTAATGCTGCTCTTAACACTCCCTTCTCCTCTCTCTTCCCTCTTGCTACATTCACTCCTAAACCCTACCCTGCACGGTTTTGGATTACACCTACCACACCATGAAAACAACAATTACGGGAATTACGCATTATGTAATGCACATGCGTATAAGTTATACACTAGAAGCGTATTGAGGACACAGTGAGCGAAGTGAGAGAAAGGGGAGGTTTCAGGCTCCAGTCAGACTAACAACAACGGGTGCCCATTGGCACCCAAGACATTCATAAATAAATTGTTGAGAGAGTGGCGCAAGTCACCGCATACCGGAAGGGCTTAAACAAATGCATAAAGGAGTGGACCTACGGTACAATTTGGAGGTGATCAAGCCCTGGGCTCAGTTATTGGTCCTTCCTGATAGTGTTATACAAAAGAATATGTAAAATGACAAATATTGCAAATACGAAGGGGGCCTGTTATAAGATCAAAACCATTACTATTCATCTTGCAGGGCGTGAACCGTTGAGTATTGAACTGCGTTATGGTGACGCACCAGATGAGATCATAAATAATTAAAAAGAGACTATTGAACTGCATTCAGGAAGATCATCGCATACCGGACAGCATTTGGGTGAGTATATATTCACCCGGCTATTCTAGGTGAGAAACATTGAGTACAAAAGAGTAATAAAGACATATGGATGTCTTCACAGCCGGAAGTATTTTCACTGCCGACGTGGACAATATAACATATGGGAACGACATAACTGCGTCCAATTGAAGACGAGTGAGTATGTAAAGTGATGCCATAACATAGGCATGAAGACCGTATTTTTGCCATCGAGATTGAGCTGTATCTGATCAACATGCAGCCGAGCTCTGATCACAGCAATTGTTTCTTTGCTTTTTGACTCCATAGGGGAGACCATATTTACAAAGTAATGTACGCGCTATAAGTAGCGCTGTTTGCTGGACTGTCCTGCTGCCTCGAAATTGGAAGAATATTGGAAGGCATTACCCATTGGACTTTATTGGACGCCGTTTATTGCACAAACATTGCTGGCCCCGCCCTCTTACACCCGGAAGTGTTTATATTCAGCTTCCTGCACGCATTTGCGCATGCGCATTTAAGTACGCGCTATAAGTAGCGCTGTTTGCTGGACTGTCCTGCTGCCTCGAAATTGGAAGAATATTGGAAGGCATTCCTCATTGGACTTTATTGGACGCCGTTTATTGCACGAACATTGGTATATATAATACTTTGTCTGCTGATACTTTATATGTAATATAAGTATATATTACTTATATATTTTCTTCTTTTTGTATCATTATAGCTGGCCCCGCCCCCTTACACCCAAAAGTGTTTATATTCAGCTTCCTGCGGGCATTTGCGCGCATGCATTTAAGTATGCGTATAAGTAACGCTGTTTGCTGTTCGCTGCTTCGGTGATTGTGTTGTGTTGTATTACTTATACTCAAAACCGTGCCCCGCGGTCTGAACAGGGAAAATGGAATAGGTATACAAGTACAAGAATATTGCAGGGTGAGTGTTTTCCTCTCTTTTGTGTACACACTATGCATCTGCTCCCACGCACGTTTGCGTGCGCTTGTACACCATCTGCTTAATCTACTATTAACCTGCTTCATCCAATTAATTTATATTTGGTTCTATAATCTTTGAAAACCTCTCGGCATCTGTAACCATGGCAGGCGGCTTGCGAAGTGGCCGCTGCAATGAATTAAGTGCTATGACACTTACATCATCCAGTATAGATTCGCTCGTTTGCCGTGACCGCACATCCTACATTGAACCTGCTGTTTTAGAGGCATTAACTTCAGGTACCCCTGGCGAGTCAAAATCTTGCCCAATCCTTGCCTCGCATGTAGCCATGATTCATTCCACTGAAAGGAGTCTATCATCTACCCCTTTTTCCTTATATTCTCCTCTTCATAAGCATACAAACAGCTCTGTAGGTCGGCCTCCCGACGAAGTATACGGGAGCTGCTCTGAATTTCCAACGTCAAATCAACTTTCCAATGACCAACATGACCATACTATCAGGAACATGGTTGCTTTAGATGAACATGTGTCCTGTCCTATTGGTATGTTAACACCGCTGGCCTACGGCTCTTCAAAAGCAAATCACTTGTCAAATCACCAACCATCATCTTGTAAGAGGATTCAATTCAACACTACAGCTAAGTCAATGCCTAGTCTGGGATACTGAATGGAAACCCTTATTAATATATCTTTATGTCCAGTTCATGCGTTCTGGATGACTACCCCTATATAACACCCCTCTCTTGGAATCCCCCTGACCCCACTGAGCCAAGAAGTAGTTCTGTTTTGCAAGTTTAAAGGTTTATTTGATAATTTAAACAATATATACATATATCACGCTTTATAATAAATTAATAATTGAATATCACACTGAATCTGAGCAGTAATCAATAATGGATAGTCCGGCACTAGCACACTTCTTTATAATCAATGATGAGTGGTTATAGTATGGATAAGATAGCAACACTGGTAAATAGGGACAGAAGAATAATGTGGTAGAGAATGCTTTATAGGGTTCAAGGAAATGCAAGGTTGAATGAATGAAATGCAGTATAGAAATACTCAATATGACTTCAACAAAACAATATAATCACTTTTCTCTGGCAATCCCCTCCCCCCCTTTATGCAATGCAAGGAAATGGAAGGAAAGCACACAGTTCTCAGAAATGCAATCAACTGTAATTCAGTTCACCCCAGCAAGCTTACACTACAGAAGTTGGAAACACAGGCCCAAAATGCTTTTATATGTGCTGGCAATGAAGTGAAAAATATGCTAAAATGTTTTTAATTCCCTCTAGAGGTTCAGGGTGAGTGGTATCTAGTTAATATTAGTCCAGGCTCACTCTAGCAATGATTCAGGGATGGTTCTTAAGAGGCAAACGAATTTTTAGCAAGGAAAGCAAGGAAACTGTTGTTTTCACACGTGGAGAAATTTGCAAATCGCGGCAAAATTCGCGAGTGCGTTTTTCGCGATTGCGGCAACAGTGTATGGAATAGGAATGCGGTTCTAGGTTCGTTGAAAAGCCAAGATTCCCAGCTTTCAGAGGAAAGTTACTGCAAGTCTCTAAGACAAACGGTCACGGAGATATGAGCGATATGGTAAAGGTCGTTTTTCAGATTTGAAATTTTAAAGTTCAAAGTGACAAGTGACAGTTGGCAACTAGAAATGACAGGTGACAGCTTTGCAAATGACAGGTGACAGTTAGGAGGCAGTTCTACTTAGATTAAAATAGCTTGGATTAGATTATTTTAACTAAGAGATTGGTTCTGTACAGTTCTGCTAGGTACTCACAATATATTTAGAAATAGAATGGGCCTCGCCACGGATCTGGTCAGGTTTTAGACTGGACTCTGGTCTGGTCTCGGCACTTCACAGTGATCTGGGTCAGCTCTCTGGTTCTGCTAACAGTGGTCTGGGTCAGCTCTGCTCTCTCTGGGTACAGCACTGCTTCTGGATCTTTCTGCACAGCTTTCTCTGGAGATTGATGGATTTGAAGTCTGGATCTCTGGATGTGGTATGGTCCGGCAGCATGCTCCGCAGCAAATGGAATTGAATGTCCCTATCTGTCCTGACTGTCTGCTTTTATGTGTTTTAAAAATGGGTGGAAAGGCTAGCTTCCTAGGCCCTACCCCTCTCCACTTGTCATTGGCCACTTCCTCCTCTTCCCCTTGATTGGGGGAATGAAATGAAGTGTCATCATGATGAGGTCTGTTTATGGTACAGAGAACCCACCCCTGTCAAATTACACACAATCTATATTTTGACCCAAAAGACATATTTGCACAGGTACACATTTGTTTAAAATTACATTCACCCATCACATATCACAGGAGGTATACCCTGTCCAAATCTGCTCTTCCTGGGAGCTTGCATTCAGAAATGGCAACATATTTCACTTTTTGGTCAGGTTACCAATATCAGATTCTTACTCAAATTTACCCAAATGTGTGCAAGGCATGCAGGCATTGATTGATGAAGTATCAGACTTTTCACATGCAGACATTTTAAGTAATACCCTCTTAACTGCTAGTTTGCCCCCAGAACATCACACCGGTTCTAAAAACCTCTTAAAATGTGGGCAGAAAAATCACAAGAATTATGGTATCATTTAAATAATCATGACAAGTCCGTACTATGAGTTATTCATCTTTTTCTAAAACCATATTCTGGCGCCAAAGGGGTGTGGTTTCCCCCCAGCACAAGGTTGAATTTCTGGTTTTTCCAGTTCTGCCAAGCCAGTTTGCTCTCACAGGCAGTGCTCCTCCCCTTTTCTTCCAGGAGGAAGCCACTTTTACGGCCCCCATAATAAACCATCTGCCGGGGCCCTGGAAGGCCCATTGTTCAAGAGGAAGTCATTTATGGCCACTTCAATAAACCCTCTGCCTGGGTCCTATGTTTAGTCTCTAGCAGTCCCTTGATAATCCAATCAGAGAAGTGTCATATCCCTTTTGGTGGGAACAGCAAAAGGCAGGTAGGCCTGGGAACACAGCTGTTATGCAAGTCTCAACTCCTGTCGGGGGTAGCTGGTGGGCAGAATTCAGTTCCTTAAGCCAGGCCCCAGCTAATGTCACTTTTAGTTACCCAGTTTTCTGCATTCAAATAAAACTAACCATTTTACATATGCAGCTAGAATGCTGATTCTAAGTTTAAAACTATGAAATTTAAACAATTGCAACCTATGTGACACTCAAAAGTAGGTCACTCATTTCTTTTAAACATTTAGATTTTTAGTGTCTTTCAGTCCAAATTTACCTAAACTGCTGAAATCCACAGCTCAGCCAGTCTTGTATAAACCTTCAAGTCACTTCAGAATATAACTTTACATTGGATCCACCTCTCAGTAAGTCTTTCTTTGGCCTGCTTTGGGTTCATTTATTCAGTTTTACACGAAAAAGAAAAAAATCTGGTGTTGTTTTAAAACGCCGGCTTTCTGATAGTGGTGAGTACTGGTAATGCACCCATTTTTGGGATTTAAGAAAATGAATTCCCCACAATTCTAGGTTGCTTTTGGCAATCAGCATTGCCATTCCCAATGGTTTCAGACTACTGTGTGGGTAGTCCAATGGTGGTTTTAGGCAGTGCCCTTCTGTGCCCATAACATCGGCAAAAATGAGTGGCAGCCTATTCTTCATGCATTTCCCTGTGCATTTTCTGGGAAGCTCTGGCCATCATGATGTTTTCCATGTCAGTACTGCACAGTTTTTGAGGTAGGGCTCGGATGTATGGGTAAAAACATCCCACAAGCCCCCCTCTTGCAAAGGCGATCCTGTTTCACTGATGGAACTCACAAGACCTGGGATGTTTCCTCATCTTCTTCCAATATATGGCACAGTTCAGCATCTTTTTCTCCATCCAGTCGGATCGATCGGTTCTCCTCGCCGGTCCTGATGGGAAGATTGGGCGGTACCCCGGGCCCCTTGCGTCTCTGCTCCCGGTCTCCGGATCGTCCTCCTTGGCCCGTCTCCAGGTTTTCTTTCTCCTAGGACGACAAAGGAAGAGCGGCAATACCTATTCATAGACATTTTTCCCCCACCATTGACATAGTGGGGTGGCATATAAATTTATAGTCAAAACATATGGACATGCACATTTCTTTTTGCATTCAACAACGAAAACACCCACATTGAGAAACTCAGAATTTGATAGGCGATATGGAGGATATTTTAAGTTAGAACTGAATTCATCTGATTCAGTACCCTCTATGATTCCAGAGGATTCCTCCAGTTGTTGCAGAGTGTGCCTGGGATGGCAACACTTCAACTGGTTAATGTGGACCCACTTGTCTTCCCCCTCTGCCAAACCGCCTTTGGGGATGCGGATCTTGTAGGCCACAGGGGAGATCTTGTCTATAATCTCAAAGGGTCCCTTCCATGTAGGCAAACATTTTCGCTGTTTGGCCTGGTTCCTTTGGAAATTGTATAGATAGACCCGGTCCCCCACCTGATATTCCTTCCTGGAAGTCTTCAGGTCATAGTGGGTCTTCATGCTATCAGCTGATCTTTCTAGATTCCGCTGAGCATAAGCAAAAGCATGTTGAAGGTGTTTCCTTAAATTCTCCACATACTCGTGAGTTGTGGAGGCATTTATTAGTGTCTGCTCTTGGGTCCTGTAGAGCAAATGCTGAGGAAGCACCATCTTGCGCCCAGTCATCAACTCAAATGGTGACATTTTGGTTGCAGATGAAGGGGTAGATCTGATGGCCATTAGGACCAGAGGTAATCGGATATCCCAACTTGGCCCAGAATCTGCCACAAACTTCTTTAATATGCTCACAATGGTTCGGTTGTATCTCTCCACTGCTCCAGAAGAAGCTGGCCTGTAAGCAATGTGTAGCTTTCTCTTGACCCCCAGTATCTCCCACATCTTTGTCATTACTTCACTGGTGAAGTGGCTACCTCTGTCTGACTCAATCCTTTGAGGTAGACCAAAACGGGAAAAGATGTGGTTAATCATCAGGGCAGCTGCAGTTTCTGCCTTGCAATGTGGGGCTGGGAGACATTCCACCCACTTGGTAAACAAGCATGTCACAGTCAACATGTACTTATTCCCCCTAGCAGAGCGAATCACGGGGCCTACAAAGTCGATTTGTAAATCTGACCATGGCAGTGTCATCCCCCGCTTTTGGAGAGGCGCGCGGTGTGTGAGGGACGTCGGCTGAAATTGCGCACACACAAGACACCCCTTCAAGTATTGGTCAAGGTCCTGCCCCATATGTGGCCAGTATGCAACCTCTCTTAAGATTTCCAGTGTTGTGTGAAACCCCTTATGACCGGCGGTGGCCGCATCATGGGCGTGACTTAACATCAGGCTTCGGAATGAGGTAGGAACCACCCACTGATCGTGGCCAACTTTGGATTTCCTTACCAGCAAACCGTCTTGGATTCGGAACATTTTTGGACATTTCATCAACACTCTTAGGTCCTCTTTCCCAATATAATCGGTATCCGTCAGGGGAAAGTTCTCAGGGTCCTCAATGTGCTGGTAAAATTTACCAATTATTGGATCCCCTTTCTGAGCTGTAATTAAATCAGCATCAGGGGTCTCCTTACTCCATTGTGCAATTGAAAGGTCATTGTGAGCATTTGTCTGGGACCTAGTGATAGCAGTGACCTGGATTTCCCCCAACAGGGACTCAATCTCAATTAGATCCCCTTGGATGGCCCCAGTTTTGGCCAGCTGATCAGCTAAGTCATTTCCAGTTTTGTCTGGTCCCTCTATTTTGGAATGACCCTTGATCTTTTTCCAATAGATGGTCATCTCATTTCAGGTGACCAGATCATCAATGTTTTGGATCAACTTCCCATGTTTCAAGGGTTTGTTGTTAGCACATAACATGCCTCTGGTTTTCCAATTAACCAGGTGCTCCACAAACCCGTTGCGTACATAATCCGAATCTGTGATTATGACCAGTTTGTGGAGTTGATGCTGGACAGCAGTGAGGATGGCCTGATGCACAGCCATCAACTCTGCCACCTGACTACTTCGGGGACCAATTTTGTATCCAGCGGAGGGTTCTGGGGACTCATTCACCCATGCATTCCCTACGCCGGCCACCAGTTCTTTCTCCCCGTCGTTGTCAACATGGTAAGAGCATCCATCCACATAGGCAGTGGGCATTCCCTCACACTTGTCCTCTTCAAAGACTTTGTGTGGGGAATTAAGGTATGCCTCCATGTTGCCCTTTATTTTTAGACTTTCGTCCTCGAGACAGTTTTCTCTGGCACAATCATGCAAGTCAGCCAGACCTTGCGTGAGGGGACTCTTCTTGTTTTGGCCATATCTGACCTCCACAGGAAAGCCTTGCATTGACAGAATCCAGGAAGTAATTTGGGAATTACTCACATTTCCGGCCCGGATTCTATCACTTTGGAGATATTGCAGAGGCTGGTGTGGAGTCTCCACTATGATGTGTTCCCCCTGGATAAATGGGCGGTAATTCTTCAATGCCCACACCGTTGTCTGGAGTGCCTTCTCACAATCGTTGAATTTTTCCTCCACAGAGGATAAAGTTTTGCTCGCATAGGAGATTACTTTATTGACCTTGTCATGCTTTTGGTATAATACTGCTGTCAAGCACGTATTAGAGAACCCCGTCTCCAGGAAGAACTCCTTGTTTCTGACAGGGTAAGCTAGGCAAGGCGCTTGTGAGAGGCTTCTTTTGAGTTGTTTTACTGCCTCGGCTTGTTCTGGACCCCATTCCCACTTGACCCCCCACTTCAGGAGATGAATCAGGGGTCTGGTGATCTCTGCGTAGCCCTCAATGATTTTTCTGCTGTAATTAGTCAGTCCAAGGAGGCTCCTTAGTTCCCGCAGAGTTGTGGGGTCTTTCAGTTTCTGAAGTGCTTCCACTTTCTTTTCCTGGGGACAGAGACCCTGAGGAGTAATCTCATGCCCCAAGAAATTAACACGGGTTCTACACCACTGTGCTTTCTGAAAGGAAAGTTTTGCTCCGGCGACCCTCAACTGGGTCAGAACATAACAGATCTCCGCTATGTGTTCCTCCACAGATAAACTTTTGATGAGGACATCATCTACATAAGCCAGGTTACCCCTCGCACCCAGGTCGGGCATGGCCTTATGTAGGAAAATGTTGAATTCATTGCCGGAGTTGAGGTATCCGAAGGGAGTCCGGGTCCATGTGTATTGCTGGCCCCCAAAGGTAAAAGCCAGTTTGTATTGGTCCTCCCTGCTGACAGGCACGGTCCAGTATCCATTGGTCAGGTCTATTGCTGTGAACTGGACGGATTATTCCCCGGGACTCAAGGTTCTTAATTATTTCAGTAAGGGACTCCATTGATGCGAGAGGCAAACGATATTGCTTCACAAACACAGGAGTCATGCCAGGGTCCGTGGGGATTGTTGTTGTGTGGATGTCAGTGCGACCACAGTCATATGAGTCTACCGCAAAGAGATCTTGGAAATCCAAGAAAACTTGTTTCAACTTTTGCTTTTGTTCCAGAGTCACACAGGCATCAGCTAGGTTGACTCTCTCTTCCACCATCTGCCTGAAGCCTGGAAAGACTTCTGGTTTGGCTATCTCAGCAGCCTCCTCCAGCTGGGTGGAGAAGTTCCTGGTCAGAGTGCTGATTTGGACTGGAGGCTTCAGGTGGGAAAGGCAGCCCTCATGGACCTGGAAAATCACCTCATCCCTTCTGAAGTCACAAGTCACATCTTCCTTACCATAAGGGCAAGAAGTGTACACCAGGAAGTTCCCCCCATGCCGGGTAAAAATCCTGTCTGGTGTTGTATTGTCATCACTGTCACTGTCAAAGCAGTCCTTGGGGATTGGCCCTAACAGTTCATTACCTAAATCTATGGAAAAATGTCGGTCATCAACCGCCATTCCAATAATGGTGCCTGCGGCTAGAGTAATACTCTTTAAGTCGCTGTTATCCACCTCTATTGGAATGGTGTCATGTTCTATGTTGACTAATGGTGTTGGGTTTACCCCCAACCCTTGCTGTTGGAGAGAAGCATTTAGATGTATGTAAGCATCAGGGTTTTGCAAATATTGTCCTCTTTTAGCTTTCACTTCCAGGGAGAATTGTCGGGTCCTTTCTGGGATGGTAACTTCCTCTTTGATCTGAATTTCAACTGCATAAGGTAGCAATTGAGCTGACCTAAATGCTTTTTCTGGGTCATCAAAGCCCATGGGATTATCCGCTAATCGGGACCAAGCTTTGAGGTTTATTAGGTCCAAACTAATGGCAAAGCGATTGAAAATGTCACTGCCTAAGTAAAAGGCGGCAGGGACGTCTCGCACGACCCACCAATTGTGGACTATGCTCTTGTTGCCAATGGAGATTTTGAGCATACACTTGCTTGGCAGGAGATGTTTGGAATTAGGTGCTTCCAGGTCCATTCCCCATTTGTCTATCAGTTTGAAGGTGGGAATGGCTGGATCTTTTGGGAGTTGGCGGAACATGGCTTCGCTGATGAAGCTCTTACCGTTGCTCACACACACTCGAGCGAGAACAGAGTCCTTCCCATCATTTAACTGAACAGGGATGAACAACTGCTCTCCAATTTGCTGAATATCAGCCAGGCTCTGAGCTGATTTCACATCTTTCTGGACTATAGGAGTGGGAGTTTCTGATTGTGGATTAGTATAGAATCTCAGAGTGTTTCCTTCCAGCGTGGAGTACCACTTTAGACTGGAAGGAAGGTTGATTTTCAGAAATAGAGAGGACCCTCCATCACCAGTCTGTTGTCCTACTGCTATTACTGTCACGTCTGGAATTTGGCTATTCTGGAAGTGAAATTCTACTTGGTCAGATTTTTGTTCAACCATGTGGCAGGTGCCGTTTAAACTAACATGGTTGACACTCTGTTTTAATTTTATGGGTCGGCTAGTCTGGGTCCAGAGGACCTTGTTTACGCAATCTATTAGGGGTGACAACCTTCTCAGGAGGTCATTCCCTAGTAAACAAGGGGTGCCCTCTGGAGTCACAACTATGGCCGGGTGTTTCAACTTGTGTCTCCCAATTTTAATGTCCAAATCTGCCGTCCCCTCGATGGGAATTTCCTTCCCGTCAAAGTTCTGGAGTTGTCCAGGAAGTGAGGTGAGAGGAATTTGGTAATTCCCTCCCCTTCCTGCATTCAGTTCGTCAAAGGCCCTTCTGGACAGAAGGGTAGCTTGAGATCCAGTGTCCACCAGTGCCAAAATTGTACCCTGCCCCTGTACTTGTACCGGGGCATAATATCTTCCCTCCTTCTCCTCAAGGGGGCATAGATAATGCACATTTTTGGACAACTGGCGGGCTAACTTTCTGGTTTTGGACATTTCAAGAGAAGAAATTTGGGCGGAATTCTGTGGAGAGCCTTGGGAATCTGAAAGAAAAAGTTGGCAACTGGAGATCAGAGCCATTGTGGGTTCCCCTGGTTCCGGTTCTGGGCCGCCCCGCCCTTTTTGGAGGCAGTCACCAGGATGGGTTTGAACCAGGGGATTTTCTTGCTGTTGGTTCTGGGATGATATGGTGGGCGGCGGTAGCTCAGTCTCCCCATCTCCCCAGTCTGGATTTGCATCCCTAGGGACCCATTTTTCTTTGGGAGGAGTTCCCCCCTCTCTGAAGGAGAAGATCCATTTCCCAGGATCCTCTGAGGATCCCTCTCCCTGAAATTGGAAGATCTGTATTTCTTCCACATAACGGGTCTGTTTGGGTACTTTGTTTCTCCTACCCCCCCTCTGCTCCTTAGGAGGCAGACTTTCAGGGGCAAGAGATTTTGTTTTCGGTTCCTGGTTTTCCAGGGGCTGTTTACAAGTGAGGAAGGAAGCTTCCTCCCAGGCTTTACACCCCCCTTCCCTTTGTGCCTCCTCCCTGGGAACCGGTGAGTTATCGGGGTGCTGCCCCCGTCATTGTTCTGGAGCACTAGGTCCAGAGTTGGGTGCGTTCTGCGCTGGCATGCCGATCTGAGGGTTCTGCTGAGCCCTCAGTATGTGACCCAGATCCCGCGCCATGTTTTGAACCTGGCGCTCTAACTGGGAAACCCACTCAGGCTGATACGGGGCCCTGTTTTCTCCCCTGAGCTGATCCCGGGAAGGGTAGCTATCCCTTCTCTGGTAGTACCCCTGGTTGGGAAGATTTTGGTACCCCTCCACCCTTGGCCTCCCCTCTCCCGGATTAGGTTGTCTGGGCTCAGGGAATTGGGGAAAGAAGGGTGGAGGATTTTGGGGCTGGAAATTGGGTGGATACCTGGGGAAAAAGTTCTGCCCAGGATTCGGAGAATTTCTGCCCTCCGGTGGGAAGTTGGGAGGGAAGTTCCCTGGGTTAGGTGCTTGGCTGGATCCCCCCCCTTGGGCTGGAGGAGTCCACACATAACCCAGGATGGGTCGACTTCCCTTGTAACGGGGATTTACATAGTCAGGAGAGCGAGGGACCCAATTTGTGGGACTACCTCCTTGACTCCCTGTTTGTGACTGGCCCGAGGACCTTCTGGGCTGAGCATTATTAGGTGCAGGTAGGTTTTTAGGCCCCCCCATCTCCAACTCTAAAACGGGGGTGACCTTTACCTCTGCCACCTTGGCAGCAGCAGGGGTGTTGTTGGCTTTGGGGTTTTTGGGCGCATTATTTTTATTTTCTTTTGGCTTCTGCACCTCATAGATCCGGGTCGCCTGTTCAATGACCCAGTCTAAAGATCTTTTCTCGTGAAAATCCCTCACAAGCTGGGTCATTATGTATTTGGGCAAGGCATGGAAAAACGTATTAATAAATTCTCTGCTATCCGTGCGCACCCTTCTTGTGGTCTGTGCAAAAGCACGCTTTAACTCCTGCACAAACTCTTGTGGGGCCTGATCCTCCCCACATTGTAAATTGTAGGCTGCCTTGCGAGCCTCTTGGGGATTTCTGTGAACAGACAAATGTTTTAATATGGCCACCCTATAGGTGGACCACCTGGAATGATTTTGGTCCTCCAGCCCTGCAAAGAAACTGGAGTACTCTGGGGAGAATGTCCACTTTACATATTGGATACAGCTTTGGCTGTCCTTCAAATGAAAAGTCTCCATCTTTTGCTCATAGAGCTCCAAGTGTTCCCAAACAGAGTACTTGGCGTTCTTATGATAAGGCGTGATGACACTCCTGATTGCCTTAATCTGTTTCAATGGGTCCTTAATCAAGGCCCTTTTTGCCTTATTGGCCTTTTTGGTTCGGGTAACCCTTGTCCATTCATCTTCTGACTCAGAGGCACTGCTCCCAGAGGTTCCCGTCTGTTCTTCCAGGTTTTCCCGGATTCTGCGAGCCTGGGAATGGCTGGCAGAATGTGGGGACCTGGTCTCCTGTGTCCTGTACCGCTCAGAGGAGTCTTCAGATCCCTCCTTGCTGCCAGGAATTGATGGGTACCCCCCCACTGACCTAACTGGGCAGAGGTTTTCAGGATGCCCTTAATGGGCCTACTCTCCTGGGGTTCCCCACTAAATTGCACTGTGCTTGGGTGCCCATACCCGGATGCCCGCCCATCCATTCCTGGGAGGTACTGGCCTATGAGCCCCATGCTTCTGGCTGGATGTAATCTGCCATCCCTGTGGCCCGGTGCTCATGTGCGCCAGGGGACATGGGGGTGGCAGAGTCCAGGGACTGAGAGAGATAAAGGCCTCTGGTACTAGGGCTCCTGAGGTTATGCTCAGGAGTTTCCATTTCCCAGCGAACCTGGTCTCTATCCGCCCCTGCTCACTGTTGCAATGCAAGAGCCTGCGCCTTCAGTTCCTCAGTTAAGGCCTTACTAGACTCTATCAGTCTCTCCTGCATCGCTACCTGTTGTTGGAGCCTATCATTGTGCTGGCAGAGAGCCTCATTCTCTCTCTGCGTTTCCTGATTGGTCCTGGAGCACTGGGCCAGTCTTTGCTGCAGGAGGGTTACCTCCTGAGCTGTGTCCCTATTGGCCTGCTCCTTTCTTGCCAGAGCATCCTCCACCTTCCTGGTGTGCTCTAACAAGTTATGGTGTTCTTTTTGGAGGTCACCCAGTCCCTGGAGGGCCAGGTGATTTTCTTCCATTTTCCTTTTTAAGTGGCAGACTTCCTGGCCTAAGGTATCCCTTTACTGACTAAGAGCCTGCATCTGTGCCGCCAGGTCATCCCTTTGCCTTTGGAAGGCACCAGCTTTCTGGCGCTCCTGGTCAAACTCTGCCTGGGTATCCAGGTCTTTCAAAATCAGTTTATTGCTCTCTGCCTTCTCCCTATCTAGGTGGCTTTGCAGGGTGACTTCCTGCTCAGGACATGCCCTATTGAAGTCTAACTGTTGCTCCAGCTTTTTCTGGCTCTGCAGTAGGGAGTCCAAACCTTCTTGGTACTCCTTCTGCAAGGCCAGAAATCTGGTATCCTGGTCAGCCTTTTCCTGTTGCAGGATGTCCATATCCCTCTTTATTTTAATGATGTGCTGTCTACTCTCATTTTCTGACTCCTGGCTCCCCTGCAGCCTCTGCTCAGAAGAGACCAGGTCAGATTGGACCTTCTGTAATGCCAGCAGTTGCCTACTCGCCAGATCTTGGCCTTCAGCACATTTGTCCTGCATGGCTCCCATATGTAAATATAAATATGCCGCTACCCTGGCAATCTTGTTGTGCTCATCCTTGGCCTTAGAGGACATATATAGTTCACTCAGGGCCACATGTAAGGGACCCTGGTCTCTCCACATATCTGACCCTGTTTCCGTGATCTGGGGTGCGATTGCTTGCAACCAGACCGTCTGGTCCTGATGAGTCCACTCACCTCTCACAAATAACTTATGTAAGAAGTGCTCTCTGGCTATTTTCATGTCTACTAAGGTCGTCATTCTGGAATTTGAGTTCCTTCCTGACTTACAGAAGTTTGTATTTTATTTTTGCAAAACAGACCTTTTCCTTAGAGCGTTCCTTTGAGGAGTGCTTTACAGCGTAACACAGCGTGGTGATCCAACCAGATATGTGTATCTGGTCAGCTGGCACGCTGTATTAATCTGCACAAATGGTAGATCTAACCCAAACGTCCCGCTCGAGCCCCCAATTTGTAAGAGGATTCAATTCAACACTACAGCTAAGTCAATGCCTAGTCTGGGATACTGAATGGAAACCCTTATTAATATATCTTTATGTCCAGTTCATGCGTTCTGGATGACTACCCCTATATAACACCCCTCTCTTGGAATCCCCCTGACCCCACTGAGCCAAGAAGTAGTTCTGTTTTGCAAGTTTAAAGGTTTATTTGATAATTTAAACAATATATATATATATATATATCACGCTTTATAATAAATTAATAATTGAATATCACACTGAATCTGAGCAGTAATCAATAATGGATAGTCCGGCACTAGCACACTTCTTTATAATCAATGATGAGTGGTTATAGGATGGATAAGATAGCAACACTGGTAAATAGGGACAGAAGAATAATGTGGTAGAGAATGCTTTATAGGGTTCAAGGAAATGCAAGGTTGAATGAATGAAATGCAGTATAGAAATACTCAATATGACTTCAACAAAACAATGTAGTCACTTTGCTCTTGCAATCCCCTCCCCCCCTTTATGCAATGCAAGGAAATGGAAGGAAAGCACACAGTTCTCAGAAATGCAATCAACTGCAATTCAGTTCACCCCAGCAAGCTTACACTACAGAAGTTGGAAACACAGGCCCAAAATGCTTTTATATGTGCTGGCAATGAAGTGAAAAATATGCTAAAATGCTTTTAATTCCCTCTAGAGGTTCAGGGTGAGTGGTATCTAGTTAATATTAGTCCAGGCTCACTCTAGCAATGATTCAGGGATGGTTCTTAAGAGGCAAACGAATTTTTAGCAAGGAAAGCAAGGAAATTGTTGTTTTCACACGTGGAGAAATTTGCAAATCGCGGCAAAATTCGCGAGTGCATTTTTCGCGATTGCGGCAAAAGTGTATGGAATAGGAATGCGGTTCTAAGTTCGTTGAAAAGCCAAGATTCCCAGCTTTCAGAGGAAAGTTACTGCAAGTCTCTAAGACAAACGGTCACGGAGATATGAGCGATATGGTAAAGGTCGTTTTTCATATTTGAAATTTTAAAGTTCAAAGTGACAAGTGACAGCTAGCAACTAGAAATGACAGGTGACAGCTTTGCAAATGACAGGTCACAGTTAGGAGGCAGTTCTACTTAGATTAAAATAGCTTGGATTAGATTATTTTAACTAAGAGATTGGTTCCGCACAGTTCTGCTAGGTACTCACAATATATTTAGAAATAGAATGGGCCTCGCCACGGATATGGTCAGGTTTTAGACTGGACTCTAGTCTGGTCTCGGCACTTCACAGTGATCTGGGTCAGCTCTCTGGTTCTGCTAACAGTGGTCTGGGTCAGCTCTGCTCTCTCTGGGTACAGCACTGCTTCTGGATCTTTCTGCACAGCTTTCTCTGGAGATTGATGGATTTGAAGTCTGGATCTCTGGATGTGGTATGGTCCGGCAGCATGCTCCGCAGCAAATGGAATTGAATGTCCCTATCTGTCCTGACTGTCTGCTTTTATGTGTTTTGAAAATGGGTGGAAAGGCTAGCTTCCTAGGCCCTACCCCTCTCCACTTGTCATTGGCCACTTCCTCCTCTTCCCCTTGATTGGGGGAATGAAATGAAGTGTCATCATGATGAGGTCTGTTTATGGTACAGAGAACCCACCCCTGTCAAATTACACACAATCTATATTTTGACCCAAAAGACACATTTGCACCGGTACACATTTGTTTAAAATTACATGCACCCATCACATATCACAGGAGGTATACCCTGTCCAAATCTGCTCTTCCTGGGAGCTTGCATTCAGAAATGGCAACATATTTCACTTTTTGGTCAGGTTACCAATATCAGATTCTTACTCAAATTTACCCAAATGTGTGCAAGGCATGCAGGCATTTATTGATGAAGTATCAGACTTTTCACATGCAGACATTTTAAGTAATACCCTCTTAACTGCTAGTTTGCCCCCAGAACATCACACCGGTTCTAAAAACCTCTTAAAATGTGGGCAGAAAAATCACAAGAATTATGGTATCATTTAAATAATCATGACAAGTCCGTACTATGAGTTATTCATCTTTTTCTAAAACCATATTCTGGCTCCAAAGGGGTGTGGTTTCCCCCCAGCACAAGGTTGAATTTCTGGTTTTTCCAGTTCTGCCAAGCCAGCTTGCTCTCACAGGCAGTGCTCCTCCCCTTTTCTTCCAGGAGGAAGCCACTTTTACGGCCCCCATAATAAACCATCTGCCTGGGCCCTGGAAGGCCCATTGTTCAAGAGGAAGCCATTTATGGCCACTTCAATAAACCCTCTGCCTGAGTCCTATGTTTAGTCTCTAGCAGTCCCTTGATGTCCCTTGATGTCCGTTGCGTACATAATCCGAATCTGTGATTATGACCAGTTCGTGGAGTTGATGCTGGACAGCAGTGAGGATGGCCTGATGCACAGCCATCAACTCTGCCACCTGACTACTTAGGGGACCAATTTTGTATCCAGCGGAGGGTTCTGGGGACTCATTCACCCATGCATTCCCTACGCCGGCCACCAGTTCTTTCTCCCCGTCGTTGTCAACATGGTAAGAGCATCCATCCACATAGGCAGTGGGCATTCCCTCACACTTGTCCTCTTCAAAGACTTTGTGTGGGGAATTAAGGTATGCCTCCATGTTGCCCTTTATTTTTAGACTTTCGTCCTCGAGACAGTTTTCTCTGGCACAATCATGCAAGTCAGCCAGACCTTGCGTGAGGGGACTCTTCTTGTTTTGGCCATATCTGACCTCCACAGGAAAGCCTTGCATTGACAGAATCCAGGAAGTAATTTGGGAATTACTCACATTTCCGGCCCGGATTCTATCACTTTGGAGATATTGCAGAGGCTGGTGTGGAGTCTCCACTATGATGTGTTCCCCCTGGATAAATGGGCGGTAATTCTTCAATGCCCACACCGTTGTCTGGAGTGCCTTCTCACAATCGTTGAATTTTTCCTCCACAGAGGATAAAGTTTTGCTCGCATAGGAGATTACTTTATTGACCTTGTCATGCTTTTGGTATAATACTGCTGTCAAGCACGTATTAGAGAACCCCGTCTCCAGGAAGAACTCCTTGTTTCTGACAGGGTAAGCTAGGCAAGGCGCTTGTGAGAGGCTTCTTTTGAGTTGTTTTACTGCCTCGGCTTGTTCTGGACCCCATTCCCACTTGACCCCCCACTTCAGGAGATGAATCAGGGGTCTGGTGATCTCTGCGTAGCCCTCAATGATTTTTCTGCTGTAATTAGTCAGTCCAAGGAGGCTCCTTAGTTCCCGCAGAGTTGTGGGGTCTTTCAGTTTCTGAAGTGCTTCCACTTTCTTTTCCTGGGGACAGAGACCCTGAGGAGTAATCTCATGCCCCAAGAAATTAACACGGGTTCTACACCACTGTGCTTTCTGAAAGGAAAGTTTTGCTCCGGCGGCCCTCAACTGGGTCAGAACATAACGGATCTCCGCTATGTGTTCCTCCACAGATGAACTTTTGATGAGGACATCATCTACATAAGCCAGGTTACCCCTCGCACCCAGGTCGGGCATGGCCTTATGTAGGAAAATGTTGAATTCATTGCCGGAGTTGAGGTATCCGAAGGGAGTCCGGGTCCATGTGTATTGCTGGCCCCCAAAGGTAAAAGCCAGTTTGTATTGGTCCTCCCTGCTGACAGGCACGGTCCAGTATCCATTGGTCAGGTCTATTGCAGTGAATACCTGTGACCCCTGGATCTGGGCCAGCCCTTGGTCAATGTAGGGCAGAGGCCATCGGGAAGTATGGATCCGTTTGTTGAGCTCCCTGAGGTCGGCGCAGAGTCTCCACTGGCCGTTTGGCTTCAATATTCCCAGCACCGGATTATTGAAGGTGCTGTGAACTGGACGGATTATTCCCCGGGACTCAAGGTTCTTAATTATTTCAGTAAGGGACTCCATTGATGCGAGAGGCAAACGATATTGCTTCACAAACACAGGAGTCATGCCAGGGTCCGTGGGGATTGTTGTTGTGTGGATGTCAGTGCGACCACAGTCATATGAGTCTACCGCAAAGAGATCTTGGAAATCCAAGAAAACTTGTTTCAACTTTTGCTTTTGTTCCAGAGTCACACAGGCATCAGCTAGGTTGACTCTCTCTTCCACCATCTGCCTGAAGCCTGGAAAGACTTCTGGTTTGGCTATCTCAGCAGCCTCCTCCAGCTGGGTGGAGAAGTCCCTGGTCAGAGTGCTGATTTGGACTGGAGGCTTCAGGTGGGAAAGGCAGCCCTCATGGACCTGGAAAATCACCTCATCCCTTCTGAAGTCACAAGTCACATCTTCCTTACCATAAGGGCAAGAAGTGTACACCAGGAAGTTCCCCCCATGCCGGGTAAAAATCCTGTCTGGTGTTGTATTGTCATCACTGTCACTGTCAAAGCAGTCCTTGGGGATTGGCCCTAACAGTTCATTACCTAAATCTATGGAAAAATGTCGGTCATCAACCGCCATTCCAATAATGGTGCCTGCGGCTAGAGTAATACTCTTTAAGTCGCTGTTATCCACCTCTATTGGAATGGTGTCATGTTCTATGTTGACTAATGGTGTTGGGTTTACCCCCAACCCTTGCTGTTGGAGAGAAGCATTTAGATGTATGTAAGCATCAGGGTTTTGCAAATATTGTCCTCTTTTAGCTTTCACTTCCAGGGAGAATTGTCGGGTCCTTTCTGGGATGGTAACTTCCTCTTTGATCTGAATTTCAACTGCATAAGGTAGCAATTGAGCTGACCTAAATGCTTTTTCTGGGTCATCAAAGCCCATGGGATTATCCGCTAATCGGGACCAAGCTTTGAGGTTTATTAGGTCCAAACTAATGGCAAAGCGATTGAAAATGTCACTGCCTAAGTAAAAGGCGGCAGGGACGTCTCGCACGACCCACCAATTGTGGACTATGCTCTTGTTGCCAATGGAGATTTTGAGCATACACTTGCTTGGCAGGAGATGTTTGGAATTAGGTGCTTCCAGGTCCATTCCCCATTTGTCTATCAATTTGAAGGTGGGAATGGCTGGATCTTTTGGGAGTTGGCGGAACATGGCTTCGCTGATGAAGCTCTTACCGTTGCTCACACACACTCGAGCGAGAACAGAGTCCTTCCCATCATTTAACTGAACAGGGATGAACAACTGCTCTCCAATTTGCTGAATATCAGCCAGGCTCTGAGCTGATTTCACATCTTTCTGGACTATAGGAGTGGGAGTTTCTGATTGTGGATTAGTATAGAATCTCAGAGTGTTTCCTTCCAGCGTGGAGTACCACTTTAGACTGGAAGGAAGGTTGATTTTCAGAAATAGAGAGGACCCTCCATCACCAGTCTGTTGTCCTACTGCTATTACTGTCACGTCTGGAATTTGGCTATTCTGGAAGTGAAATTCTACTTGGTCAGATTTTTGTTCAACCATGTGGCAGGTGCCGTTTAAACTAACATGGTTGACACTCTGTTTTAATTTTATGGGTCGGCTAGTCTGGGTCCAGAGGACCTTGTTTACGCAATCTATTAGGGGTGACAACCTTCTCAGGAGGTCATTCCCTAGTAAACAAGGGGTGCCCTCTGGAGTCACAACTATGGCCGGGTGTTTCAACTTGTGTCTCCCAATTTTAATGTCCAAATCTGCCGTCCCCTCGACGGGAATTTCCTTCCCGTCAAAGTTCTGGAGTTGTCCAGGAAGTGAGGTGAGAGGAATTTGGTAATTCCCTCCCCTTCCTGCATTCAGTTCGTCAAAGGCCCTTCTGGACAGAAGGGTAGCTTGAGATCCAGTGTCCACCAGTGCCAAAATTGTACCCTGCCCCTGTACTTGTACCGGGGCATAATATCCTCCCTCCTTCTCCTCAAGGGGGCATAGATAATGCACATTTTTGGACAACTGGCGGGCTAACTTTCTGGTTTTGGACATTTCAAGAGAAGAAATTTGGGCGGAATTCTGTGGAGAGCCTTGGGAATCTGAAAGAAAAAGTTGGCAACTGGAGATCAGAGCCATTGTGGGTTCCCCTGGTTCCGGTTCTGGGCCGCCCCGCCCTTTTTGGAGGCAGTCACCAGGATGGGTTTGAACCAGGGGATTTTCTTGCTGTTGGTTCTGGGATGATATGGTGGGCGGCGGTAGCTCAGTCTCCCCATCTCCCCAGTCTGGATTTGCATCCCTAGGGACCCATTTTTCTTTGGGAGGAGTTCCCCCCTCTCTGAAGGAGAAGATCTGTTTCCCAGGATCCTCTGAGGATCCCTCTCCCTGAAATTGGAAGATCTGTATTTCTTCCACAAAACAGGTCTGTTTGGGTACTTTGTTTCTCCTACCCCCCCTCTGCTCCTTAGGAGGCAGACTTTCAGGGGCAAGAGATTTTGTTTTCGGTTCCTGGTTTTCCAGGGGCTGTTTACAAGTGAGGAAGGAAGCTTCCTCCCAGGCTTTACACCCCCCTTCCCTTTGTGCCTCCTCCCTGGGAACCGGTGAGTTATCGGGGTGCTGCCCCCGTCATTGTTCTGGAGCACCAGGTCCAGAGTTGGGTGCGTTCTGCGCTGGCATGCCGATCTGAGGGTTCTGCTGAGCCCTCAGTATGTGACCCAGATCCCGCACCATGTTTTGAACCTGGCGCTCTAACTGGGAAACCCACTCAGGCTGATACGGGGCCCTGTTTTCTCCCCTGAGCTGATCCCGGGAAGGGTAGCTATCCCTTCTCTGGTAGTACCCCTGGTTGGGAAGATTTTGGTACCCCTCCACCCTTGGCCTCCCCTCTCCCGGATTAGGTTGTCTGGGCTCAGGGAATTGGGGGAAGAAGGGTGGAGGATTTTGGGGCTGGAAATTGGGTGGATACCTGGGGAAAAAGTTCTGCCCAGGATTCGGAGAATTTCTGCCCTCCGGTGGGAAGTTGGGAGGGAAGTTCCCTGGGTTAGGTGCTTGGCTGGATCCCCCCCCTTGGGCTGGAGGAGTCCACACATAACCCAGGATGGGTCGACTTCCCTTGTAACGGGGACTTACATAGTCAGGAGAGCGAGGGACCCAATTTGTGGGACTACCTCCTTGACTCCCTGTTTGTGACTGGCCCGAGGACCTTCTGGGCTGAGCATTATTAGGTGCAGGTAGGTTTTTAGGCCCCCCCATCTCCAACTCTAAAACGGGGGTGACCTTTACCTCTGCCACCTTGGCAGCAGCAGGGGTGTTGTTGGCTTTGGGGTTTTTGGGCGCATTATTTTTATTTTCTATTGGCTTCTGCACCTCATAGATCCGGGTCGCCTGTTCAATGACCCAGTCTAAAGATCTTTTCTCGTGAAAATCCCTCACAAGCTGGGTCATTATGTATTTGGGCAAGGCATGGAAAAACGTATTAATAAATTCTCTGCTATCCGTGCGCACCCTTCTTGTGGTCTGTGCAAAAGCACGCTTTAACTCCTGCACAAACTCTTGTGGGGCCTGATCCTCCCCACATTGTAAATTGTAGGCTGCCTTGCGAGCCTCTTGGGGATTTCTATGAACAGAAAAATGTTTTAATATGGCCGCCCTATAGGTGGACCACCTGGAATGATTTTGGTCCTCCAGCCCTGCAAAGAAACTGGAGTACTCTGGGGAGAATGTCCACTTTACATATTGGATACAGCTTTGGCTGTCCTTCAAATGAAAAGTCTCCATCATTTGCTCATAGAGCTCCAAGTGTTCCCAAACAGAGTACTTGGCGTTCTTATGATAAGGTGTGATGACACTCCTGATTGCCTTAATCTGTTTCAATGGGTCCTTAATCAAGGCCCTTTTTGCCTTATTGGCCTTTTTGGTTCGGGTAACCCTTGTCCATTCATCTTCTGACTCAGAGGCACTGCTCCCAGAGGTTCCCGTCTGTTCTTCCAGGTTTTCCCGGATTCTGCGAGCCTGGGAATGGCTGGAAGAATGTGGGGACCTGGTCTCCTGTGTCCTGTACCGCTCAGAGGAGTCTTCAGATCCCTCCTTGCTGCCAGGAATTGATGGGTACCCCCCCACTGACCTAACTGGGCAGAGGTTTTCAGGATGCCCTTAATGGGCCTACTCTCCTGGGGTTCCCCACTAAATTGCACTGTGCTTGGGTGCCCATACCCGGATGCCCGCCCATCCATTCCTGGGAGGTACTGGCCTATGAGCCCCATGCTTCTGGCTGGATAGTAATCTGCCATCCCTGTGGCCCAGTGCTCATGTGGGCCAGGGGACATGGGGGTGGCAGAGTCCAGGGACTGAGAGAGATAAAGGCCTCTGGTACTAGGGCTCCTGAGGTTATGCTCAGGAGTTTCCATTTCCCAGCGAACCTGGTCTCTATCCGCCCCTGCTCACTGTTGCAATGCAAGAGCCTGCGCCTTCAGTTCCTCAGTTAAGGCCTTACTAGACTCTATCAGTCTCTCCTGCATCGCTACCTGTTGTTGGAGCCTATCATTGTGCTGGCAGAGAGCCTCATTCTCTCTATGCGTTTCCTGATTGGTCCTGGAGCACTGGGCCAGTCTTTGCTGCAGGAGGGTTACCTCCTGAGCTGTGTCCCTATTGGCCTGCTCCTTTCTTGCCAGAGCATCCTCCACCTTCCTGGTGTGCTCTAACAAGTTATGGTGTTCTTTTTGGAGGTCACCCAGTCCCTGGAGGGCCAGGTGATTTTCTTCCATTTTCCTTTTTAAGTGGCAGACTTCCTGGCCTAAGGTATCCCTTTACTGACTAAGAGCCTGCATCTGTGCCGCCAGGTCATCCCTTTGCCTTTGGAAGGCACCAGCTTTCTGGCGCTCCTGGTCAAACTCTGCCTGGGTATCCAGGTCTTTCAAAATCAGTTTATTGCTCTCTGCCTTCTCCCTATCTAGGTGGCTTTGCAGGGTGACTTCCTGCTCAGGACATGCCCTATTGAAGTCTAACTGTTGCTCCAGCTTTTTCTGGCTCTGCAGTAGGGAGTCCAAACCTTCTTGGTACTCCTTCTGCAAGGCCAGAAATCTGGTATCCTGGTCAGCCTTTTCCTGTTGCAGGATGTCCATATCCCTCTTTATTTTAATGAGGTGCTGTCTACTCTCATTTTCTGACTCCTGGCTCCCCTGCAGCCTCTGCTCAGAAGAGACCAGGTCAGATTGGACCTTCTGTAATGCCAGCAGTTGCCTACTCGCCAGATCTTGGCCTTCAGCACATTTGTCCTGCATGGCTCCCATATGTAAATATAAATATGCCGCTACCCTGGCAATCTTGTTGTGCTCATCCTTGGCCTTAGAGGACATATATAGTTCACTCAGGGCCACATGTAAGGGACCCTGGTCTCTCCACATATCTGACCCTGTTTCCGTGATCTGGGGTGCGATTGCTTGCAACCAGACCGTCTGGTCCTGATGAGTCCACTCACCTCTCACAAATAACTTATGTAAGAAGTGCTCTCTGGCTATTTTCATGTCTACTAAGGTCGTCATTCTGGAATTTGAGTTCCTTCCTGACTTACAGAAGTTTGTATTTTATTTTTGCAAAACAGACCTTTTCCTTAGAGCGTTCCTTTGAGGAGTGCTTTACAGCGTAACACAGCGTGGTGATCCAACCGGATATGTGTATCTGGTCAGCTGGCACGCTGTATTAATCTGCACAAATGGTAGATCTAACCCAAACGTCCCGCTCGAGCCCCCAATTTGTAAGAGGATTCAATTCAACACTACAGCTAAGTCAATGCCTAGTCTGGGATACTGAATGGAAACCCTTATTAATATATCTTTATGTCCAGTTCATGCGTTCTGGATGACTACCCCTATATAACACCCCTCTCTTGGAATCCCCCTGACCCCACTGAGCCAAGAAGTAGTTCTGTTTTGCAAGTTTAAAGGTTTATTTGATAATTTAAACAATATATATATATATATCACGCTTTATAATAAATTAATAATTGAATATCACACTGAATCTGAGCAGTAATCAATAATGGATAGTCCGGCACTGGCACACTTCTTTATAATCAATGATGAGTGGTTATAGGATGGATAAGATAGCAACACTGGTAAATAGGGACAGAAGAATAATGTGGTAGAGAATGCTTTATAGGGTTCAAGGAAATGCAAGGTTGAATGAATGAAATGCAGTATAGAAATACTCAATATGACTTCAACAAAACAATGTAGTCACTTTGCTCTTGCAATCCCCTCCCCCCCTTTATGCAATGCAAGGAAATGGAAGGAAAGCACACAGTTCTCAGAAATGCAATCAACTGTAATTCAGTTCACCCCAGCAAGCTTACACTACAGAAGTTGGAAACACAGGCCCAAAATGCTTTTATATGTGCTGGCAATGAAGTGAAAAATATGCTAAAATGCTTTTAATTCCCTCTAGAGGTTCAGGGTGAGTGGTATCTAGTTAATATTAGTCCAGGCTCACTCTAGCAATGATTCAGGGATGGTTCTTAAGAGGCAAACGAATTTTTAGCAAGGAAAGCAAGGAAATTGTTGTTTTCACACGTGGAGAAATTTGAAAATCGCGGCAAAATTCGCGAGTGCGTTTTTCGCGATTGCGGCAAAAGTGTATGGAATAGGAATGCGGTTCTAGGTTCGTTGAAAAGCCAAGATTCCCAGCTTTCAGAGGAAAGTTACTGCAAGTCTCTAAGACAAACGGTCACGGAGATATGAGCGATATGGTAAAGGTCGTTTTTCATATTTGAAATTTTAAAGTTCAAAGTGACAAGTGACAGCTAGCAACTAGAAATGACAGGTGACAGCTTTGCAAATGACAGGTCACAGTTAGGAGGCAGTTCTACTTAGATTAAAATAGCTTGGATTAGATTATTTTAACTAAGAGATTGGTTCCGCACAGTTCTGCTAGGTACTCACAATATATTTAGAAATAGAATGGGCCTCGCCACGGATCTGGTCAGGTTTTAGACTGGACTCTAGTCTGGTCTCGGCACTTCACAGTGATCTGGGTCAGCTCTCTGGTTCTGCTAACAGTGGTCTGGGTCAGCTCTGCTCTCTCTGGGTACAGCACTGCTTCTGGATCTTTCTGCACAGCTTTCTCTGGAGATTGATGGATTTGAAGTCTGGATCTCTGGATGTGGTATGGTCCGGCAGCATGCTCCGCAGCAAATGGAATTGAATGTCCCTATCTGTCCTGACTGTCTGCTTTTATGTGTTTTGAAAATGGGTGGAAAGGCTAGCTTCCTAGGCCCTACCCCTCTCCACTTGTCATTGGCCACTTCCTCCTCTTCCCCTTGATTGGGGGAATGAAATGAAGTGTCATCATGATGAGGTCTGTTTATGGTACAGAGAACCCACCCCTGTCAAATTACACACAATCTATATTTTGACCCAAAAGACACATTTGCACCGGTACACATTTGTTTAAAATTACATGCACCCATCACATATCACAGGAGGTATACCCTGTCCAAATCTGCTCTTCCTGGGAGCTTGCATTCAGAAATGGCAACATATTTCACTTTTTGGTCAGGTTACCAATATCAGATTCTTACTCAAATTTACCCAAATGTGTGCAAGGCATGCAGGCATTTATTGATGAAGTATCAGACTTTTCACATGCAGACATTTTAAGTAATACCCTCTTAACTGCTAGTTTGCCCCCAGAACATCACACCGGTTCTAAAAACCTCTTAAAATGTGGGCAGAAAAATCACAAGAATTATGGTATCATTTAAATAATCATGACAAGTCCGTACTATGAGTTATTCATCTTTTTCTAAAACCATATTCTGGCTCCAAAGGGGTGTGGTTTCCCCCCAGCACAAGGTTGAATTTCTGGTTTTTCCAGTTCTGCCAAGCCAGCTTGCTCTCACAGGCAGTGCTCCTCCCCTTTTCTTCCAGGAGGAAGCCACTTTTACGGCCCCCATAATAAACCATCTGCCTGGGCCCTGGAAGGCCCATTGTTCAAGAGGAAGCCATTTATGGCCACTTCAATAAACCCTCTGCCTGAGTCCTATGTTTAGTCTCTAGCAGTCCCTTGATAATCCAATCAGAGAAGTGTCATATCCCTTTTGGTGGGAACAGCAAAAGGCAGGTAGGCCTGGGAACACAGCTGTTGTGCAAGTCTCAACTCCTGTCGGGGGTAGCTGGTGGGCAGAATTCAGTTCCTTAAGCCAGGCCCCAGCTAATGTCACTTTTAGTTACCCAGTTTTCTGCATTCAAATAAAACTAACCATTTTACATATGCAGCTAGAATGCTGATTCTAAGTTTAAAACTATGACATTTAAACAATTGCAACCTATGTGACACTCAAAAGTAGGTCACTCATTTCTTTTAAACATTTAGGTTTTTAGTGTCTTTCAGTCCAAATTTACTTAAACTGCTGAAATCCACAGCTCAGCCAGTCTTGTATAAACCTTCAAGTCACTTCAGAATATAACTTTACATTGGATCCACCTCTCAGTAAGTCTTTCTTTGGCCTGCTTTGGGTTCATTTATTCATTTTTACACGAAAAAGAAAAAAATCTGGTGTTGTTTTAAAACGCCGGCTTTCTGATAGTGGTGAGTACTGGTAATGCACCCATTTTTGGGATTTAAGAAAATGAATTCCCCACAATTCTAGGTTGCTTTTGGCAATCAGCATTGCCATTCCCAATGGTTTCAGACTACTGTGTGGGTAGTCCAATGGTGGTTTTAGGCAGTGCCCTTCTGTGCCCATAACATCGGCAAAAATGAGTGGCAGCCTATTCTTCATGCATTTCCCTGTGCATTTTCTGGGAAGCTCTGGCCATCATGATGTTTTCCATGTCAGTACTGCACAGTTTTTGAGGTAGGGCTCGGATGTATGGGTAAAAACATCCCACAATCTGAGCAAAGCTTTGTGGATGAGCCTGAGAGAGCCTCCCATCAGGATATCAACTATAAATTGCAGCCACCGCGTTTATCATATTCTTCTGATTCGGCTAATGTTTTCATCAAGCCCTCCCAAATTGTAATGTCAAGCAATCCCATTAATACTGTTGAGGAAAACTCACAATCTCCATCTACCTTTCTACTGATTATAAAAATACTTGACTTACTGGATAAGGGACATGAATTGACCCATTTAGAACTGAAGGATGTAAAAGCGATTTTGCATCATTTATGCTCTCAAATGGACAAGATAGAAGGGTTTATAATTGCTGCTGACACCATAAGAGCTATCAAAAGCTACCCTTCACCAACTTCCCTTATTCATTCTAACCCAGCCCGCTCTGAAAAAAGTACCCAATTTTGTTCTGACGCATTGTCTGTTCCTGCTCAGCCTTTAGTCACTCCCTTTGCTTCCTCGCCGTGAAAATTGCACTCATGAAATAAAAGAACTGAAAGCATCGGTAGAGGCTATGAATTTCTCAATTACCACCCAATTGGTTAAATTACTTCCCCCAATTGATTCTCCTGATAGCCCTTCGACCTTGGTGAAAGTACTCAATGAGCAGCATCAGAAGGAACAGGAATTTCTCTTTCTTATCACGTTGTGCAAAAAAGACTCATTTAAGAGCAGTTAAAAGATATGCCAAGAGGAGAAAAGAAGCCTTGGCTAAAAAGAACCCTAATAACGCAGTCAATAACCCGGTATCTTTGTCACCTGAGAGCCCTCAAGCTGCAGGACAGGAAATGGTGATAGTCATTTCTGACGAGGAAAGCATCGATTTGCAACAACTTTCAAAAGAAAGCCAGGAGGCACTAATACCGACCCCAAGATTGAAATCAAAAATCTTACCTAGAACCAAAAAGATCAATTCTACTTCTAAAAAATCAATCGAAGTGGTGAAACTGACAAATATAAAGTCTGCTCCGGCAGACATACCTGCTAAAATCCCTCCGGTTACTCTTGAACCAACAGATACCGGTAAAGTTGGTAAAGTGACTGAAACTGTTCTTATTCCAAATTCTAAATTAAATTTGAACAGCTACTTACCAATTTCTGGAAGAAGTTGTACGACTAGGAAAGATCTTATACTTGAACATCCCATAACTAATAATGACCCTCAAATCAATAGCCATTCTAACCTTTGCTTGCGTAAATCATATAGTGCCGCCTGCAATGACACATCTAGCTGCTTGGAGACCAATTTGAAAACGAACGATCTCAATAATGCCAACATCTCAAACATGGTAAATGGTAAGGGCAAGGTCACCCAACTTGAAATTGCACTTGGTCAATGTAATGTTAATTTATCAAGCACGACACATGGCAAGGATAAGGCCCCCCTATTAGTAAATGAGTCCATCATGGGACCTCCTGCCTTACCTAAGATGAATTATTTAACAGACAGCGAGGCGACTAAAACAATTTTTGCTCCCAATCGCATTTCCATACATGGCCCGGCACTTTGTAGATCTCTCCCCGAAAATTCTAACAAGGATCTAGGGAAGTCCCATCAAGACCCACTTGAAATTGTGAGAAAAGTTATACAGGATCCCTCATTGAATGCTGAATTACTAACTAAGGCGAAACCATCTCTTCCATCGCAGATGATTATGGTGGAAACACTGCCTCCTTCTCGAATCGTACAGAAAACTCCTTAGAAATCACCTGAGGTGAACTTCCAACACGACATACTTGAAATTCTGAGAAAGGCTTTATATGAAGGCTCATTAAATGTTGAAACATCAACTAATGCGTCATCTTCCGTTCCATCGAAGATGGTTAGGGCGGAAGCTATATTACCCTCCCGAATTGAAAAATAAAATCCTGAGAACCAATTCGAGGTGGATAAAAAACTCTGCCTGATTGGCCTCGAGGGAGACAAGATCTCTACTGCTGGGAAGCGCATTAATCGTTCTTTCATTTTGTCTTTATTCTCAAGAATCCCTCAATTGAGAATGGTAAAATCAGAGGATATTTTGAGAGTATCAATAGCACAGACTAACAACTTCAGAGCTACATGTTATCTGAGCTCTGAGACCATTTTGAAATTTCTTTGGTTTAACCGAACTGAGTTAAAAAATCAGGGAATCAATCTATCTGCCTTTGAACTAGAATCTACCACCAATGACTTTCTGGCACATATTGACCCTGCTACTGCTGAGACTTTAACGATAGGCGATCATGCCCAAAAATATAATCCCAATGTTGATTGTGACTTACACGCCTTATTGAATCATCAGGTAGCCACAACAAAAGGTATTCCATGGCTTGAACCAATGCTTACCGCCATTTTGGGGTCTAAGATTTCGTCTTCTACTTCATATCATCCTGAAAACACTCCATTAAATATCCTTTCGTGGAACTCATGTGGGTACGCTAACTTCATGAGTTGGTACTGATCACTTTCTCTCGAGAACCATCCGACGTTTCTATTACTACAGGAAAAAATGAAAATGGGTTTCTTTAGCATACCGGGGTTTACCACCTATTGTATGTTTGCAAAAAGGTCTCTTCAAGGCCGACCGTCTGGGGGCCTTGCAATCGCAATTAATAATTCTGTCAATTTTCAGTCAAAGTGGATATGTGAATCTGTGATAATACTGGGTGTTCTTGTGGATACTAATTTTCAAAATATCCTTCAATTTTAATCATATCATTATACTGGAACCCAGCCGGTGTTTCGATCGATGCAATGCTGGACGAACTTGGTGATTGTCTAGAAAATATATTGAGCAAATATCAACCCCTAGAAATCATCATTGGCGGTGACTTCAATTGTGATTGTAGAGACCTATCTGAGTTGGGAATATCTAAATCTTCCCACTTATCACGAGGAAGAGGAGCGAAATTTAGAGAGCTACTAGGTGATTCGGAAATGGATATGGTTGTGAGTAGTGATATTAAATCACAAATTACATGGTCGCGAGGAAACAAATCATCAACGATCGATTTCATATACGTTACTCGAACCCTCTCCTCTCTCACGTCACCTCTTCAGAGTAGTTGTATATTATCTAGTGATCATGCACGGATTTCTTGCACCCTAAAACTAGAATTTGAATTATTGGCCATTGAGCCAGCTTTGGCTTTAGTGGAGACTGATCGTCCCCAAGTTTCTATAAGATGGAGTCAGGGTCTGTGCCAGCAATTTGTTAGATATGTTTCGAATAAAATACGATTGCTTGGCGATGTAATCACTAAAATAGAAATGCCATTGATTAATTGTTATTCTGAATTGATCAATAACGCACTTATATTTTTTAGGAAAAAGTATATTAAAAAAGACCACCTCCATCCTTTTGACTCCACTTGTAAGCTTTTAAAAAGAGAGCAAAATAAAGCACTCAGACAACTTAAGAGATCTGGGCTGGGAGTATTGTATTGTCGGAATATACGGACACAAATCCTGAAGGAATTCAAGCAGAATCTAAGACACGCCCGTATTCTTAAATACAACAGAGAGAACTGTGGCCTTATAAGAGCCATATCATCACATGATACACAAACAATTTGGTGCACAATCAAAAGTGATGACAAAAGCGCTGTATTGGATACGTCAAATTTTATATCCGAGCATACATGGCATGAATATATAACAACTAAATTTCATATTCCAAAAAAATTTGAATCTGTACCAGATGTTTTACTTTGTTATAGTAAGATCACCCGTTTGGAATGGTCGATGGAAGACATCAAATGGGTCATCTCAAGACTTTATTATTCTAAATCAGCAGGCCCTGATGGTCTTCCACCTTGCTTTTACAAAGCTGATCCTGAGTTTTGGGCATTATGCGCCACAGCGAACATTGTGCCAATATACAAAAAGGGCGATACTACTCTGCCTCAGAATTATCGGCCCATTTCTCTAATTGATACAGATGTGAAACTGTTTGCAATTCTGCTTCTATACGACCTCGAAAAATGTATTGAGAAAAACAACCTCTATTCGAAATATCAAACAGTCTTCAGGAAGGGAATGAGTACTTCTTTGAATGCGGCTATTATGGCTCATATGATAGCAGGTACAAGAGGAAAGAACTCTTATCCTGTTTATATAGCCATGATAGACATGTCATCAGCATTTGACAATGTGGTACGAAACCTTCTGTGGAATAAAATGAAGACCATGGGAATCCCCATGGTACTACTTTACTGGTTCATCAAACTCCACACTAACACTTCTTATAAAATAAGAATTTCAGTCGACGGAAGAACCAGCCAGCCAATTAGAACATCTGTTGGACTCAAACAAGGCTGTAATCTCGCGGCAACATTCTTTAATCTGTATCTTTCTGACCTTGATAAGGAATGGGAACATAGTAATCTGTTTTCTGTTGAAATTGGTTCACTGCGCCTGAAATGGATTGCGTTCGCAGATGATATTATTATCTTCGACCCTACTCCGGCTGGGCTTCAAACTTTGAGGAATTTGCAGTCACACACAACCTGACACCAAATCCTGCCAAAACGGCAATTTTGAAATTTGGCACTAAACAAAATAGTAAGGGATATCAATGGCAGATTATTGAAACCCAACTCCCAAGTATCATTAGTGCAATTTATTTGGGATATAATCTTCAGCTCAAAACTCAATCAAATCATGGACAGATTTAATCAAAAATAAGACGCGCCCTCTTCTGTCCCAATTAAAAAGGATCTATTCAAAATACTGTAAATGTTCTTTAACACCTATGATTGATTTTTTGACATTAAAAATAGAAAGTGTTATTTTGTATTCCCTTGACACGTGCCTATGCGATATGAGTGCAAGTCTTGATTCCACACAGGGATCATTGATAAAAGCTGTAATGCATTTACCGATGTCTGTACATACGCAGTAGTACGGCATGAGTTCGGGCTTGTGGCATTATCTGGGCGCTGGAAATGGCGACAATTATCTAGTTATGCAAAAATCCATTTCCCTCCTAAGAATTCATTATATGAAGATATGAAAAGCATGTTAGACTTTTCTTCTTCGGCTTCTTTCTCCCAATACCATCTTAAAATGCAACATCTATTGAATTCCCTGTGTATTACTATAGAAGATGTCCATCAGCGTCCAGGTTATGCCAAAAAGAAACTATTTGAACAGGATTGGCGTATAACGATAGAAAGAATAACTACCTATAAAATGTACAAAGAATATGGCGCATTTGTCAAACAACACATTCCAAGATTTGATCATGTTGTTCTATTTCCATGCAATCACACTAGAAATGCGTAAATATGGTACAGGCTTAACCTATATCACACCAGAGAAAGAACTACAAATTGGAATGACAAAGGAAAAAAAATAATCAAATCAAATGTCGTTTTCCTTCATGTATTGAGCCCATTGAAACTATGAAACACATCATTCTTAATTGTCCTCATTTTAAATCAATGTGAAGCAATCGATTGATGAAATGTATAAATATTGACTATGAGGATTGTCTCCAATTTCTATGGGTGCAAATGATGCAAGGCACACATAAACCCCTTGTATTTGAATTGGTTAGCCTGCGCAAGCACATAGAAAAAGAGCTCCTCAGCTTTAATAATTAGAAGATATTAATTAATTGTCTAGATGTGATACTTTTTAATTTAATATGTTGTAAAGTTTACTTTATATTCTGTATTTCTATTTTTATTATAACAATGATGTGAATAAAAATGAAAAGTGAAAAATGTAAATGCAATTGTAAATATTTTATCGATTTCTTTTTTGTAAAGATTTTTACATTTTGTAATTGAACCATAAACAAATTAAAAAAACATTTTTTTTACAAGGTTGCACCTAGGAGGCAAGCTGGGATTTGTCCATACATCTTGGTTCATCCTCACAGAATGCTACGTAGGGGTGAGCGAGATCATACGACTATTAATTAGTTTTATATAATACAATAATTGTACCGCAATAAATAGACAGGGATGACAGAAGTAACAATTGCTATATTTTGTTGTGTTTTTAGGTGGCATGCATCATCGTACCATGAGAAATAGGACAGATTGAGGGTCCTGTTTACGTCCTGAAGAAGGTTGCACTACATAATGGACAATGGTTTGAAGTCCTAGCATGACAACCGAAACACGTGTAGGCCACATGATCTGTAGAAACGTTGTTATACAGATTGAGTTACTCGATATTGGACAAGAGGAGCCAAATTGTGTTAAAAATTTTCATTGAGTGATGTGAAAAATACATTTTGGTCACAGATGAGTGAAGATTGTGAAGAATATGGAGAGTGAATGAGTATGAATGGAAGGTGGGGTTATTAGAGAGTGCAAGCCAAAAAATGGTTGAGAACTTTGTGTGAAACTGTATCTTAAAACAATGTGTAATACTGGTTCATGAAATGAAATATTGTAAATAATAGATGTACATGAATCTGTTTTTAAAGATTTATATAAAATAAAATAAAATTTGTTTTGAATATACATTTATCTATATTTGGGAAACGATAAATGAAGTGCTAACTGTCTTCCCCTACTCACTGGTCCACCCTTTGTTCTTTATACATGTTATATAGCCTGAAAGACCAGGTTGAGAATCCCCTCCTTTTTTGACCTAATGATATGTTCAGCCGGATTGGCACAGATGTGGGCATTTCTTACATTAGTGGTCACAGGCCTGGAACTGATATTTGCACAGTTGATGTAGATAGGGGCATTTATCACACTGGTGGTTACAAGCATAGACTCATTATTAACAGGCTCACTGCTGGGTGCATTTTTTAGCACTGGTCGTCATTGTATCAGTGAGGCTTGTGCTGAGATGATCAGCCGATGGCTGGGCCTTTCTGTGCAGAGGCCCGAGTCAGTCGGGAGGAGTCCCTCGTAAAGAGTGTGAGGCGAATGTTAGCTGTGGGCACCGATCTATGCAGGGGGGTGGGTAGCAGTAGGCAGGAGCAGGGTGCGCACTGTGAGCAGGTTATTACGGTCAATGGATCTCTGTGGGTGGGTAGGGAATTGTAAAGGCCTGGTATGAGCACTCAGGGCACTGCTGTGAAATTTTCACGGTTGGATGGTGAGGGAGACGATATTGGTGCACCTGCCGGTGGGTACACAACATGGCTGGAGAGGCAAGAGACTGATCTGGCGTGGGTCCGGAGGCCCTAACTGTGACAGGGGCTTTCTTGGTACAGCCAGGGGGATTCCAGGCGATAGGGAAAACCGGACCACGTGTTTGTTTGTACGGGTCGTGGGAGCAACAGTGTTGGAGCTCAGAATCTCTGCGGCATTGGTGCAAGCGTCTGTGGAGGTGCGGGTGGGTCGTGCTCAGTGGGAGGTTGAGGTTTACGGTATGCTTGTGCTCGGGGTTGTGGAGCTTGAGGGTCGGAGGTTCGGCAAGCAATATAGTGCATGTTTGACGGCAATACTGGATCTGGGTGCCGTGGGAGTGTGAAATAGGCAGGTGCGAGGAAGCGGGAGGGGGAAGCCATTGGGATGTGCTTTGAGCAGTACAGGGTAATTACCCTGCGAGTGGTGCATGGTAGGTGCATGGTATGTCTGTGTTATGGCCAACTGCTTACATTTTCCTTGTGGCACGGCGTGGCGGCTCGGCAGGGCGGCTCGGAGTAAGGGAGCATCAGAGCATCGCTGGGCAGAGAGAGAGCAAGGCATTAACTCCAGGCCTTTGCTACGGGACGGCTGCGCTGGCCGGCTAGATGCAGCATTTTCATTTGTTACGTTGGCCATCCAGTGGGAGGGGAGGCTCGATGGAGCCTCACAGTTGATGTTCATTCTTCCCACAAAGGCGGCAATCATTTTAACAGCCCTAGGCACCTCAATGTGCATATAGGGTGATAGTTGCAGGAAGGGGCTGATGGAACTCTGCTGGTACTCTTCCTTGAATTTATGTATTTATTCAAATGTATAAAGCGCACAGCGGCCATGAGGCATTGTGGCGCTGTTACAGGATATTCACTTAGATACAGCTTGAACATGTTTAACAATGCAACATTAAGGAGATTGAAGTGGGAGAATGGAACAAAAGGCTCCCACCAATCCCCTCACACCCATGGCATAGAGGATCGCGGCCCAGACACCCGCCACGAGAGGAGTTTGCCCACCTACCAGATGACCAGATACCCTGGTACAGGAACATACAGTTGTGCCCACCAGCCTGCCCTGCCCATGCCGACACCTGCGGCATGGATGAACTCGACTGAACCATTCAACAGTAAATGAACACATCGTTAGAGATGCCATGACGACCTAGCCAACGGTCAGCACACCCGTGCAAACATGCACACTGGACACTCCCACACCAATCCACACGAAGAACATATTCAGTGCTATGACGTAGGTGACGGACACACCCACTGACGCGCATCTTTATTATTTTTCACATAGGTTTTTCAAAATGCAGAAACGCAAGACGCACAATGAACTCATCTAAAATGCTTGCTCACGCTTCTTCTAAACCCATGCATTGCAATAAGAAGTATAACGAAGACATGATACTGGGGATAAAGCAATATCATACCATAACCTAAAGCGCCGTGCATCAAACGTCTCTACCTATGCACCAGGCCCAAGTAGGCCGCAAGCAAGAGCTTCCATGAACATTGAATGAGCAAGAGTACAGTTGCTGACCCTGCAGAATGAGCCCGGCGAGAGCAGACAGTCAAGGGCACAATGTTGCAAACTCGCATGCCGCAAGCCGACGCCAAGGTCACACCTGCAAATTAAGCCAGGCACACAGTGGAAAATGCAATATTAAATGTGCAGAATTCTGCCTCAACCACGGTCTCACCTCACGTGACCAAGCCGAACCTGACAGGGTGCCAGGCCCAGGAGGAGGGAGGTGCCTGGATCCCACGTTTCAAGACACAGGCAGATACAATTAAGCGACTCAATGGACATCTGCGGCGGTGGGAGTAGTCTGCCTTCCAGCATATGAACAAATCCTCACATTGTCTGCACATACTCATAGTGATACATTGTTGCAAATGACAGGTGCACCGCGAGCTGGGAACAGCGATGGTCCCAGACAGGGGGGCTCGCGAATGGACCAATCAGAACATGGGGCGCTTATCACTGACGCCATTAACATTAGCCAATCCTCAGGGGTCTTCATGTAACAATTTTCATGTATCAAATTGAAGGGACAGCCCAAGTATACCACCTGACTGACCCTCAACCACTAACAACGCTCTCTATACGTATGCTATACTAACCCTACCACTCGAGGAACCAATCCAGAGTGGCGCTAGGTTTTTTGCTAACTTTCCCAGGTGACGCAAGTAGCGCGTCATACTAAGGTAAAAAGGGCCTGCGAGCCCCTTGATTGAAGAGAGAGTGTCAGGACGGACGCGTACGATCCTTGACCCATCCCTGCCGTTTTGTTTAATAAACAGCAGAATCACCTTGCTTCTTGCGTGTGCCTCATACTCATTTTTTGGGATACACGGGAGGAGTTGGGGCCTCCCTGCCCGGAGGTCCGCGGACGGCCCAGCCAGCCCCGGGAGAATTTCCCCCCGACAAGTTGGAGGCACTGCTGAGATCTGTTTAAGGTCTGCTTTTATTTTATTTTTTCCGAGTACTCCCGTTGCGAGGAGGCCCGGTGGCGCGGCCCCCTCTGCCGCTGCCCCCTTTTGAGGACTACAGGACCATCGCGGAACTGCGAGAAGACCGGACAGCGCAATCCGGATATTGGCCTTCGGGAGCCGGTTGAGAAGTATCCCGCCCGCGGTTGGCGAGTGTCCAGACGTGGTCCAGACGCTTGGAGGGGTGCACGCAGTCGAGCGGCCCCGCATGAAGAGAACTTGGTGAGTATGCCACGCACAACAAGCAATGTGAAATTGTGAGGGAGGGGGGAGGAATTGAATACGGGAGGCGGGAGGTGTTACACAGGTGCGCGGCGAAGGTTGATAAAATTTGTGTTGACGGTGAAGTGAATGGTAGCTGGACAAGTGCGAGAGCAGTCCGCTACGTTACGGAAGAGGAGGGGGCGGAGCACGAAAACATCACGTGCGGCCACTCGTAGACACTGATTGGCCCAGGTTGCGACCACGTGTAAGGGTGTGTGTGTGTGCGGCTTCCTACGATTTGGTGATTATTGATCAATGAGTAGATGAGGATCCCTATTGATTGAGCAGGAAGCTCGATACATAGATGACGTTTCCCTGTAGGCGGTAGCTATCGGGTTGCCTAATACGGAAGATAATTGGCTGGTTAAGCCCTCCTGTCTAGGGGCGTATCACACGCGAGGCGACGCAGCGTGCGCAGTCCGATTATATTGTTGATTACCTTGTTCCAGGCGTGACAGGAAGACAGCTGTGGGGTTAACGGGGGTAGATTGCAAGCGTATTTCGTACTTTTAAAAACATGTAAAGAACTTACCAGTAGTTTTTGAAGAGATCGGTGACGTCACCAGTAGGGCTTTCATAGGATATCTCGAACACAAGGCATTTTTCTTTCGGAGAGTGGTGGGGAAGAGAATTATGGCAAGGGAGTGGAGACGGAGATAAACGGTAACGAGTTGATCGGGGAAGGGTTAAAAGGGGGACGTGGCTGCGCACGGAGAACGCCGGCCACGGCAAGTGAAGAAAGAGGAGGAGGGGTAAAAGAAAGTGGGACGGCTGTATAAGAACGTCTCACGGGGCACGCAGCCGCAGGGGGCTACGTGCGCCTCAGCCGCAGGGGGCCGTAAAGGTATTTGGTAAAGGAAGAAAAGAAAGAAAAGAGTATACAAATGCAAATGCTATATTTTTCTATTTTTCCTTAGCGGACAATCGCAAGTCCCCAAAATTACGGGGCCAGGTAAAATATCTAATATTGTATAGTGTACACTGTTAGCAAGATAACCGCTGCCAACTAGGGGTAGGATAACAAGTGAAGTGATACTATGTCATACGGGACAGGATCGGGAGGGTGGGGGAACACCCTCACTACCCCGCTACAGCACATATGTAAAACACTGTCACCCCATAGGGAGAAACTGATCAAATATAGCATAGAATGGACACAGGGGACGGACAACAAAATGACGACACCATGGCCGCCTAATGGCAGTTTCGATCCATATACCCAACATTCACTGTTAACTCATCTGCATAACACATACAAGGGGAAGAAGCTGATACACCACGTGGAGGTGTTTAACTTGTGGAGGATGTTTCAAGGGTCCCGACCAGGACCAAACGGAATGTTCATTATGGGGGAAGCAATGGAAGAGGAGAAGATTAAGGAGGAAGGAGAGAATGGGGAAAAAGAGAGTGAAGGCACACAGAACACGGGGAACGGACGAGAGGGAGGAGAAAAGAGTAACAGAGCAACGATATGCCCCTAGCGAAGGTAGTGAAAAAGGAGGAAGGGGGGTTATATCCTTTGACAGAACTACGAGAAATAGTACAATTAAGGGCGGCCGAGGGGTACTCGAACCCGGCATACAGCCCGCCACCATATACAGCTACAGGTGGCCACACGGGAGGGGAGCAGACTAGTACGACGGGATCAGCTCGTACGAAGATGCCCGCAGGGGAGGGGAGAACTGACGAAGAGCAGGTCGCAGTAATAGGGCATGATGAGTGGGTAGCTGCGCAGGTACTATTAAAATTACGAGGTTCATTAACAGGAGAAGAGAAGGAGGCAGTAAGGAAAATGGACGAGGATAATACCAGGAAGAGTGAAATGAAAGGGGAAGAGGGGAAAAGAAAGGGGCGAGAGCTGTTAAGAGAAAAGGAAGAGATTTTGGAGGAACGATTAGCAGAATTAAGGGATGAGCAGAATGCACTGATCAAGCATCCCGAGAGAGAGGAAAGAGAGAGAGCACGGGAAAGGAAAGAAAGCAAGAATGAGTTGGAAAAAATGAGGGAACGAACTGAGGAGCAAAAGAGAGAAGCAGAAAGGGTGAAGGCAGTAGCAGAAAGGGTATCCAGAGCAGCACTGCGTGACAAGAAAAGAGAGGAAGAAGAGAGAGAAAGAAAAGGAAATGGAAATATGGAAGAGGAGATTACTATCAGAAACAACAAGGAAATACGAAGAAGGGAGGATGATAGAGGGTATATTAGAGCGGGAAAGAGCGAGATGGGAAAGGAAGAAAGAAGAAGAAAGGATAATGGAAAAGACGAATAGTGAAGTAATAGAGGAATTGAAAAAGAAAAGAGAGGGAATTGATAGAGAAACAGCGGAGAAAAATGAAGGGGAAAGAGAAGATAGGAGAGGGGAGAGTGAAGTAAGGAGGTATATATACAGAGACACAGAAGTAGCAACAACGTCAGCACAAAGGGGAGCAATTGGTAAAGGAGAAAAGGGAGGAACGGATCTAATAGACTTAGAAACAGTAACGATTAAGGGGAAAAAGACAGATTGGGGGTTGCCATTCCTGAATGACTTTTGCAGTGAGGAAGGAGAGGGAATGGAGAAGGAAGGAAGAAACAGTGAAAGGGAAAGTTTAGATAAATTATACATCACCCGGACAAATAGAGAATCACCATGGATCTGCAGGAGATAGGAAGGACTGGAGGGAAGTGAGGAGGAAGAGCAAGGAATGGAGGAAAGGCAGGCACGTGCAGCTACACCCTCACCACCCCGTCCAACATGCTCCACTACCTCACGCTCATTACGTGCAACATGCCCACCTAAACTCGCACCCTTCCCCCACGAACTGACACCCTATGCAGGCAGGCTTAGAGACCTCCCTGGACGCAGGCAGGGAGAACGAATACACACGCCCACATTAAATAAAGGAAATGATAAGAGATGGAGGAGAGACAGTTACGAGCAGGGGAAATATGGACCCAGTTGACGATGTAGAAGAAACGGAAGAAGAAGAGGGGTGCACAGACTCGATTTTGTGGAACCCAGGGGGTCAAACAGGACAAAACTTAATGCCGCTTCTGGCGAGGGGAGGGGTTAGACCACAATACGTCCCGTGGAAGCATGCAGACAAGGAAAATATAAAGTGCAGGCTCCCATCATTAAGTGGAGGTGCGGGAAAATGGATATATGAAATGGAAAAACACACCGCAGGACAAAACCTGGCAGTGGGGGATGTAAAGGGCCTTCTAATATCAATATTGGGGGATGCAGCAGATGACATCTGGAAGAGAGCAGGCTTCCCTGGAGTCACAATAACAAACACATCACACAATGGGGCACCATTTGCAAACTGCAGACATGCATTATGGCAAGCGCTGAGGGTACAGTACCCAGACACATCAGACATAGGAGCAATTACCTCACGCAAGATGCGTGAGAACGAAGATCCTGTTGATTATATCCAGGAAATTCAAGAGAAGTGGCGTATGGAAACTAGAGAACAATGGGACAAAACACCAGCAATATTCTATCATATACTAATACAAGGGCTCCCAGAAGCAGTTCAGAAACAACTGAAGAAGGTGGTGGGGATGGAAGCAAAAGCATGGCCAGAAATACAACTGACGATAGTACATCATTGTAGGACATGGCAAGAAAAGATGAAACAAAAGGAAGAGGATAGAAAAGCGGAAGAGGCTAAATTGGTACAGAAAAAACTTACTAAATACACAATGGAAGGTGCACTAATAACTACACCTGCAACAATGACCCAAAACCCCACACAAGTAGTGGCTGCACAAGATCCCTCCCAAATACAATCATCACAGATTGTAACACAACAGCTGCCGCCACTCCAACCATACACGACTAACATGGGAGGAGGATACTCAACGCCAGGAGCTGGATATTATAATTACAACAGGGGAAGGGGAGGAATGATGAGGGGGAGGGGGTACGGATATAACACACAACAGCAAGGGGGAGGATTTTGAAATTTCTACCCCACCGGGCAACCAGTATACCAGGACAACTCAGGAAGCTTTCCATGGCAGAACAGGGAACCACTAGTGTGTTGGATTTGTGGATTAGTAGGGCACATGTCACGCACGTGTAGAGTGAGACCAGGCACACCCTCATGGGGAGAACAGGGACAACAAGGGCCTACACAGGAACGGCAGGGCATCCAGCAACAGCAGGCATTGCAACAGGGAAATGGGCAGCAACAACTAGTAACACAACAACAGCCACAGACATATTCACTGCCACAACAACAGGTAGCGATAACACAACAACCCCAAGTACAGCAAGTACAACAACCAGCCCAAATTCAAGACCATAACATAACCTCTACCAATACACAACTGCAGCAAACACAACTAGGAAGGGTGACGGTCCTGGGACACAACCCTTACACAGGAAGTGGTCAATCATACCCACAATAGGACAGCCCACAGACGGCCTTGGTGTGTCCCATCCTGTCGGTAACACCTAATAGTGCGGAGGAACCACGCATAGAGGTAACCATAGGTGACAAAAAATTATCATTCCTTGTTGACACCGGGGCGACCCGGTCTTGCATAAGGGAAGGTAGATTTAAGATGTCAGGTGAAGCCATGAACACCCAAGGATTCGCTGGAGCTAGGGGGTTGGTTCCCTTTACTGATAACATTCCCTTATCAATAGGGGATTATGACATGTCAGTCCCGCTTTTATATTCTAGGGCCTCAGCAGTAAACATACTGGGGAGAGACATAATGAGCAGGCTGAATATGACGATCTCCTTTACGGAGGACGGCATAATTTGCTCCACTCCAGGAATAAACATGCTCACTGCACGACAAATTATGCAAGCATACTGTGGACAGACAGTGATTAGGGCTGAGCCAGTAGATGGTGAACTGTTCCAGTACGGGACAGACATGGCATTTGCATGGATGCCAGGGATAGAAGGAAAGATCTGGAGGAGGCCAGCAGCCTATTTGTTTAGACCAGAAACACCAGCCAATGAACAAGAAGGAAAGGTGATTTCAGTGAACATAGAGAGCATTATAGCAACTGCTGATTACATCGCAGTACATGCCCAAGACAGAGAAGGAAGAGCATGGAGGGCAGTGATAGCCCTAGCAGAGGGATGTAGGCTCACCCAGGTGTCAGACGAGGAGCTCTTCTCAGAAGAAAAGGAAGAAGGTGAAATGGTATTCATGATGAGTGTAGAAATATGGCTAAGAGTGACATACAAACAAGTGGCACAGAAAATGGCAGTGGCACTTGAAGCACCCACATCCACCCCAGTTCCCTTCTTTGAGGAGGAGATGGCAAAGGTACCGACATCATTATGGACTACTAGTCCCTATGACGTGGGGTGCATAAAAAGTATAGGGGGAGTAAGAATAAAATTGAAAAAAGGTGCAATACTCCCCAGAGTGAAGCAGTACCCACTATCAAAAGAGGCAGATGAGGGCATATATGAAACAACAACGGCCCTTATAAATAATGGCATATTGGTACCATCGGAATCACCATGTAACACAGCTGTATACCCAGTGCGCAAAGCTAAAGGGGGGTCTTGGCGCTTCATCCAGGACCTCAGGCCCTTGAACAACGTAGTGGAAGCAGAATACCCCATAGCAGCAAACCCGGCCACAATATTGTGTGGCATTCCAGCAGAGGCATCACAATTTACAGTGATAGACCTTAAAAATGCCTTTTTCTCAATACCCCTGCACCCAGACTCACAAGATCTGACGAGCTTCACGTACAGAAACACAAAATGGAAACACACCAGATTGCCACAAGGATACTGCGAGTCAGCCTCAATTTTCAACAGGGTAATACAGATGGACTTGGGTAACATTGAAGTGGAAAGCACAGTGTTGCAGTATGTTGATGACATAATAATTTGCAGCACAAGCGAAAAAAGATGCAGAGAGGACTCATTGAAGATGCTGACAATATTGGCTGAAAAGGGTTACAAGGTAGACAAGGAAAAGTTACAGTACTGTCAGGAACAGGTACTTTACATTGGTCAGCTCATATCCCAATACGGAAGAAAGATTGCACCACAAAGAGCACAGGCCATTTCAAAAACGCTGCTGCCCCAAACAGTGAGGGAACTGCAGCTGTTCCTGGGACTGTGCAACTACTGTAGAGCTTGCGTATTTGATTACAGCTCATACATAGGACCCCTCCTTGAGGCATTAAAAGAAGCTAACAAACGGGAGAAAAAATTGGGGTGGACAATGGAAATGAAAGAGGCCTTTGATGAACTGAAAGATGCAATATCAACTGCTCCGGTACTGGCCACCCCAGATTATGAACGACAATTCTTTATATTTTCACATTGCGACTCGGCAGTAATGAAAGCAGTGTTGGCTCAAAAAACAAGCATGGGTTACAAACCAGTTGCGTTTTACAGTGGCCACTTGGATCCTGTGATGTTAGGACATTTCCCTTGCGAACAAGGTCTCGCCGCAGCTGCCTTTGCGGTAGAGAAAACATCATCAATAACAATGGGGTGCCCAACCACGCTATTTGTGGAACATGCACTATTTGCAATATTGAACAAGCCTAAGTACACACTAACCACGCAGAGGGCGTCGGGTTATGAGATCATCTTATCTAGACCAGAATTATCAATTGTTAGATGCAGCACAGTTAATCCTGCAAGGTTTATAGCAGAAGCAATTGAGGAAGGAGACTATGCACATGATTGTACGCAGACTACCGAAATGTACTCATGTACTAGAAAAGTTGAAGAGGACGCACTAGATGGAGGAGAGCTCTTGTTCATTGATGGGTCATCAACAATAGACCAAAGTGATGGGATAAGGAGAACTGGGGAAGCAGTGGTAAAAATGACAGAGGAACCGGTGTGTGTGGCGGTGAAATGCGTACAATTACCACAGCATTACTCTGCTCAAGCAGCTGAATTGGTTGCACTGATCTTGGCATTGAAGGAAAGCTTTGACAAAAGAGTGACTATATATTCTGACAGCGCATATGTCACGTCTACTGTCCACTCAGGATTGTCCAAATGGAGCAGAAGAGGGTTTAGGAGAGCTGACGGCACCCCAGTGCAACATGCTCTCTTATTAGCTGAACTAATTGAAGGAATAAATGACCCCCAAGAATTAGCTTTGGTCAAATGTACCGCACACACTAATGGAGAAGATCATATCTCAAAAGGAAATTCAGCAGCAGACGCACATGCGAAGTATGCTGCATATTTTGGTGAGATATGGAACCCCCCAGAGTTAGAGAGAGGGAGGGGGATAGCTAAAGAGATGTTGATAAGAGAGGGGTACACCCATCTCCCAGCCACACAGATAATGGAGTTACAAGCAGCTGCACCAATGGCAGAAAAAGAAATATGGGTAAAAAGAGGATGTACAATGTCACCAACTGACGCACTATGGCGCCAGGGTAACACTGGAAAGATGGTAATGCCATTGGCACTATTGAACACCGCCCTGAGCCAACTCCACCACCCGGCCCACACAGGCAAGGAAGTTATTGCAGCACGAATTAGGGAAGATTGGTTCTGTCCCGAGTTAAATTCCCATGTGACAAATTTTATCAACAATTGTCTCACATGTCAACAGTTCACGGCCGGTCACACGCTGAAAGTGATAAAAGGTACTATACCCCGGCCAGAGGGACCCTTCCTGCACATCCATATTGACTATGTTGACATGATCAACGTATGTCAAGGAAATAGGTATATGATTGTAGTAGTATGCCCATTCTCCAGGTGGATTGAGGCAGGACCCTGCTCACACCCAGATGCATTCAAAGCAGCTACATTTCTAGTGAGGGAGGTTTTCCCCAGGTGGGGAGTGTGCAAAGTACTGCGGTCGGATAATGGCCCGCATTTCGCTAATGAAATGTTCCGGCACATCACATCCTTACTGAACATCAAGCATAAATTTGCATGTGCATATCACCCGCAGGCCAACAGTGTATGCAAACGCCTGAATGGCCTACTGAAGGAGGCAATTGCAAAGATACAGCAAACAACAAAGAAGAGTTGGTTGTATTGCCTTCCGCTAGCTCTATTTGAGCTGAGGAATAGACCAGGCTCCGACCACCACCTCACTCCTCACGAGGTGGTGACCGGACGTCAAATGCGCCTTCCTCTAACGCCAACATCAAGAGCATTCACAGATTATGAAAATACTGCAACTGTTGTTGGTGATGAAATGTACCAGTATGTGTCTTCTTTGATTACTAGTGTAGTGTTTGTGTCTCAACAGCTCGAGCGCACGCGGGGCGGGTCTAAGAGTGATCAACAAAAAGACGCGGATAAAGAAGTGGAAAAGGAAAAACTGTGCAAAATTGCTAAAGGTGACCACGTGCTACTCCGCAATTTCAATAGAAAGTGGAAATGCCCACGCTTCACTGGCCCCCACCTGGTAGAGGAGGTATCTACGAGAGCAGTAAAGTTGCAGGACAAACGTGCTTGGAATCACCTACACGATGTAAAGATCTGTAAACTCCAGACCCGCCCTAGCGTCACCGACAGGGCCATTGGAAGAACAGCAACAGCGTCACCCACGGAGGAAGAAACTTCTACCACAGCTGACGACCTAAGTGTCTCCACACCCTGCCACCCCCCAGATTCCCCAGAGACAACTACTGAAATAGAAAGGGGTAATTCCCATACCGCCCACCCCATGGTCACACGATCAAAGAGTAAAGAGACTTCCGCCAGTTGAGCCCCAAACCCTCTGCCCATCGACCCCCTACCCACTGCAGTAATCACCCAACTGAAGGACATTGTCTTGCACATATACACATGTAAACACTTGAATGTTCTCTTTTTTTTCTTTCTCGCACATGCAGGTACCGCGTATTATTGTATTGCTAAGAAAACAGATAACTAACAAAGTTCATTGCCCAGGAGTAGATGCTACCCTGAGACGATAACTACCCTGAAGAGCTATCACACCAATTTGTCTATCACATAAAAAGGCCAAAGTACCTGAAAAAAAGGAGGGTACGTGTCTACTACACAGCATTTCTCTTGGCCATAGAACAATCAATGCCCCATCTTCACCAACACTTGCCTGCCCTAAGAGATAGATCGCTTAGATTGGCGTGGGAACAGCTCTTCGCCTGGGCACTGAACGACTACTTGATAGGGAGAGCTTGAAAACAACAACTAACACTAATAACAAGCATATTGAGAATTTTCAGGCAGGCAACTTTAACGTCGCAAGAATAAGCTGCCGGACTGCAGCAAGGTAAGAGCAAAATGCCGGTGAGAATAGCCTCTGTAATAAAGATGATAGGGATTTTGATGATCACCGGGTTTTTGGCTGCCTCTGTATGGCAGAAAAGTTATGCTATCAATATTTTGGCTGTACCCAAACCTAATATACCCCCACCCACGGCTGCAACAGGTGTTACGTCAGGTGGTACTAGCAAAATTCCACAAAAGGGAAATAGAGTTAAACACAGCACATACTCAGATAATAAAGGTATCGACAGCTACATACAAGATTCAGCACACATCTCGAACAACATGTGGTACCAACACATGACCCAAATAGGTAAGCAGACAACAGAAGATAGCTGCTACGTCTGCTCATTGATCCCATACGCCATGAGCGCTTCTCGAACTTTCGTTGCCACGGAAATAGATGAAAAGACAGCACGATGTATAGTATACTTGGCACTGTTCCAAACGAAGGAGAGATTTCAAGGGACGGTGGTGCACCTGGTATGGAAAACGCGAGACACATATCCATACAAAAACAACTTCCTCAAGACTTATTTGAGTTACCACAAGTCCAGTTTGCATGCTGAAGCATTCAGATACATGACAAGTGGCCCTGAAAAAGGAGATACAAAGAAAGTAACACTACAATACCTACCATGTGATTGGTACGCCACTGAAGTTCCTGGTAAACAAGGATGTTGGGAAAGACCACTGGTAACGATAACAGGGAAGGTGTACATGGACAACAAATGGGACGTAGGAGTGGTTGGCAGCAACATGGTAACGAGAGAAAATATTACAACTATTGCTGAGCACAATGACAGATGTTGGATGACTTGGGTCAAGTACGTACCCATGCTAACGTGGATAGAGAAGGATGAAGACCCAATAACAATACTGCCGTTGTCTGCACCTAAAGTATGCTACCAACATAGAGGAGAAGTGGACGTGGGATACAACACCAACTGTGCAAGCGTGATGGAGTTACCTGAGGGGGGAGCAGGAACAGCAGTATTAATGTACCATTACTGGGCCTGCGGAGACAAGGCATACCACACACTGCCCCCTCTGTGGAATGGTGTTTGCACAATGTTACACGTTAATGTACCATCACTAGTGGTGCCCCAGAAACATGTGAACGTGGCGAACTTCCCTAAAATGGATGAAGGAAACAAGAGATCTGTACAACCTCAGAAGGGGCCAGAGAACCAAAACAACAGCAACAACACTGTCCTGAATAGAAAGAAAAGACAAGGAGAACCTCTGACAGGAAATTACCTATGGGGAAGGTCGGAAACAGCACTCACTTCAATCCCACCAGAACACAGACTATTCAGCAGAGCAGCAATGTTCTTCTCCTCAATAATACATCCGGGACTGCAAGCTTACGCAAACGCAAAATGGCTCCAGATAACGCGATGGGAACTAATGATGACAATTAATTCTACAGTAAATGGATTCAACGCAATAAAAGAGGAACTGCGAGCAGTGAGGATGGTGGCACTACAGAACAGATATGTACTGGACCTCCTCACAGCAATGGAAGGAGGAGTTTGCGCAAAGATAGGACAATCATGCTGCACATTCATTCCTGCTAACGATGCTGACAATGGTACATTGACAGAAGCAGTATCACAACTGGCCCAGATGCACTCCAAAATGATGGATGAAAGTAAAGGAGTGAAGAAGGATGACAGCTGGTTTTCACTATTATGGTCATGGATGCCATCTTGGCTGTCGGACGGACTGAAGATTATAGTTGGATGCATAATACTGGCTGGAGCTGCACTGATCATAATTAGATTTTGGAAGGCCCGGAAGGCACGCACCACAGATGAAATGATCGAAATGGTTGGTATGCACCCCTTGATGCCGGCAGATGATGGCCAGCACACAGGCACAATAATAAAAGAGAGAGAAAAACTGCGCAAACAGATCATCACCAACCACCTGGACCCACCATCTGTGAAGCTCGAAAACCCAAGAAACCCAAGGAGCGACATAGGGAAATGGGTATACTGCACACCTGGAGGAACCTGTGTATATATGTATTGGTAATTTGAAGACCATGTCAACCACTATGGTCATTTGGGAGGAGTAACTAAAATATGGAGAGTGAGAGGAGATAAGGAAAAGGATATGTTTGTGGTCGACAAGTCGACCAGAGGGGGGACTGAAGTGGGAGAATGGAACAAAAGGCTCCCACCAATCCCCTCACACCCATGGCCTAGAGGATCGCGGCCCAGACACCCGCCACGAGGAGTTTGCCCACCTACCAGATGACCAGATACCCTGGTACAGGAACATACGGATGTGCCCACCAGCCTGCCCTGCCCATGCCGACACCTGCGGCATGGATGAACTCGACTGAACCATTCAACAGTAAATGAACACATCGTTAGAGATGCCATGACGACCTAGCCAACGGTCAGCACACCCGTGCAAACATGCACACTGGACACTCCCACATCAATCCACACGAAGAACATATTCAGTGCTATGACGTAGGTGACGGACACACCCACTGACGCGCATCTTTATTATTTTTCACGTAGGTTTTTCAAAATGCAGAAACGCAAGACGCACAATGAACTCATGTAAAATGCTTGCTCACGCTTCTTCTAAACCCATGCATTGCAATAAGAAGTATAACGAAGACATGATACTGGGGATAAAGCAATATCATACCATAACCTAAAGCGCCGTGCATCAAACGTCTCTACCTATGCACCAGGCCCAAGTAGGCCGCAAGCAAGAGCTTCCATGAACATTGAATGAGCAAGAGTACAGTTGCTGACCCTGCAGAATGAGCCCGGCGAGAGCAGACAGTCAAGGGCACAATGTTGCAAACTCGCATGCCGCAAGCCGACGCCAAGGTCACACCTGCAAATTAAGCCAGGCACACAGTGGAAAATGCAATATTAAATGTGCAGAATTCTGCCTCAACCACGGTCTCACCTCACGTGACCAAGCCGAACCTGACAGGGTGCCAGGCCCAGGAGGAGGGAGGTGCCTGGATCCCACGTTTCAAGACACAGGCAGATACAATTAAGCGACTCAATGGACATCTGCGGCGGTGGGAGTAGTCTGCCTTCCAGCATATGAACAAATCCTCACATTGTCTGCACATACTCATAGTGATACATTGTTGCAAATGACAGGTGCACCGCGAGCTGGGAACAGCGATGGTCCCAGACTGGGGGGCTCGCGAATGGACCAATCAGAACATGGGGCTCTTATCACTGACGCCATTAACATTAGCCAATCCTCAGGGGTCTTCATGTAACAATTTTCATGTATCAAATTGAAGGGACAACCCAAGTATACCACCTGACTGACCCTCAACCACTAACAACGCTCTCTATACGTATGCTATACTAACCCTACCACTCGAGGAACCAATCCAGAGTGGCGATAGGTTTTTTGCTAACTTTCCCAGGTGACGCAAGTAGCGCGTCATACTAAGGTAAAAAGGGCCTGCGAGCCCCTCGATTGAAGAGAGAGTGTCAGGACGGACGCGTACGATCCTTGACCCATCCCTGCCATTTTGTTTAATAAACAGCAGAATCACCTTGCTTCTTGCGTGTGCCTCATACTCATTTTTTGGGATACACGGGAAGAGTTGGGGCCTCCCTGCCCAGAGGTCCGCGGACAGCCCAGCCGACCCCGGGAGAATTTCCCCCCGACAAGATTAACAATAGTAATGCAGTAGGAATGTTCCATGGTTACAGAGAAACAACATTCAGGTACAGTCTAGTTTAATGCCTTGGATTTTAGGTCCTTTCTGAATGCCATGAGAGAGTTTTCCTTTCTAAGTTTGGGTGGTAGGGCGTTCCAAGATTTTGGTGCTAACACTTGGAAGCTGGTACTGCCGGCTTTGGCTTTGTTGAAGGCAGGGACTGAGAGTTGGTGTGCGTATTGGTCTCGTATTGGTCTGTGTTAGGGCATCTGATGAATTTGTTCCACTAGATAAGAGGGGGCAGATTTAGACAGGCATCTGTGTGTGATGGTTAGAGCTTTGAACAGTATGCACTCTTTAATCGGGAGCCAATGGGCGTCTCGTCTAGCCTGAGAGATATGCTCTCTCCTAGGGATACTTAGAGCCGCTCTGAGAGCATTGTTTTGCGTGATTTGCAATTTGTTAAGGTTGTTGGCTGATGTACCTAGGAGAAGGACATTACAGTAGTCCAACTTTGCACCAATGGTGGCTCTCGCAATGTTGAGGCAGTTTTTTGGCGCTAGATGAGGTTTTACTGCATTGATCATTTTTGTCGGTAGCGCAGCTGAGGATGAAATGGCACTGACTTGTCTTTCCACTGACAGGGTGGAGTCAAGATATACACCTGAATCCAAGTGATTTGCCAGTGGCTGAAAGTACCACGGGCAAAACGTTCACATGAGAAAGGTGCGAACTACCAAAAGTTTGCACCTTTCTCATGCGAACACACAAACGTTCTCACACCCACACACACAACACACCCATAACACCCCCCCACCCACACCTTCAACATAAACAAACCCCACTTACCTTCATCTTCACGCTGGGTTCCTGCGGCACCAGTTCCCTTTCACTTCCGTGATCGGGAACGGGCGCTGCAGGGTCCTTATCTTTTTCTTTTTTTTTTTAATGGAAGGCTGCGGGGGTGTGCCCAGCAGCCTCTGTTCACTATACCATAAAGTATAGTGAGCGGGGTGATGCGGGGGAAACCCCCGCAGCCCCTGTTTTATTTTTTACAATGCTACCACCAAAGGTTCAAACTTTTGGTGTTCGAACCTTTGGTGGTAGCATTTTTAGAACTTTTGGTCGTTGCAACCATTTTTGTTTCTGGAAAATCATCCTAAACCATACACCTAGGGTGTTTACTGCAGCAGAGACTGTGATTACAGTATTCTCAATGCTAAAGAAGCTGTATTTGTTGTCAAGTTCTTTCAGGGACTCTTTAGGGCCCACCAATAAGATTTCTGTTTTTCCCCGTTGAGACATAGGCCATTAGCTGCCATTCAAGCCTGGATGAGTGCATGTGTCTTCTGGAGAGTGTTGAGATCTTGCTCATAGTCACCAGTTAGTGGGAGCAGAACTTGTGTATCGTCTGCATAGTTGGTGAATGCTATGCCGAACTCTTCTAGGTCATTAAACAAGGGTAGTGTGAAGAGATTATAGAGAATAGGGGATGTTCAAGACCCTTGTGGGACTCCACAACCAATGGGGGATGGAGTGGCTGATGCCTGGTCAGAGAAGACCCTCATGGCTTGACCCTCCAAGAAGGACGTTATCCAGGTAGTAGCTTCTTGGGAAACGTGAGCGGTATCCGTAAGGTGTTTGCACAGAATCTTATGGTCGACCAGGTCGAAGGTGGCCGAGAGGTCGAGGAGTAGGAGAAGCGAGGACTTGCCCTTGTCCATGGTTTCATGGAGCTGATTCTTGAGGTCTAGCAGAGCTGACTCAGTGCCATGACGAGGACGAAAGCCAGATTGTCTTTTCCCGAGGATGTTGTGTGCTTCAAGGTAGGACTGGATCTGCAAATATACTGCCTTGTCCAGTATTTTCAACAAGAATGGAACGGTGGTGATTGGTCTATAGTTATTGGGAGAGTCTGGATCAAGGGTCGGTTTCTTTAGCAACAGCCGAACCCAGGCTTCCATGAGGGATGGTGGGACGATACCTGAAGCAAAGGAGGCATTAATGAAGGCTGTAATGAAAGGAGCCAGTGCTACCGCACAGTCTTTAACTAAGCTGGCTGGGCAGATGTCACCGTTACAGAGCGATGGTTTGATATGCTCCATAATCAGAAGGACTTCTGGTATGATTACTTCCTTAAAGGCAAATGTTTTTTATTTTTTGTGCCCTGTGGGCCATTTGAGGCTGAGCCGGTGGCAGTAGGCTTTGGGTCATGGGGCGTGACTGTTAGGCGGAAACCTTTGCAGTTCCCTCTGGGACCACTGCAAAAGGTTTAGGACTACAGGTGTTTGGCAGTAAACCCACTTGGTAGCAGTCTGTACGACACAGATTCACTTGGTAGCTGTGGCTGAGCAGTCAGACTTCCCTCAAGAAGAGTTAGGCAGTATGTGGAGTATACAAAATAGGGCAATTTACACAGTAGGACAAGCAAACACGGAACAAGGCTTCGGTGTAAAGATATATAGTTATTTATTTATAAAAACACATCTATCGAAAACACTCTGGCACTAATACGGCAAACAACTTCAATCACAATTACTATAAGTCAATCAATCCCCCTGACAATAGTTCGACAAGTCTAGGTTCAACGGCACCACTTATTTGCAGACAGAGGTGAATGCTTTAACCTAGATGGCACTCTAATATTCGTTAGGAGGGGAGAGAAAAAAGCAGGGTATGAAATCAACTCGGTACCAACACTTTTACGAACAAATGCAAGGCAAGTAAGGCAGGGTCTACTGTAGATCGCAAAGTTCAGAGGCCAGGCCCACTCGGGGAAATGCACTTCGAGTCTTTGTCGCAAATTGTTATCGAAAGATTGGACCAGTTCGGAATAGAAAGTTAAGAAAGCTTGGAGGCGACCCAATGGAGAGCCGAGGATTCAGACACCTCACGCTAACCGATACAAGGGAAGCCAGGCGGACACGGTACCTTGTTTATGGAGAGACAGCTCCGGCGGGGGCAGTTGTTCCTGGTGGTGAATGCACGTCGGGGCTTTGCCAAGAGAAGAGGTGATCTCGTTGTCGAAGGAAAGTTGAAGATCGTTGCACCACCAGGGAAGAGACCAGCCGCGGAGTGCTCCGTCACAAGGCACCACTTTTTGGTCGCGGTACAGGGGTAGTGGCTATCCGGTTGCCGGGGTGCTCTGCACGGACAATTCGACCACTGCGTCCTGGAACGAAGAAAAAGCAAAGGGGACTGGTTGTTCCTACCAGTCAGGGGAAGAGACTCTCCGGCGGGGAGATCTCCTCTGTCGTCGGGAAGTGGTGAGTCGGTTCAGCAGGGCTCCGCCAGAGGTGTCGTCGTTGCAGGTCGGCTCAGCTTTACCCTCGTCGGATTCTTAGGTCCTGTGGCGACTTCTGAAGATCCAGTCCCAAAGCCCTGCTTTTATGCAGAAAACCCCCATTCATTCAGCCTAGCTGTCAATCAAAACATGCTAAGTGGTGAGCGGGGTGGCTCACCACTTGGGCCAATCACACCAGAGTGTGACTTGAGTTGGCAAGGCAACTCAGTCCAGGGTGCCTAAACCCCCTCCCACACCCCCTGTGGTACCCAGACAGAATGGCACCACTTTGGAGGACTTCTGTGTAGAAGCCCGCCAAAAGTGGAACAAAGGGCTCAACCTTTGGTTTAGGAGTCACAGAGACGAACACAGACGCCATTTTAAAAACCGAGTTCTGGCAGAAAATACCAACCGATAGATTTATTTAAGATAAATAAACCGGTAGTATGTTAGAGATTAACGAGAAAGAGTATTAACCTCCAACAATGGGAAGAATCCCATAGAGTTATATTCGGGGTCGAATATAACGAGTAGTTTCCACTGCCACCAGCCAAAACTCGACGAGGGGGGACGGGACAGTGCCCCCTCGAATAACAGACCCAGGAGTAATCGAATTACCCCTACTAGTACGTCCACAATAGGATGGTTTGTACTAGTTCTGTTAGTAAATTTTAGGTCTAGTAAAGCCAATGGTGACTTTACATGCCCTGGGAGACAGTAGTCAGTCCCAAGGAATGGAGTCTATTGTGGGGATCCTCTAGGACGCCCCAGTGTTACGGCACGGAGGGTGCGGTGTAACACACATAGAAAAACATATCAGACCCTATGGAGTAAAATACCCCATAGCCCATAGAACACATTGACATTCAAAGGAATTAACCACATTCATGTCCAAGAGTGGGAGAAAAAGAGTCTCACTCTTGGCAGGATGGAAAAAAACAAGAAATCCAGCAAAGCTGCTGGGGGACTCACTAGGTTAGGAAATTCAGCCTAAACAGAGAATTCTCCCTAACACTCGCCCCCCCCAGACTAAGGGACAGGAGGATTTAATCCACTCCTGGATGAATCTCATACCTCTAGTCGATGACATACATCCTAGAGAGCCCATCAGCATTTTGGTGGTGACACCCTGACCTGTGCTCAATGGTGAAATCAAACCCTTGCAGGCAGATCGAACATCTCAGTAGTTTTGGGTTTTCCCCTTTAATTTGCATTAACCATCTCAAGGGTTGGTGGTCAGTCTGAATGACAAAAGTAGAACCATACAAGTATGGCCTAAACTTCTTCAGAGCCCACACGATAGCAAGGCATTCTCTTTCGATTGTTGCCCACCTTGTTTCAGGATCCTTCAGCTTGCAGCTGGTGAAACAAACGGGGTGCTCCCTACCTTTCCCATCCAGTTGACTGAGTACGGAACCTATTCCTACATTTGAAGCATCTGTTTGCACAATTAAAGTTTGGCGGTAATCAGGAGCTCTGAGAACTGGGGCTTGGCAAAGAGCCTTTTTCAGGTTTTCAAAAGCTTGATTGCACTCCTCGTTCCATCTAACCTTTTTAGGAAATATGGGCGAGGAGATGACATTCAGTGGAGAAGCTATGGTCCCATAGTTCTCAATGAAATTCCTGTAATACCCAGTGAGGCCTAGGAAGGCTCTCACTTGGGTCTGAGTAGTAGGTGTTGTCCAATTTTGCACAGCTTCAATCTTACTGAGCAAAGGCCTTATTTCTCCACCTCCTACCTCATGTCCAAGATAGACCACCTTACTCTGTCCAATTTGGCATTTACCCGCCTTTATGGTCAGATTGGCTCGTCCAAGAGCCTGCAAAACATCTCTCAGGTGGGTTACATGTTCTTCCCAGGAATTGCTGAACACTGCTATGTCATCTAAGTATGCCATGCAGAAGTCCTCCATCCCCTTCAGAACTTGGTTTACCATCCGTTGAAATGTAGCAGGTGCATTCTTCAATGCGAAAGGCATTACCTTAAACTGGTATAAGCCAACGGGGGTAGAAAATGCAGTTTTCTCCTTGGCATGGTCTGTCAGGGCTATTTGCCAATAGCCTGACGTCAAGTCAAATGTGCTGAGGAACTTGGCTGTGCCAAGTTTGTCCACCAACTCATCTGTTCTTGGCAAAGGGTGGGCATCAGTCTTGGTGACTGCATTAAGAGCTCTATAATCCACGCAGAATCTAAGTTCTTTAGATCCGGCCTTTGGTACTAACACAACTGGGCTAGACCATGGACTAGTAGAGGGCTCTATTACCCCGAGATCAAGCATCTTGCTGACCTCACCTTTGATGTGGGTTCGTACGTTTTCTGACATTCGGTATCCTCTGCTTTTGACTGGCAGACAGTCACCAGTGAGTATGTCATGCTGGCCCCAAGGGGTAAAGTCTGGTGAACGCGAGAACAGAGAGGCAAACTGATTCAACATAGATTTGCACTCTTCTTGTTGCTCGGGTGTCAGATTGGAAGAGAGATTTACTCCTTCAATTTTTTCGTCTAAAGGTAAGCCTCTGAGGAGATCCGGAAGAGCTTCACTCTCTTCTTCTTCCTCTGATGATGCTAGAAGCAACGCTCCTACATCAGGTCTCGAGACATACGCTTTGAGGCGGTTGGTGTGGAAGACGGTCGGAGCCTCCTTGGGATTGCCCAAGTCCACCAGATAGTTGACCTCTCCGAGTTTACCCACAACTCTGAAGGGTCCCATCCATTTGTCTTGCAAGGCCCTCTGCCTTGTTGGGATCATAACGAGAACGATCTGGTCTTGAGCGAACTCAACCATGTTAGCCTTTTGATCATGCCAGTGCTTGACCAATGCTTGTCCAGCCTTCAAGTTATCGCTTGCTTCTGTCATCATGTGCGACATTCTCCTCCGGAGACCTATCACGTAGTCAGTCACTCTGACTGGCTTGGGGGAAGGAGCACTCTCCAACCCCTCCTTAATCAGGGCCAATGGACCTCTGACAAGATGACCATAGAGAAGCTCAAAGGGAGAATAACCTACTCCCTCCTGAGGGACTTCTCTATACGCAAATAGAAGGCATGGCAGTAGAAGGTCCCACTTACGCTTAAGGGGTTCCTCTAAAGCACCTATCATGCTCTTCATGGTTCGGTTGAACCGTTCTACCAACCCATTAGTTTGTGGGTGGTACGCCGTTGAGAACTTGTAAGTAACTCCACAGGTTTTCCACATGGCTTTCATGTAGTGGGACATAAAGTTTGACCCCCTGTCAGAGATTACTTCCTTAGGAAACCCGACCCTGGTAAAAATACCAAGGAGGGCCTTAGCCACAGCCGGAGCTGTAACAGTCCTCATAGGAATTGCCTCAGGATACCTGGTAGCATGGTCTACTACAACAAGTATAAACCTGTTGCCTGAGGAGGTTGGAGGGTCAAGGGGACCAACAATGTCAATCCCTACTCTCTCAAATGGGACTCCCACAACTGGGAGAGGCACTAAGGGTGCCACATTCTTGGAGCCAACCTTACCAGAGGTCTGGCAGGTGTGGCAGCTCCTGCAGTGTTTTTCTACTTCGGCCCCCATCTTTGGCCAATAAAAGTAGAGAGAGAGCCTTTCCTTATTCTTCTTGAAACTCAAGTGACCAGCCAAAGGAATCTCGTGGGCTAACTGCAAGAACTGTTGTCTGTTCTCTTTGGGTACTACAAGTCGTTTGTAGTCTCCAGGTGCAGACTCGGTCTAATTGCGCCAGCACTTATAGTGCCATGAAACCCCTATTGGGTCCAAAGGAACCAATGGGGAATGGGGCTTAACCGCCCAACCACTACTCATGATCCAGTGCTAATAGCGCTGGACCCAGTAGTGGTAACGCTATTTGCATTGGCACTATCCTGGCGCTATTACTGCTGGGATACTTCCAAGGCTCTGAAAGAGCCCTTAATCTCCTTAACATCAGAAACATAAGAATTATTCTTCCCTTCAACCCTGCTAAGCACCTAATCTTCTCTTTAGTACTCTTTTGATCTGACTGTGCCAGTCTACCCCAGTATCTTCCCAACTGTGCTTCCCCACTCCAGCCATCCCAGCTTCACCTCCACCTCCACCTCCCCAGTCCATCTTCAGTTGGTGTGGTAACTATGAGACAGAGGGAAAAGTATAAACTCATTCTCATTATCTTCAAAACTATACATCGACTTGCCCCATCCTACCTATTGGTCCATCTCCCTACTCTCCCCCTCGCGCCCTACAATTATCCTTGGCTCACCTCCTTTCCACCTATTCTGCCCCTTGCGCTCCCTATCATTTCTGCTCTCTTCCTCTTCTCACTCCCTTAGTCTTGAATGCTCGTCCTCTCCCTCTCTGCACTACTCCCACTCTATCTCACTTTAAATCCAAGCTCTTCTTCTGTCTGAAAATGACTTGCATAGCATTCTACACCGCCACATCTCCATGTTCTCCTTTCCCGCTACCTCTTAACGCTAGCCCCACAGCACCTATACCTCACCCCTCCATCTGAAAACGTAGCACTTCCACCACTATCCTATTCCTATATCATGCTCTACTGTCCTCATCCATGTTTCATGTTTTTACCTCCTCTGCATCATCTGGTATTATATCCACACCCTCTCATGCATTGTAAATGATACTGGTCCTCTGCCCTTTAAATCAGTGTTACAAACTTTTCTAAGCATTTATGTGCCATTTCTATCCCCCTAGATTACAATCTAATACAATCAAACTCAGATAGGCATTCAACTTTCAATGTCAGCCTGTAAATAAATGGATTCTTCATGCAGCCTCTGGATCATAAGAATAGGGTACATCTGTTTACTCTTCAATTTTGACCATGGTTTGAAGGACTATTTAATATCTTCACCCTTCTTTCTTTATGGCAATATCTGCAACAGCAAAAGATTTTTCCTAGTAGGGAGATAAAGAATAGGTCGGACACAGCAGCAATGAGTTAAGGTTTCTCAGACATTTAATTGCCAACAGAACCTATGACATCATATAGAGTACACAAGGTGGCAGAGCAATGGGCTATCTTGAATGCCCTCTTCCTCTCATGAAGCATAACTTCTACCACCTGCAAACTCTTCTTTACATCTGTGATCCTTCTCACCTCAAGCAGCAATTGCAATACATTGTCAAACCACCTGGCAGTACTTTTGGGCACTTTGACTGTATATCTAAATGCAGGTTTACCGACGGCCTTACCACGAAAGGCCAAAAGACATCAAACTGCATTGTGCAAGACAAAATGAATAGCCACTGAAGACATACGAACCAATTCTGCACAAAAATCCTTCTTCTTGAACAACTAACTGGCTATGCTGAGTGACCCCATATTCTGTCCCATTCCATTCATCCCTGTTTCCTACTAGCAGCACCTGTCCTCTTTCTATCTTACTAGTACATTGTAACTGGGAGGTTGCAAGGGCCGAAATTTTCAACTGGAACCTCCGCCTAATTATAAGTCACTGGTTGTCCCTGGGGCAGAAGTTAGATACTTGGCGGAACTTCCAGGAGGTCACACTTTTCACATGTCCCAGTTGCAGCCTGTCCATGTGTCAGGAGCGATCTTGCTAGTCAAAGCCCACAGTCCACGGGAGCCTTTGCTTTGAACATACATAATTGTCTTTCGCAAGTCCACCTGCTGTATTTCCATAGGTTCTCCAGGACCACAGGTCTTGCAGGATTCCTAAAGTCACTGTCGAGAATTCTTGGCCAGCTATAGTGTTGTATTTTTTCCTTGATGCTCAGGAGCTGGCACATATAGTAGCCTTATACTTCTTTGCAGGCAATGCCCCACTCCATCTTCCGCAACGCTGCAACAGTTCCTCTTATTAGTTGAATCGGCAAATCTCAAGTAATTGCTGAGTTTATTATATTTTCAAAAAAAACGACCATTTGGTCACATTTGCAAAACTCATTCTACATAAAAAACACAAATAAAAGAGACAATTGATCTATAATTTGAATCTTGTGTTGAATTCACACAATGCTTGATAATCAACAGTAGTGGTGTTAGTAACACATGGGTGACTTTAGATTAGCCTGGTCTTATTTTGCTAAACAGTCCCCAAAATCTTTGTGTCGGGACTACTGTTGATTATCAAGCATTGCGTGAATTCAACACAAGATTCAAATTATAGATCAATTGTCTCTTTTATTTGTGTTTTTTATGTAGAATGAGTTTTGCAAATGTGACCAAACGGTCGGTTTTTATTAGAAAATATAATAAATTGATGAGTTATTTTTGCTAAAATTGAGCCTGCCATCTCTTTATATTTGTTAAAAGATTGATGGTCCGTGAATACATGAATTTGGTGTGAGACCCAGGTGTGTGACCTCCGGTGAGGATATGACAAGGTAGTTTGTTGGAAACCCCCCCTTTTTTTTGGCTCTTTCTGTACTTAGTCCTTTTCCAACAAGCCCCTAAAAAAAGATGCTGTAAAAACGTGCTCATTATTTCTGTAAAAGTTCTTTGTTGGGCCTTTGGCTGTCCCTCTCTCTCTCACCTTGTCATGAAGCAAGCTCCTCCCTAACCCAGGCCTCCATAACCCTGTTTAGTGCTAGCGATTGCTGACCCTTATTGTCTGAGTTCTAGAGTAGACTGCTGATGGTTTCCATAATATCTGGTTAAATGACTCCCTTAGGGACATCCTAACTTTCCTTACTCTCACTGCAAGTTAGTGTTCTAACAGGGAAAGGGATCATGCCTTGCGGTTAGTCTGTAAGGCTTACCTAGTTTCACCCACATCCATCATCACCTTGCACTTGCTATTAAGCCTGCTTCTACTCCCCACTGCTCTTCTGGTCCTCCGATGCTTCACCCATCCTCTATCCTACCTCTACCCTTTGATGTCAAGTTCTCCCACTCCTCGCTCTCTCTACAACTGCTGCTCCTCCTACACCACTACTCCTATTCTTCCTCCACCCATACTGCTACCCACACTACTGGATCAACTCTTCCCACACTACTACTCCTTCTATACTACTACTACTCCCTATCCTATCTCCTTTCCTCCTTTGCCTCCCCCAGTGACTATCTGTAGCAAAAGGCTTAAGTATGGGGCTTAGCCCTGTCCATATCCACTAACGGGAGATTTGGCGGTGCTAGGAAAACGGCATCAGAGTTCATAATCTGGGTCCCATTGGGTACCCTCGGGGAACCTCCCCCTTCCGATTGCATGGTGGTCTTGTGGATTGTCCTTAGTTGCAGCATTATCATAGTCTTTACCAGTCCTGCTTGCTGGGCGTTTGCTCTGTCTATTACTGCTGCAATCAGTGTCCTTCACTCGCCACAGCAGTGATCCAGTCTCTGCAGGTCTAGAGCTTTGTTTGTGTGGTTGACTCTTCTTGGATTTCCCTTCTCTTATTGCTCCAGTCTGCAACGGAAAGAGAACACTGACAAGTATACACAGTAAAAAGGAGGGCTGGAGACATGGTTCTGCACAGATGCATGATGACAAGGACGGGTGAGGGAACTGACATTTGTGTCTCGCTGGCTGATCTCTGTCCCCATTTCTCAGAATGCTCTAAATCTCTACCTGTACCTTCCACCTCCCATGATAAGGGGTCTTCTACTCTGGCTGACAAGTCCAAGGAATGGGCCTTGTTGAACAACTCCAACCGTTTCTTTGAGTCTTTCCCTGATCCCTGATGCTGAACTGCCCCCACCCTTACACCCAGAAATAGCACTTCGAACCCCTTCAACCTCCTTGAGACATAGGTCAAAAAAGGGGAAATCGGTGCACAGTAGGATCTCTTCAGGGAGCCCGGACATCTTTTGGCTGTGAATACTTTTTTTCACAAGGAGATGGAACTTCTGGTCTGTTTCTCCCATGGTAGAATCCGCGCATGCTCATTGGCTCTGGCTCTCCCTCTTGTCTGGAAATAAATCAGCAGGATACTTCAGATCTGGTTCTAGATGATCTCATTCAGCGATTTCTTCAATGCAAGGTTTGATATGTCTGGATTTTTGGAGGAGGCCAGTCTACATTGGTTATTCTTTTGGTTTTTCAAGATGGAACCTTGCTAGATGGGCTTTCATCCATTCCTCATCCCAAGGGTCTGACTTCTACCAGCTTCTTGGGTTCCCACTGCTCTCACTGGCATACATAGCCCATTGATGAGCATTGGCAGTTGAATCGTTTACTCTAGGGTGGGCTTGTGTAATTGTCGGGTGGAATTCTGGAGTCTTCTTTGATAACAACCTACAACTTCAACAATTCATCAATACCACTGCTGCTAGTATTAACGTCCTAAAAATTCAGCAAATGGGTCCTTTTATAGTAAACACTCTACAAAAACTCTGATCTCCAATCTCGTGCTCAGCAAACTTGACTACTGCTAAAGCCTACTCTTGAACTTCCTCTCTACTCCTTTATCCTTCTAGACAAAGTCCTCAACTTTGATACCCGCACTCTCTACAACTTATCCAGATCCGCCCCCACTTCTACCTACCGACAACATGCTGGCTGACTCTCTATGCACAACCGCTCTCTTTTCAAGGTACTTCTCGTAGTCTACAAAGCTATCAATGGCCTTTCTCCCCAGTAACCGCCTGGTTGCATATCTGTTTACTAACCATCTTGTTCCCACCAATCCTCCTCTGTATTCAACCACACTATCCTATATCCTTGCTGTGCCTCATCTCGCTTCCGCTTTTTATCCCTACTCGCCTGATTCACTGGAACCCACTGCCCATTACAATCAAAGCCAGTCAGACTTTGGATATACTCAAAACTGGGCTTAAACTTCATCTACTTGCTAAAAGGAGAGCCCCTCCTCTTGTCTCCCCCATCCATCCCATAATTAACCCCACCACTGCCTCCAGGGATGCTTTATAATGTCATTTTGTATATGTTAATAGTACTTCTCTTCAGTGTGAAACTCTTGAGTTTGACGTTTGCCCCCTTCGGTTAATATTACCTTAGTAAGTCACCTGTTTTTTTTAATATATATATATTTCTGAGGCTCGTCGATCTGATTAGATCACATGCTATGCATAGGCCGACATCTAGTGGTAGCTGCAGAGTATTACATTATTTGTTTTTGAAACTCGAGACGTCGATAGGGTGTGCCAGTAATACTATCCCTAGTGTGACGCCCCCTGTACTCATGGTCCTTCAAGTGTCGAAGTCCCTCAGATTGTTTTTTTCCACCATCATAGTCAGATGCAAGTTGCATAGTTCCTTCTTCTGGCTAACGCCTTTAATTATACAAGTTTACATTTAGACTTTCTTTCTTTCCTTTTTGATGGCCGTTCACCGTATGTTCTTTAGCAAAGGCTTTCAAGGACAGATTATTCGTCGACAAGGACTACTTCAACCATCTCAACAAACACAAAACACCCCCTCCCACCCATGGCCAGCAGTCGCCCGCGCTAGCAACCGATAAGCCACATGTGGTGTCAAATGGAAGGTCAGAAAAGTCCCTGTCGTCTGGGCCATCGCAATCGCGTTTGCCACATGACAGGCCCCCAACACAGACGTTGAAGTCTGTTTCCGACACCGCAAGCAAAACAGAGAAATCCTCGGGTACCGGCGAACATGTGCCGAAAGACGCGTCAACGGCCCTTTCTAATAATTCCAAGATGAGAACTCATTAAAAAACACGTCCCAGGCACACTCTTCAAGTACAAAACGTCAAAGCACTCAAAATATTTGATGCCCCTATCCTCAAACGCCCCTATTTCAAAGGATAAAGATCATTCTACCCCTAGTGACACCCTTTCAGGGGCAATGCTCCATAAACAACCCTCTACATCTGAGGCTTAGCCTACCCCTGTTCCCACAAGTTTCCAGAGCTCCACTCAATGTACCCTTCCCAGCCTAGTACCTCACAAAACATACCTGAGGACCTATACTACATTGACGCTTCAGGCTCGCAGGACCCTGGTTCCAAAGCAGACCAAGGCGACCTAGATGACAAAGACCAATATTATGATGACAATAACGATACATCATAAAATCTCCGGACCAGCATGACCAACACGTGGCTGACTCCCCTGTGGATAATCAGCTGCAGTGTAATGAACTTCTTTTAAAAAGCTGCTGAGCATTTTAAAATCGATACCCAAGAGGCACAAGTCGACAATCATAGGGATAAGAGGGCTGCAGCACAGTGCATACCACTCCTGCAGTCAATCCAGAGGTGCATTCAGCCTTCTTTACTTACCCCCAATCATACGAGGGCAGTTAACCCTTGTATTGAAAAGATGTTCAGACCAGCCCCTTCCGATTCATTGTACACAGGAGTCAATTAAAGCCAGACTCTCTCGTCGTGACTACCACAAGAGAGAGAGTGGGCACGCCCTTAGCCTCTGCAAAAACCCCTCCTGACAAGAAGAGCAAGAAAATATATACACCGGACATGAAAATAGCTTCCTCGGCTGCATACCAAATAAGGATAGCCAATAACACCACGCTGTTGGCAAGTTATAACTGCCACAAATGGGACGAAATCACACAACAAATTGACTCTGTCCCAAAGCCCCTTAAAACACAGCTTTTAAAAACAATAGCTGAGGGTAAGCAGGTGGCAAATTGCATCCTGAAGAATAATCTGGTCGCAGCAGATAATGCAGACCGTATAGTAGCGGAGGGTACCCTTATTAAGCGCCATGCATGGCTACGACAATCCGTCTTCAAACTGGAACCCAAGCCACCCTGCTAAATATGCCGAACGAACCGAACACCTTGTTTGGGAAAGGAGTCGAGGACACACTGAAAAGTGCTAAAGAGGTGCATGGCACCCTCAAGTCCCTGGGACAGCTAACAAATAAACCTTTTGTGCAGAGGTGCATTTAATACATGCCGTTTTCGAGGACAAAACTCCCAGCGGTCCTCTAACTACAACCAGGGCAGACAAGCTTCATCTTGGCGTTCCTCACAAGGTCAATCCTCCCAGCAACATTTTCAAAGAAGGCACAAAAGGTTGAGAAGTAGAGGCAGATCCTCCTCAACCAGAGGCTCCAGCCCAGTGCTGGACTGGCCCACCGGGACACCAGGACCTCCCCCGGTAGGCCTCGGGGCACAGGGCCTCATTTCTTGATCGGAAGGACACATAAATTATGAATGAACATCCAGGCCAGCCTGGGAGGTTTGTTAATCACTATCATACTGGCTGCTGCATTTCTTTTCTGCCCCTACCCGGCGGGCCGACGGGCGGGCTCGCGCCTGCACATTTCATTGAGGGCACAGGAATATGCAGCCCTAGACTGTCAGCTGTGCAGTGTTCGCTTCACATGATGCACACATTGCGCAGGTGCAGAGCAGCCCGGCGACTTCAGTGTTGACTCTGCTGCGTTGCTTCTAAGACTAGGCGAGCTGGCAGGGCAGCTTGCACAGGCCCCAGCCCCCGGCGCTGCCACTTCTTCACTGATTTCAGCTGCGTATGCTGCTAGGGAGTGGTGCCGGAATTGGTCCAATGATGGGAGCACCACTCTACATATGGCGATGGGTGTTGTATGTCACGTGTCAATACTTTCACTTTTATGAGGAGTGGGTGTCTTTCTTGAATACATTCCTCCCGTTATGATGAGCCACATGGAGACCTCTGCATGACTTTACCTTTTCTGGAAATATGCATGTGGGGCATGGTGTATGGGGAAGACAACAGGGTACACGTGTGGAGGATAGCTGTCATTGCATATACTTTACCGGCATGGGGCAGGACTGGCTTTTTTGAGCCACGGACAGACCCTGCATGGCCCTGCACCCTTCCGTTAGTTGCTGTGAAAAGCTGTACAGGAGGGTGGCAATGGGGTACCTGTAGGAAGGTATGCGAACCCGTAGTTGCTTTGATTCTCTGTTTCTTACCAGGAGGGTCTGGGGCACTCAGCATTATGTTAGTCTGTGCGCAGGCTACACTGTGTTGCATCCCATTCTTTTCGGCTTATTCTTACCATGTTTCCAATGTATTCTTAACCCTCTCAAGCAGGGGCTCGCTGCTTGCTTTAAGAATTAGAATAAGAAAGGGAATATAGTAAGCTAACCAACCACTCAATCCGTGGGATCATTCTTCTTGTGTTAGAGCTGGAGGCTTGCCCCATTTTTCAGGCCGATGTTTTTTAGGAGGGGGAGGTGGGTAGAGGCCTCAACAAGGAAGCTTTGGCATTACAATTCAATCCACAGTGAATCACTGATTGTGCAATAAAAAATACAAATATTGACAATTTACGCAGCGCCCACTGGAACTCGAATACACTGTGCCCCAGAAACCACCACTTGGAAGTTTGTGCTACAATCGCATGCTATTACATCCAATGCATATCCATGTTCTACATACATTAGTTATTGAAATATACACTAATTCTAATCTGAGTTGCTTGCCACTCTTGCTACCAATCTCTGGTCTGGAGGGTGAAAAGGTAAGCCTATCATGCAATATTCAAAACAGATTACTCACGTATTTCCGGTGCAGGTGCTTAACAGGCTGATCTACATGGGCAAGAATGAAGAACTATCTCTGGAGCAAACTGTGCAAAGGCTGTACCAAAAGGTTACACAATCGGTCTGTAATGGACAGTTTGAAACATTTGGCCTCTTTATTTTGTACATCATGTTAGCCCTGGTAGTGCACTTAGCCACTGAATGTGCAGAACGTGTGCTCCCATGCAATATCCCAGCATCTGTGTGACATACTCTGAGCAGTGCCAGAGCAGAGGGTCATCATCCAAAAGAGTGTGCCATGGAGGATGGACTGCAGAGGCTGCGGTGAAGAAGCGGGATATATTGCTCAGTGGGCGGGGATGTTAGGGCGTGGAGCTCTGAGAAATATGCCTCTTGCCTTTGTTTGCTTTCTGCACGTTCGAAGCCGGATGGTGCAGTTGAGTTTAAGGCATCATGGGGGTCTTGTGTGCTCGGTCCTTCTTTGTAGGGTAGGGTGTGAGGTGTAAAACTTCATATTTTGGGAATGGGGTTAACTTCTGAGGATGTGTGTCGGGTGCGGCAGGGGAAACGTGTGTGGGGGCATTTCACTTCTTTAGACAATCTAATGAGGCTGTTCTGGTGCAGCTTCAAAGGTTGTGGTCTGAAACAAGACACTTAAGGATTGTTTAAGAATGAGTTGTTGCTTTGACCCCCCACCTCCCCTTCAATCATGCTCCTGTCAATGGTCCATTGGCAGCAGCGAGTGCATTGGCTTGGATGGTAGTGAGATCCTTCATTCAGTGATAAATGACCCTTAGGAAGTAGTCTACAGGGAGTGGCAAATTCAATGATGTTGCCCCTCTTTTGAATGATTATTCCAAGAAAGTATTTATCGTGCCTTTATAACAGTACATGCCCATGCAGTGAATGAATGCGCTTTAGGCCGGGAGGTATTAATGGGGTTGCACTGCAGGCCAGATGCATCGTGGTATAAAGGAGGATGGCAGACAGGGGAAGATGGAAACAAAGAGGTGAGAGAATTGGAGGGCAAGTGAAGCGAGCCTATGCAAGATCGAAGAGCTATCTATCTCTGGAGCAAACTGTGCAAAGGCTGTACCGAGAGGTCAGACAGTCAGTCTGTAAAGGACAGTTTGAAACATTCAGCCTCTTTATTTTGTGCATCATTTAAAACATAAAGTTCTAATCCCTATATGTTTAAAACATGCTTTCAATGCACTCATTTTGACTAACGTTATTCAACATTTTCTTGGGGGACACTCCCAATCCCTTCATTGAAGGGTTAGGCTCACGTGCTGTGTTCGATCCTTATGTGAAATATGGGGCCACTTCGAAAAAACAAATCCTGGGCCACTTTTGGTTCCTAGTCCAGCCCTGCTCCAGCCCACCAAAGCAATGACCACCCGCTCTAGGTCCCCTTCCATGGTTCTCCAGTGGGAGGTCGCATTTGACATTTTACCCACGCATGGCAGGGGATCACGTCAGACAGGTGGGTACTTTCCACTGAAGCAGGAGGCTGTCGCATAGAACTCATACAAACACCACCTAACCACCTACCAAGACAAAGACAGACAATGCAGGAGGAACAGCGCATTCTGCTGGAAGAGGTCAAAGCACTACTAGAAAAGGATGCCATAGTGATCATCTTGGCAAACCAGGTAAACAAGGGTATCTATTCAATGTACTTCCTTGTGCCAAAGAAAGACCTTACAATACGACCTGTCCTAGACCTGCACCCTGCAAACACATATGTCAAGCCACAGAAATTTCACATGACAACGCTACAAGAAGTAATCCCACTGCTAAAATAAGGGGACTACATGGCAACATCGGACATGAAAGATGCATACTTTCATATTTCAATGCTCCCAGCGCACAGAAATTTCCTGTGCTTCAAGATAGCGAATCAACACTATCAATTCAAGATGCTACCCTTCGGCATAGCCTCTGCTCCAAGGGTATTCACAAAGGTATTGCCGGTAGTAACGGCGCACTTACGCAGACAATCAATCCCAGTGTACCCTTATATGGACGACTGGCTGATAACAGGGGATTCCCCCCCAAATTTGCAAGCACAATACCCAAAGAACAATCAACCTTCTGTTCCATTTGGGGATCCAATCAACGAGAAAAAATCAAGCCTCGGTCCAAGCCAAACCAAACAGTTCCTAGGAGCTATCATAAAAACAGAAGAGGGGCTAGTCTTCCCCTCAAATGAAAGAGTTCAAAACATACTGCTGCAAATACCTCATTATCTGGCCGGTCGCCAAATAACCATACGCAAATCAATGCGCCTGCTCGGGATGATGGCTTCATGCATTTATCTGGTTCCACACGCACGATTGTGCATGCGCCCAATATAAGAGTGGTTAGCGAAGCAGTGGTCTCAGGCAAGTGGTCAGTGGGACGATCTAGTGGTTGTTTCGCTAACACTAGTAAAAGCACTCTGCTGGTGATCAAAGGAAAATCTGTTAAAAGGGAAACCCTTTCAAAAACCTCCAATACAAGCGATAGTTACGACAGACGACTCACTCTTCGGATGGGGAGCCCACTACCTGCACCACACAACGCATGGTCTGTGGACACAGATCACAGCCCAAAACCACATCAAACTTCTATAACTACTGGTAGTGCTCAAAGTCCTGCAAGCTTTCCAACTGCATCTGACAGGCCAACCAGTGCAAGTCCTCACAGACAGCACCACTGACATGTTCTACATAAACAAGCAGGGAGGCACACACTCTCCAAGTCTGTCCAGGCTATCCCAGAAAATTTGGAAGTAGGCACTCAATCAGAACCCAAATCCACGGGGAACGCCCTGTGGATGAGCAGGTCAGGGAAATTTGCTTACACTTTCCACCAACACCACTCCTGAGCAGGATAGTGCACAAGATGCACCAGAAACAAGCAACTCTAATCTAATCCTGGTTGCTCCTATGTGGGCGAGACAACCATGGTTTCCACATCTGCTCAAACTGGCGATGTGCAAACCAATGAAGCTCCTGTGCCCTTTCAACATGCTATCCCAGCATGGGGGGGACAACATTCCACCCCCATCCTCAGTCTATGAACTTGGCAGCAGGGCCTCATTACGACTTTGGCGGTCAGCAAACATGGGTGCCGGTAAACTCACCTGCACCCTTGTTTCTGGACCGGCAAATTACAAGTTTTCCTGCCGGGGCTGCTGCACCCAACAGGTGTGACCCTGCTGGGTGCAGTGGCGACGGTAGGAAGACTCTTCACGGAAGTGCCGGTACCATTTGCAACGGTGCCGGCACATCCGGGAATGGGGAACAACATTTACCGGCACCTAGCTTTCCAATCCTACGGGACTTGTAATGTCCCGGGAGCACAGGTAAGCTGGTGCCGGTAAAATGTCACAAGTCCAGCGGCAGCCACCGATAGTTACCGCCGGACTTGTATTGAGGCCTATAGAGTTTGGACATTTAAAATTACCTCAAAGGTGTATGCAAATCCTCAAGGAGGCACGAAAACCTAACATCAGGTACTGCTACTTCAACAAATGGAAAAGATTTGTAATACAGTGCCGATCAAAGGATATAAACCCTATTGAATGTACTCCTTCACACATTCTTCACTACATGCTCCACTTACTAGACTTTGGCCTAGTGTTTAACTCCATCAAGGTTCACCTAGCGGCTCTGTCTGCATACACCACTTCACAAAACAAGGTGTCCTTGTGGAAAGTCCCTGTTAAGGCTTTCATGGAGGGAGTAAAGATACCTTACCCCCCATTTCCAACCCACCTCCAGGTTGGGATCTCAATGTGGTGCTCTCAAAACTCATGGGTCCTCCATTCGAGCATATGCACAAATCCAGCCTCAAACACCCAACATACAAGACAGCTTTTCTAGTAGCCATCACCGCCATAAGAAGGGTTAGTGAGCTACAAGTTTTGTCAGTGCTAAACCCTTTCTTTGTTATCCACAAGAACAAGTTGGTTCTAAGAACACACCCTAGGTTTTCCCCTAAATTCATATCCAAGTTCCATGGTAACCAATTCATTGAACTACCTTCTTTCTTTCAAACTCAGCTGAGAAAAACCTCTATACACTGGATCTAAGGAGGTTGGTTTAGTACTATGTAAACAAAACAAAACCGCTAAGAAAAACAGATCAACTGTCTCCATAGCACCAGGCAGGGAAGGTGATCACGTTTCGAAGAACACCATCTCCAGATGGATAGTGAAATTCATAAAGCTCTGCTATTCCCTATCAAAGAAAACTCTGCCTTTCACACCAAGAGCTCACTCTACCAGAGGTACAGGAGCTACTTTGGCTTTTATTGCAAACGTCCCTCTAGACGCCATTTGCAAAGCAGCTACATGGAGTTCCATACATACCTTTACTCAGCACTACTGACACACATTCCAAAGCAGATTCACAGGTGGAACAAGTGGTGCTAAAACCTCTATTTGCTACCGTACCTTCTCACAACCCACTTCCTTCTCCTGATACTGCTCAATAGTCTACGCATAGCATGTGATCTAAGCAGATCCACAAGCCTCAGAAGGGATACATTACTCACTGTAATTGCATTTCTGATGCTTGTATATGTTTAGATTCACATACGCCCACCTTTCCTCCCCTTGAAGTAGAAGGTGCATAGATGTTCTCTGGCTTTACCGACTCTTATCTGCTTTATTACATCTGTACTCACGCTACACTTCATGCTACCTCATGTCAGAAACAAAACACTCTGAGGGAACTCGACGCGTGAAGGACCAAGGGTGTAGAAGACGTCACACTAGGGATGGTATTACTGGCACGCCCTGTTGACGTCCATTTTGGGTTTTTAAAAACAAATAATGTAATACTGTGCGGCTACCACTAGATGTCAGCCTGTACATAACATGTGAATCTAAGCAGATGCAAGCATCAGAAATACGATTACGGTGAGTAATGTATCCATATATATATCAAGGAAAAAATGCTAGTTGTAGGGACGTTAAGGAGAGCAATACATTGTAAAAAAAACATTGGAATTCAAGGAAAAAACGTTAGTTGCACGGATGTTAAGGTGAGAACTTAAAGCAACAAACCCCTCAAATTCAGCTTAAGTCACCTTAACTCCACACACCCTGTTGCACAGCCTACGACTTCAATGAAGACTTCACAGATGAAATCCCCGATGACATCACTGATGACATCACTGATGACATCACTGATAACATCAGCTCGCCACTCACCAGGGGCCAGAGTAGAACTCCTGCACACGGACACAGTTTTCTTACGGTTTATGGATTGACCTTCAATCGCATACACTGACCTTGGACAGCCGGTGCTGTCTCTATGCTGGAATCTATGCTTCTCACCATGATGCCGCTGTGTCCTGCTTCTGTGACTGTTGGGAGTCTCAGTTTGTCATCTATTTCCATTTAACTCTCCTCCCATTAATCTTGCCCTGGGTGGTGGGATACGACTCCTGGGGGCAGTCGGTCTCCTCTACCTCTCACTCCTGCATACTTATAATGCAGATATCATCTTTTATCAAACTACTACAAATGAAATCTTCACAAGTAGTGATATGATGTATGTGTAGCTGCTATTTCTCACAATGTACTCCTTGTTATGAACTATTATAAAATGCAAAAATCACATATGTAGAATCATAACAGTGGTCTAAATATGCACAAGTACCTAGAATGATCTTATGTTTGATGCCATGATGATGATGATTGGTTATTTATAACACGCTTATTACCCAGAGGTTTCTAAGTGTGAACCCGGGGATCAAACCTGTGTTGCTCTGTGTCGTCTTGCTACCAAGGCGAGCTTGTTGCCCCTGAGCTATCCTCCCGAGCCATCAGTTAAATAATCATTTTTGTCATATTGTTATTAATGATGGTACCAGGGATGTCATCAGTGATTCCACCACAATATGGCCACAATGATGACATCACAGTCAATATTCCGGATAACATCACTAATTACATCATCTATGACCTCACCAACTGACATCAGTGATGGGATCACTGAATCCATTACAACCCTAACCGGTCATGGACAATGGCAACAATGGTTGGCCATGCCCAGTATATATTTTAACACAATAAGGGGCAACTGTAAACTCTGATGTCATCATTGTGGTCGTAGGCTGCGCAAAAGGGAGCGCAAAGTTAAAGTGGCTTTAGCTAAATGTCAAGGGTTTTGTTGTGTTAAATTCTCACTTTAATGTCCCTGCAACTAACATTTTTTCCTTTGAATTGAATTGATATTTTTATTTCTAGCGCTCGTACACGAGTGTTTCCTTGACTTTCCAAGTTTTTTTTTACAAAGTATTGCTCACTTTAACGGTCCTGCAACTAAAGTTTTTTCCTTGAATTTCGTAACTGGCCAGAGCCTTAGGCCAATGTATATTTTAGAGTAATACCTGACCACCTACGGCCATGCCCACTCAGTTTTTTAAATCACTCCCGGACCACTATCAATGGCCATGGCCAGTGAGCACGGCGGTCCATTTTAGAATACTACCAGACCACTAGCCATGGCCATCGGCTGTGGCCACTGTCCATTTTACCAGTAGCCATGGTCTTTGGCCGGGCTACTGGTAAAACAAAAGAGGTGATGGCTGGAAGGTTTGGAATTAATCCTAACCTCTGGCATTGCTCGGGGCAACCCTACAGACCATATTTCTTCACCTGCCAAGTCCTTACAAACGGGAAAGACCATATGCAAATTTGGCATGGTCTCACCCCAAACGGGCAGTCCATCTCGAACTGCTTGGTCACATCCGTTCTGCACGAGACTATAAGCACCCCGAGACATGTATCGGCCTTGTTGGACCTCATCAGTGAGGAGTAGCTTAGGTTCACATTATACTACAACTTGCAATCATATTGTGCGAGAATGGCCATGGCATTAGCAGACCTGATAGTCGTGGCTGTGGTAGTAATGATCTTCGTGCCGAAGGCATCGAGGCATTTATCTTCCTTTTCCTGGGGGAACAGAGCAGGAAGACGATGGGTTGGCCGACCTCTTCCTGGCAGCAGTGGAGTCCGGTGTAGGTTGAGTGTGGAGGCAGGCAGGGGTGCTGTCTTTAGCCCTGTATTTTTTGTCATAACTGCTTTTTAGCAGGAGCAGTAGCGAGATGCGCCAAGGTAACTAGGCCATCCTCCCAGATGTCCTCCAAAAGCGGGATGGACATGAAAGACTTTCTTTGCTGTTCCCTGCGCTGATATAAAACACTGTCCTTCCAATGCACCTCATGGGTAATGCCAAACATCCTGGCCACTCTGGCCATGAGTGCATGGAAAGCTCCCACTTCATCAGGCGGAGAATCCTTGATTGGCACCTCATCATGCTCCACGTCGGCTGGGGCGAAGTCTTCAAACTCATCAGTATGGGATATATGCGTTGACGACACATCGTCCAGGTCTTCTGGATCAGTGTCCGTCCCTGTCTCAGGCAGCTGCCGGGGCCTTGGCTGGTGTTTAACCCCTTCTTGGGGGTTGCAGAGCGTTATCCTCCCTGGATGGGCCTGGAACCTCTGCAGGAGGCCGCTGTGGAGGAACCGGAATTGGTGGCAGTGATGGAAGACTTTGGTGCAGTTGGGACTGATTTTTCTATGCTCTGACCTGGGGCACAGATGTATAGAAAGCCAACCTATATTGTGACAGGAACAACTCTGGGAAGCTGTAGCCAAACCAGTTCAGGTAGCAGTGATCGGGGGTCTAGGCTAAGTTCTTCAGAGGTGGTGAGCTTGTAAACACATAGTATGCTTAATAGATGCAGACTAAATGTATAACCACGCGCGATGAGCTAGCTTTCAGCTCCAGCTTAGTCCCTCCACCTCTTAAAGCGATACTGTATTTATAAAAACTCTTTTCCTTATACAAGGAGTATGGCAGAAACACAGAGCTCTCTCTCTTCTTTTTTTGTTCACTTCGGTTTCTCGTGAAAAACGGCTTAAATGCTAACACCAACCTTATGGATGCAAGATCAATGGTGGGGTGTGCCTTTAGCCCCACAGGGCAGAGCAAGCGGGTGATCTTGCCGGTTGCGAGGGTACAGACCCGGCTCCTTTCATCTTTGAGCGGACAAAGTCAGGGCTGTCTAGCTCCGTGTTGATCGAATGATTGGTCAACAGATTGTCTGAAAACATTTAAAAGGACCAATGAGCCTAACATGGAGTTACGTGGTGACAAGACGGACAAGACGACGTTCCGGACGGGTAGCCCTTGGGATTGGATTCAATCTACAGACTGCTTTCAAGAGTAACAAGCGGACACCTAGAACCTCTACACTCGGGTAAGCTAACTGCCGCTACTGCAGCACAACAGATCCAGACTCTGGGTAGAACCTACATCTCTAGTGGTGACCTATTTTTGTGCTTCCTTCCCTTCCCTCCCCTCTTTTCAGGCTCCTATAGTGCCCCCATGCGACTCTTCGCACTAGTGGCTATCAACAGAGGGCCACGGCGCACACTAAAGGACACCTGCTGACAGCTCTAGATTAACGGCGAGTAGAGAGCGAGTTTAACCTTTTAACGGATTCTCTTGCCACACTCTGCGTCATCACAGCGTCTACCCTCTGCTTAAATTCATCCCTCCGGTAAGCACTTTTTGGTTTTAACCGGTGCGAGATGAGGGGGTGGATAGGGTATACATATCTGTATATACCCTTTAGTATGTGGCACTGAATAACATCTGTTAAAATTTTTGGCCACTCAGCCCTCCCTCCTTCCCCTTGGGATAGAGATGGACTATTTTTTACTCCCCACTGATATTCTGTGCATCTTTCTTGTTTCCTCTTACTCGGTGGCACCAGATGTGGAGCTAGCTGAACTAACGCCTGTGAGGGCAACTGTCCTGGAGGCTCATCACTGCTTGATGTACACCTATACCTAATTACTTTGGGATAAGCACTCGACACAACGGAATTAGGTAAATAATACCATTGATGTCGTGCACCTAATATACTCCCTGCTTAACACAAAGGGTAAGATCAGATTGATGTAGGTGCCTTTGTTTATTCTCTCCGTCAGGACAACAATAAAGAAAATCCTAACGCCAAAATTGTCTGGAAAACAGTAACTGCAGAGTTACAACTGAGCTATAATTGGTACGACTGACTATGGACACTTTTCTCCTTTGCTACAAGGTGAGAGACCCCTTCCCTGATGGGACAATAACAGGGATATTACCATAGACCTATGTTGTTTTTCCTAATATAAGAGATAAGCCGATCACGTACTGTCAACAACAGGGACTCCATTATGCTTGTGATAACTTTTCACCCTTAGTGGCAATCGTTGAGAAGCCAAAATCAGAAAGCGTGACTCTTGCTGACAACTAGGTGATCTTGCATTGTCAGATACCTCCTATATTGTATCCACCCCGTATTGACGAGTTGGGTATACTGCTCCCTTGATGAATTACCTTCCCAATACCTTTAACTCTCGGGAGACCTAACATGGAATGCCTCCAATTATGGAGACAGATAACACTCTCTAGGATCATAACCTGTGACATGATGAATGTGTCGTGTTGTTGTTATTTGTAAACCGTCTAGAGCTAATAATAAGCTATGTTTATTTCTGGATTTATCACCAGCGTGCTGAACTATATTATAGTTCCAAATGGATATTAACTGTCCATTTTCTTCACTGTTTTCTTGTAGGGGAAGACACCTTATGTAGCCTTTACTACATTTTTTCCGGGATCAGAAGATTCAAACGCCCTAAAAACCTTAATGGACCTTTAATGTCATTGTATGGTCAGGCGTGCTGATGCAGTACTAAAAGCTGCATATATATAAACACCATAATTCGTACTGCCCCTGATGAATTTCCATGGAATTGAACCAAGAAGAGATTAAGAAAGAAACATGTTGGGCTTTTTTAACCCTGTTTGATTTTATGTATGATCTTTGAATGGACACTGACAATTGAGAATGGGAATGGTACGAATGAGTTTGAAGTGGATGAGTGGTGAATTTTGGTATGTCCATTTGTGAATTTGCACAGCACAAGCCACTTTGGTGTTTGAGCGATGATGAAATTGGCTCTTTACTGAAGGTGTTGTATACATTGCTACTCCTAATTCAATATGTATACTGAGACTACAAGTAGCATATCAGCTTTTTAAAGTATATTCTTGAATGTCTTTTGAATTAGGAATAGGTTTTGTATAAACCAAGTTACGGAAAGATGTTGTTGGCATGAAGTGTCTTCCCTACCTATATACAAGAAAATGGTTTTGGAGTCACAGGCTCTTTTGTTTAAAATTTAAAGGGTTAATCCCCTTTAATGAGGGTCTGTTTGAGACTTCATATAACCCCCCTCTACCTCTTAGTGTAGTGTTGGAGTTTATGGGTTCCACAATGAGGTCACACAATGGGAATCACAGGTTACATTTAGACAGGATTTATACAAATACAGTTATTTATTCATGGCCAAAACACACTATGAAAAATGACTATTAGCAAGTAGAGTTACCACACAACACTATCAAACTAAATACATATATAAATTCACTTTGCTATAGGGCATCCTACAGATCAGAGACTGCTGCAAAGGAAAGGTTAAATCAGTATTATGCACTTCAAGTCCACAGAGATGATCTCTAACTAAAATTATCCAGCCCTAAATTGTCTGGGGCCTATTGCCCAATAGTTCAGGTAAAATTTCTACAGAAGTTATGAATCAGGAAAACATGCAGGTAGGGTCTCTGGGGTCGGGTGAAGGGTTCTTAGGGTTAGGGTTCAAGTTAGACTAATGCCCAAAAGTAGCCCCAACAGTCAGATGTCTTGCGCAAGAAAGTAATGGCAAAGCCAATAATGTTAGAATGAAGCTTTATTATAAGCCTATTGACTTATAATGGGAGTATAGGTGTAGGTTAGAAACTCTGTACCTTAACCCCATGCTCCGATTCTTCCCCAGACTTGGCAGGACAAAGGAGGAGGGTCTGACATTGCTTTTCCCACCGGAAGTCGCAGTCCTCAATTCACAGGGGTTGCAGGTTCAAGCTGATCTCCGGTTGGTGATTCTCGATTAAAGAATGCAACAAAACTTGATGCAGGACCCCTCTCAGAACTGGACTCGTGTCAGGTAAGCTCTTTCTCGTGGTCACCGCAGCACGGCGATGCAAAAGGTCTCAGCACCGAGGGTGAGACTTTCCCTCCTATCTCGGGTCCCTTCAATGCTAGGATGGCGTAATTTTGCAGGAGGTAGTCCCGTAGGGCCAGCTGAGGGTTCCCCAAGTTTCAGGCCAAAACCTGGAACGGTGATACCGACAGCACGGTAGCCCAGAAACAAAGCTGGTCAGTCACAGGTCGGTTCCAGGGCAATTCTGAAGGCTTCCATTGACAAGGCACCGGGCAGATGTCAGGAATGTATGTACTCTCCACTCCAAGGGTCACAGCTCCTTCGCAGAACTGCTAAAGATCACGAGCAAGACAGGGCTCCTCCAGCACAGCAGCAGAAGTTGGTTGCCAGGCCTCCTTCAGTCAGGTCTCAGGTTTCTTTGTGGGTCTCACAGCTGGACAGGATACTTGGCTCCTTCATGTTTCTCCAGGTTCCCTGAAGAATGGGTGCAGGGGTCCTCTTCTTATCCTAAAAGTCAGGTAAGAGCTGCTTCCATAACTAGCCAATAGCAGGACTAGCCCACACACACTCCAGGGTGTCCAGACATTTGGTCGACCTAAAACTGGTCGAATGACATTTGGTTGACGCAATTTGGTCGAAAACCAAATGGTCGAATTTTTTTTTTAATTATATATTTATTTTTCGGGTTTTCGTTTTTTACAAAAATGGGTTTTTAGAAAAAAAAGGGGGTTGGTGGGGGGGACCCCCCCGGGGGGAACCCCCCCAAAAAAAAAAAAAGGTGAAAATAAAAAAAATAAAAAATTCGACCATTTGGTTTTCGACCAAATTGGTTCGACCATTTGTCTGGTCGACCAATTTTTTTCGACCAAATGCCTGGTAACCACACTCCAGCAGTGGTCCAATCAGGACCACTGGCGGGAACATTCATGAATACCACTTAGATACACTGAAACCAGTTTGTCGACTGGGATCAGACAGTACCAGCCCACATCCTGCTAGCAAACACACACAGCCCTCCAGTAGCCTGCCAAAAGCTTCTGCTTTCCCAGGCACTGGAAGTCCGTATGAGGATTTTCCAGGCCACTCAGGCCAGGAAGAAGGCTAAAGAACAAGATTGCAAAAGGACAAGCGAAAAATCTCGTGGCACAACCATGTTTGACCAGTAGCCACAGTTAGTACACAAACGCGGTAAAAGCGGTAAGGCTAAAACGAAAATTCCCAAAAAGTGGGAACAAGCCACTGCTACCACCAGCTCATGCTTTTAGCACTCCTAGAGTTACCAAAAATCCTCCGAGTGTTAGTCTAGTGCAAAACAAAAATGCACCCTGTTGTACTGCAGTGTAAGCTGCATTGTACAATGATAAAAAGTTACCACAAGTGATACAAAAGTAACCTAAAGTAGTAACACAGTAACACGACTAAGGGAAACAACGTTTCCCAGTACTGACAGCCTGAAGGACATGCCGGTTTCCCCATGACATATGAGCAAAAGCCAGTGCAGGGAAGCATAAGGCTTCACTGCACTGTGAAAAGTACAGGTCAGATTAAAAAATAAAAGCAAAATGTTTGGGGGGAGAAGTCTTTCCTAACAACCCCCAGCCCCCAGACTAAGGTACAGGGGGAACTAATACACCCCTGGGTGGGTCCTCTGTTCCAGTAGGTTATCCCTGTTGCACAGCCCATCAGCATTGCTACATTTGGGATCTGCCTATGCCCAATAGTGAAGTTCAAAGCCTGCAGACTCATGAACCTCCTGAGCCACTTTGGATTCTCTCCCTTAACATCTGTCAACCACTGCAAAGGCTTAGGGGGAGCATATACAGTGAAGTGACTCCCATGGAGGTAGGACCTCAATTGCCTAATGCACCATACAATGGAAAAACAAGCCTTCTCCAGCTATGGCCACCTGAGTTCTCCAATGCTAAACGGGTAGCTGACTAGACATATAGGATGTCCCTCACCTTTGTCATTAAGCTGTGAACGTTTTCCAACTATCTCAGTGTCATAGTTTGGGGTACATTGACTCACTCAGCAGAATTCCCATCCATGATCAAGCTGCACTTCAGTAGTTACAGCAAAAAGGCTGCACTGGATCTTTGGAGCACCATTGCCCCGCATCAAAACTGCGTTTTGCAGCTACAGAATGATGGCTGCACCATCTTGCCAAACAACTATTGGGCAAGTTGGAACAGAGAGCACACTGAGAAAGGCCGCCAGTATGCGTTCTCGTGTGCACCAAAAGAAGCGAATTGAAAAGCAACGCTGCTCTGCTGCTTGCAAAAAGTTCCCATTGAAAAGGGAATATTTTACATTGAAAAGGATACTGCCCTGACGCTATTTTCAATATCACATTGCTTTTATCAATGATGCCATGCTCATCCATATCCAGATTGTGCTCTAGCAGAAGAGAGCATTATCCCTGCATGACAGGCTGTGTCAGGCCAGAGCTGGGAAATTAACAGAAGCTTTACTTTCAGCCGCACAGGAAAACGCTTTTCTTTTGGGTTAGAAAATGTAAAAAATCAATGCTTCAATGAAACCCTAGCTCTATGGGAATATATCAATTTCAGTGAACCTGTGTCTTGAAAAAACTGGTGTATAAAGAAAGTGACTAGGGCTGCAAAACAATATTGGGAAGTCAGATGGAAGAGAAACCTTTTAAAAGAGAAATCCCAGCAGCATTCACCATGTGTCAAAATGGGCTTTTGCAAACCAAAAAAAAATGCCTGTTTTAAAAGTACAATGTTGAATCAAAACTTGTCCTTGCCTAGCAATGTAAAGGGGGTTTTGCTGGGAAACATATAGGAGATTTTTTATTCAACAGGTTTGCTTTTGATTCAGAACAAAAATAAAATAAAGAAATAAAGACATGGGCTGCCTTCTGAAACTAGCCAAACAGGTTCTGCTTGGGGGGTTGCTAGCAACAGAAGGAGCTACAATAGATCTGGGACACATGCATGCTAATTGCTACCTTTGAAAACTTTGAATGGACCAAAAGCACTAAACATCCCATGCCCATCAGACTTTCGTCTGGCCAGAGGCCTATTACAATAGAGATTCTGGGACAAATACGTGTGAGATAGGAAATCACACATCCTCGCAACCTTTACTGGGAGCTTCAAAGCCAACTCAAGAGCAGCCTTGTAAGCTATGCCCTTATTTGGTAGACAATGCTGACCATTTGTCTCAAAATACTATTATATTAATAAACTTTTACGACTTTTATCTCTGCGACAGGACTTCGCAGGAATGTAAAAGGTTAACAATTTAAATGTAATTTTTGTGGCTTTTGAACAAGATGTGGAAGCCTTCACTGCCATATTGGGAACAGGTTAGGCAGAGAATTGGAGATTTTGAGAAAAGTGCACATGATGCCACTTTGAAATTCAATACCTATATGCCTTATGATAATCTATACCCATGCATAAAGTTATAGAATTTTAGATTGAATATTTATCACTGAAAATGCCAAAAGATTATTAGACGGATGAAACAAAGTCTCACAGAGAGTTGGACTGTCATGCTCTGCATGAAATATATAATCTGCCTAGGTAATTTTTGTAAATGCCACAATTGCGTAAATGTGTGATCTATGTGAATAATGGTTTTAGCTAAAGTAACTGTGGGATAATCCTATGCATTGTAGAGCCACATCATAAAGCTGATGTCATGTCCCTAAAAATCCAACCAGCTGACAGCAAGGTGGTAACAGTCACCCCTGACCAATCCAGTTGGTTAGAGGCCTGCCCAGCTAAGCCTGCCCCACCGTATAATCCTATGATGTCCCCATACCTTATAAATGATGGAGACTGACAGAACTCTGAACACACACTCTCTCCAGAATTTCCAGCCCTGCATATCCTGATATTCTACATTCATCTTGCCAGATTCCAGATTCTACTGCCGGGCCAAAGCATAGCTGACCTTATCCCAGTAAGGCCTATTTCCAGAAATCCCACTAAAAACCCCAAGAACAAAGGGGAAAAGCTGTGGTACCCTTTTGGGGAGCATCCTGTGACCAGGCTGGCTTTTTGCCCACTAACTGCATGCCCGCTGCACCCCTCCCCTCCAGCTGTACTTGCTATCCAGTGACCAGGCAGGCCCAGCTGTTGTTTTCTAGGAGAGTCCCCTGCTACCTGGTGAACCGTGCCTTGGAGTCCAGAACCCGTTGACTGTTCCTAATCCCAAATTCAAGAGCGGACTGTGAGTATTCCCCATCCCAGAATAAATAGCCTACCCCATCTTGACCCTTTGTCTTGGTTCTACTCTTTACCAACCCTATCCATGCCTTGGTAATTTGTTCAACTGTCAGAATTCTTTGTGCATCCTGTCCTTGATTCATAGTGCTAGCACCATTCTTTCATTCACCCCATTTTGTAACTCCTAAGTAATATTTTGAATAATTTAAGTAATTTCCACATGAAGAGAAACATTATGGAACTACATAATGATAATCAGGCCGCTATTAAAATTGGGCATACAGTAGATTGTACCCTGTGTTTCCAAATCAATAGGGGTGTCCAGCAGGTACGTGTTATGGCTCCAAATTTGTTTTCACTTTACAAAATTAACACAGATAATGCACTCCTGGAGGGCCTATTGGATATACCTGGTTTGGGGCTGACATATGAGGAGGTTGTTGCCCTCATCACCAGGAACCCTCTTTCTCCAACATGTAGCAGACATGGACAACAGGTTCAAGTTTGGGTCTCACAACTTTTATTAACTTAAAATGCAGGATGGAGTAAGGCCTAACTTTCCATATGCCAAGGTGGGGTTTCCCTACCTAAAGCAAACTAAGGATAGTCTGTGCCAGGAAGTCCAAAGCAAATCTCTGTCTGTGTCCAAAACTTTACATGCCCTCACAAATAACTGTATACAATGTGTAGCGATGTCAGCATCAAAATTAGTAGTGTTCAAAATAAAGTTCAGAGCTTCTTCCAGATCTTGGCTTGTAAACAGCTTCCCCTTCCCCAAGTTCAAAATAGTTCATAAGGCACAGGGGTTCCCTTCCCCAAGAGTTCAAATCTTCCAGCTTTTCAAAACGAAACAGTTCCAGGGAACACTTCCCAGTTTTCATGATATTGTTACTGTACAGTAGTTCACATAGATAGTTCAGTTTCTTGATTTATAAATCACAGAAGAGGTTGTTGTAAAACACAGGCTTCTTTATGAGTGATTTAAGTGGCCTTTCCATACAGCGGTACACTCTAACTAGGTGCAGTTGTCGGACCACAAGGTCCACCCATTACAGGTCACGCAACCAATACACCTTTCTTGGCTGTTTCTTCATCACCCCTTGGCCACTGCTTCAACTTGCCAGTAATGCTTGATGTATTCATTTGTGTCACCCTCTCTTGACACTGTACCATGGTTTGGTTGGCCACCATGCACTTGTTACACTTTTTTAGATTCTCCTGCCCCTTAACAATGCGAATCTTCTCATAACATACAGTTCCTAAAATCTCTTGGCTATTGCAAATGCTTCTTTTCTCATATAGTGCAGTTCTTTTGAATTCTCTTGGCTTTGGACAATGCTTGTTTTTTCATATAATGCAATTCTTGGTATCAACTAGATTTACAAACTTTCTTTCACTGCGCTCAATATTCGAGAGTGCTCAAAACTTGCTTTCACTTCGTTCACTGTTCAAAAGTACTTATATTTGCTTTCACTTTGTTTGGTATTCATATAACTGCTTGTTTCTGTTGAAATCAATATTCATTGTCTATTTTGCATATTTGCCTGCCAGCCCAGTGTTTCCCCTTCTTGGTACACTCACCAGTCAGAGGTTGAGCTGTTCTCAGAGGTCCTCTACCACCATGAGTTCTCTCCTTCCCATGCGGTACCTTGCCTGTTCACCCAGCGGCTCTTTTTGGCACTGCTCACCCCACGATGCTCTTCCTGCAGTTCCTCTCATGACCGCTTTGCTTGGTCACGCTGGTCTCCCTCTCGCGGTCTGCCTCCATCTTCCATCAGCTTTACTTCCCGCTGCATACACTGTGCATTGTCTAAGGGGTCTCGAGCGCTCCACTTGCCAGACAGCTGATCCGGAGTGGACTCCCTGCACCCAGCAGTCCATAGCAAGGCTTCCTCAGCTGCCTCAGTTTCCTCATTGATTTCAGCTTTTAAAGTTCCTGGCCCCATGATTTTTCCAAAAAGGACTAGACCACTCACTGCTGCTACAGTAGTCCTGCCTTACTCTGCTGTCCTCCTCCTCGTCTCAGTACTCAACTGAGGTCCGTATGTGAGTGCATTAATAAAATGAGGATGTGTTGCTCTAGTTGCATTCTTCCTCGTCCCAGTGTTGTACTGGTGTTTCTTGGGGAGTGTTTTAGGGGAATAGCAGGGGAAGGGCTGACAATAGCCTATAAAGGCTTGAGGAAATTAGGGTTTGTTGTGAAAAGGAAATGGGGGATACCATGTCTCACTTAAAGACGTTCTCTCTCCACTCTTCAAGTCTCCTCCACCCAGGTGATCATCCCACGCATATCCACCCCCACGGTCAGGATCCAAGAGCAATGGCCTTTCCCTGGCCACCCGAGAAGAGGATACAGGGGGAAAAGAAGTGAGGAACCCTCAAGTTCTTCACAAAGTCCAAGAGGATGTCACAATAGTTCTCTCAGTGCCGCATGTTTCAGTCACTTAATGGCTTCAGCACATTTGAGAAAATGTCCAAGAAAGATTGATTGATTGTGCACTCTTCTCGTGAATGAACTTAAGTAAACTGTAACCTTGCCATTTCCCATAATTGGAGTGGTTTGATAAAAAATAATTTCAAATCTTTTTTTTTAATTCCCTTTATAAATGCTTTAATAAACACTTCCGAACTGTATACAGTAGTAATACATTTTAAAGGAATAACCAACATATGGAACATTTTGCTTCAGACACCTTTCCAAATGTTGCCTCCTTCTAGTACCTTCTGTAGTGAATCAGGGTGAACATCAGTAAATGAGGGAGTCTACGGAGTACATTTTTTGCATCCAAACGTAGGCTACAATCTTGCCCCAGGCAAAAGAGGAATCGGTGCAAAATTTGGTAGACGTGGGTTCAACTGTGTGGATTTGTATAGCCGGACAAACATACACACACACATACAAAATTATTTTTGCATAGAAGATTTTTGTATGCAAACATAGACTACGATCTTGCCCCAGGCAAAAGAGGAATCCGAGCAAAATTTGGTAGACATAGGTTCAACAGTGTGGATTTGTATAGCCGGAAAAACAAACACACATACATACATTCAGCTTTATATATAATGATTAGTCTGCTCAAAGTGATACAGCCTTCAATGGCATGCAAATATCATCCCCCACCTGTACATTATGTCTTGCAGGCCAAATGCAGATGCTCAATGTACAGAAATCTGTCAAAAGGAAGCCTGCTGTCACAGAAACATTACTATCAAGGGAACAAAAGGAAAACCACTTGAAGATTGAATTGAGAAGGATGTTGCATTATGCTGTTCTTTTAACGGGGTATGGTACAATTATCTCTGGTGGGCTCCATTGGTTACTAGTTACTTTCCATACAGGGGTGCACTCAATCTAGGCACAGTTGTCAGACCATACGGTCCACCCGTTACAGGTCATGCAACCGATACACTTTTCATGGCTGTTTCTTCATCAACCCTAGGCCACTGCTTCAACTTGCTCTTGACTCTTTGATGTTCCTTTTATTGTAAAATCTTCAAAGGCATTTCACAATGTGCCCTGTTGGCAGTCCTCTTCATCTTATCATATGCTGTGCATGTTCTACAAAATGCTGAACAGTCAATTCAAAACAAATCGAAGGAATGCCCATTCTGCATCCACCGACATTTCACATACACCTTTGTCGAGCATAGTGTAAAAAAGTCGTCTTTTTATCTATACTCAATAGTCAACTGGGTACACACTGCTGTCCACATCACCAAATGTGATCCTCACAAATCACCAACGAAAAGCAAGTACGTATTATAAATGGTCCCAGAGCCAAACTACTCTCCGCTTCTTTATAACACCTACAATCGATATAATCTTCCTGATAGGGTTTCAAATCTTGGTTAAGGATAATTGACTGATTCTCTAAACATTTGCTTTATGCAACTGCACTGTGTATTAAAACTTGCTTCTGCCCAGAAAATGGCTTCTTGCTTTGTCTTCAGATTCTCAACAACACACATCTGAAGAGGACTGGGACAGTGCTGCACATTTTTCCTAAAGATTTGGTGTTGAAATGACTATGGATTATCAACTGTGGCTTTGCACATAATGAGAGCAATATCTGCACCACGGATGTCCTGGCAGATGTGTAAGGGAGTCAACAGCGCATCTGCCGTGGACATTTCACAGCCAAAATATACAGGTCTTCTGTATATATACCGAAGGGCTGCTCCAGACTGACTCAGAGATTGCTTGCAATGGCTGTACCTTCTATCTTTGGTCATGGCCACGGATATGTGAGTACAATGTATATCCCTGATGTGAAGTCATATGTATTGCTCCGTTGAAAGTACCATTTTAGGTTTCAATTTCCTTCATCAACAACTTATAACTATTTATTTGATTTTACAATGCAAACAAAGGATCCATCAATTTCTTTGAGCCATCTTTCCAATTAATGGCACTAACAGCATAATTCACGGTCACCGTTGTTGCATGTTATCCATGAAATAGCCTGAGCCACTTATAATTATTACAGGGAACATCACCAATATCAATCTCTGTTCTAACTATGCCTCTTTTAAAGTTTGCCGATTTCAAAACTGACCGAAACTGGCACCATTCCCATTTTAGACACAACCCTGACCAGTGATATCGAGCACTCTTCAGCACCCAACACTTAGCTTGGAGTGCTGGCATTGCACTACAGGTTGCTCAGTACTTTGAGTGGGTTCTTAACATGAATTCTATTTGACAGCAGGCATGTCATTGGTAATTGTCCCTGGGGTGAGTCAGCTGCTAGAAAGTACTCAGTAATCAAATGTGATTTTATCCGATTCAGTGAATTAGGGGTGTCCAGTGCTTTCACTAAAATGACCATCACTTCACAGGGCAGTTAGGTATGCCACACATCACTTATTTGTTGTTTCAGTTGATCAGTTAATTTCTAACAACTGAAAAGGATCCAAGCCATTATTACTGATCATTTTATTCCACTTCACGCGTGCCATGTGTTGTCACGTTCTGTTTTATCTTGTGCTTATATGCGCTTTCCTGCACGCCTACTATTCATTATCTTTTAGAAAAGGGGGCGTCAGCCTGTGTTGTTTCCTTACCCAACAAGAAGCAGATATGACTGATGCACTTGTACAGCGGATTACTGTTACATTTTAATAGCTTTGTTATTGGGAGCTGTCCATTCACTAAATCCCGACTTTGGATTTTGTGGCCCAAGTAGAAACTATTTCACCCATCCAATTTGCTCTTTTGATCGAAGTTATCTTTTTTTCTTTTCACATTTATTTTCTGTGATACACGATGAGACTGTGACCTCTGATAGTTTTTATTGAACACACTTGGCCGAACATCAGAACTAAAATCCAAAATACAAACAGTAGAAATAAACGTGACACTTAGACAGAATTAATGTGATGGAGCTATTCGAGTGATACAGGGTTTGGCTCGCAAGAACCATGTCTCTGAGGCGCAAACTCAGCTCCACTGGCTATCAGTTAGATCTCGTATTCTTTTTAGGACTCTGGTTATGACCCATAAATGCCTCTATGGTGTCAGCCGAAGTATCTGAAGGATAGAGTTTGTTGGCTACCAGAACAAGGCACTCTGATGTGAATAGTTCTTGTCGGTTGCTTGCTCCTTTGTTCAGTATGCAGCATGTTGGCCACATGGCCTTTGATTATTCTGCCACCACTCTTTGGAATAAACTATCCCCTGACTTAAGATGTACTAAACAGCTGGATCAGTTCAAATGTTTGCTAAAACACATCTTTTTTCAGAGTTCTGCCTTCTTGGTCTCAGCGGCATATGTTTTGTTTAACTGATCTTGGTTGTATGTTTGTCCTGTTATTAGTGAATTATGTTTTTGTGTTTGTGTGTGCCTCTATACCCATGAGCCATTTGGGAGCTTTATAAATAAATAAACAAATAATGAAATTATATGATGGTCATTATGTGCCTTCCTTAGTAACAATCTTTTCAAAGATAGAGGCCAAAGCTAATACACTTTTAAGCCTAAGGAGAATGTAGAAAAAAGTATTAATATGAGTACAGTAACAGCACGGCAGCCGGCTGCTTAGCGGCATTCATGAAAATATCATTGATTGGTTGCTGTATTTAGAAATATGTTGGCTTGGTGACTAATATCACAGGTTAGCCTCCGCTAAATGGCTACATATAATTTCTGATGTCCACCACAATTTTCAGATTAGATGGCACATTTTCCAGGCTATTACAGATTAACAACACTACCAATACTTTTGCCACCTCCCACAACTATGCAGACTCCGTTGCTAGAAGAACACCATTCATCAAACTGTAACCTATACAATACTTTCAAGTCAAGCATTCTTATGCACCCATGCTTCACTTTCTGGGGTAACCAAGGAAGAACGTTATTTCTTAGAACGTCTCTTGGTTTGTTTCTCACTGGTTTCTCCACATTGGTGATAATTGTGTTCCTCTTGTCCTCACTTAGTCCTCTTAATTTGTTATCTGCGATCACGAGCATTTGGGATTTTCCCAAACTGAGATCATTTGGCATAACAGTTTGTTGTTTCGAACTAGCAGATCTGGCTAGGCGTGAGGAGGGCTGTGCAGGTCCACATGAATTTCCTGCCAAAACTGGCGATGCTTGTAGCTGGGGGGACGGATATGGAGGAGCATGCTCATCGTGCTTTTTAACTCAGATTTCTCTTCTCCCTACATTATTACTTCTGACTTCTATTGAGATAGTTTGACAGTGTTCTTCCACTGTTCTCTGGGGATCCTTAGTCACTCCCAAATCAGCAGACTCAAGCCAATGTCAGAACTCCTTTAGATTATCTGCCTGGTTCAGTTTGCTTATGATACGCTCCCTTATGAGTTGCCAATCAGAAGAGGCTTTCCATTCAAGGCCAGTCATCTCCCGAGATGATGTATCACCACACAGGAGGGTCTGATATAAGGCACCTCCCACCGTCCCATTAAAGACATTGGTATGTTCTCTGTTGATGTTATGATATCTGTGACTCCTACATTAGTTCACACTGAGGAGTCACCCATTTATTCCACCAAACTAGTGACTTCGTTGTAATTCTCTTGCTTAATGTTTGCTTTCCTTGAACGTTTGATCAATACAGGTTCTGGGGATGGAATCGAAATCTGCTTGGGAGATACTATTGGGCATGCAGAGTTATCAGAGATGGAAGCAGGAGGTGGTTGTGGGAACTGGAGTGGCCTCCAGCCTCACCCATTACCTCTCACTTCTGCCTCTTCTGCAACCCTTCCTGTCTCGCACTCTCATTTTTCTTAGTCGCTGTTTTCTCCTTCCACTCCTCTGCAAAACCTCAGAGAGCCGACTTACTCTTGATGAGGGTAAAGATGGGGAAATAGGTAATAGGTTTTAATATAGGCTGTTCAGCTTCCCAGAAATCTCGATGATGATGAGAGTGACTCCCCATGCCAATAATGCAGTGATCTTGGGCTGAGTAGAAGACTTGACTTTTGTATAGGTTGTATTGCACGCGTCCTCTCTCACTCTCACTCTCACATGGGCATCTGAGCATGCAGAAATTAATATTGTTTGGTGTGACCTTGTAGTGGGCATATTCTGTCATTTTATGAATTATATTGCACTGTGACAAGACAGCCAAATAATTGAGATGGAGAAATTTCATACCCAAATGTTCTTTCTATGGATGCTTCTCCCGCAGATTCCTCATCAGATCCCGTCCAGCTTTAGCTGCCGCAAGGGCCAGCCTGGCCGGATCCGGGTGCTCCCCGCCCTGCTGCATCAGGAAGCCCCTACTGGGGATCGGAAGGTGGACCGGTCCATGAGGACACAACTTCAGCAGATCCGAGGACCATGCCCTCGACGACCAGTGTGGGTGTGATGCTGGAAATGCCTTATGGAGTGGAAAAGCCTCGTAGTCCTTTTCCTATTACTTCTGTGTGTGTTTTCTGTATGTTGTCTGCCACTGAGGTCCAGCCTGGACCTCTGGAAGTGCAGCTCTTCATGTTTCCCATTTGGTGAACAACGCCCATGAGATACCCTTATGGCACCCATGGGTGGAGTTACACCATTGTACCCCTTATGTGTGTTTCTGGGCACCTGAATATCGCCAACAGAGCAGGGTGGTGTCTGGTGGCAGCAACATGCTGACTTGGCAGTGGCTCTGAGGATCCTCCATTTTTGGGATACCCAGGCCCTGCACAGGAATCAATGGATTCCCGAAGGAAGGCAAGATGGCCACTGTGGCTTTTTGTTTCCATTGCCTTTTACCTTGTTTCCCAAAGTCCTGAAAAGCCCTACCTCTGTCCCTTTCCTCCTGACTGGCTGTTGTGTGGAAATGCCATATATAGCTCTCGGGCTGCCTCCTGTCAGACTGACTGGAGCCTTCCCATGAGCTGTGAGTTGTGGGTACACCGTTGGGGTGGGACTTGTATGACGGGAGTCTGAAGTGAACTCACATTCTGTGTTAGAGGTGTCAGGTTTCTGTGTGTGACACAAGGCCTGAGACAGCCCTGACTGAAACTGACATGAATGCAGTGTAGTGTGCTGAAAGGCAGGGTGCATACCCCAATCCACATTCTTTGTTATGGGTGTCTGGGTGTAGTGAATGGCCTGACTGCCTGTGAGCCTGATTGGCTGCCTGCCTGCATGAATGCCCTTCTGTGTTATTTGTTGACTTAGCCTGGTTCAGCCTGAGTGAATGGGGACTAAATGTGTATAACGGGACCTCTCACACACCAATTTGTTCAGAAGCTGAAGTCGAAGCTGAAGCAAGAAAAAGCCATTCTTGAAGCCCAGCTGGAGGAGAAGTGTGCTGCTGAATTTTTTTTGTATAATCCAAAAGCTGCTGTGTTCTTCCAAGGACTGATCCAAAGAGCAACTGTTTAGGAGACTTCAACCCGAGCTACGAGGAACCATCGTGCAAACTGCTGCTCTTCATCAAAAGTTCCCTTGAGGCCAGTCCTTTGTGCATGCCGTCCGGAGAAGGGGTCTTTGCGAGACCTGAAGAGGAGTGCACGGACATCTCGACTCGAAGAAGTCCATTGCTGTCACCCAGGGTCCAGAGAGTGTTTCGTGACAGCTGGAAGCCATTGCAGTCTACCGCCCAGAAGAGGGCATAATGCTGCTGGACACCCGCAGCTGCAAAAGTTCCAAACTGCCTAAGAATTTTTCAAAGGACATCCTTGCCATCATCACTGACCACTTTTACCCACGGGAAAGAGTGCAGAGTGGCTGAGTGCAGAGGAAGGTCCTTTGGTCGGTGTGGCGAATCAACTTCCGGGGTACCAGTGGTCTAGGGATGAATTTCAGTTTCTAAATCATCAATCAGCCCCACACCTCTAGTACACCAGAAGGGATCCAAACAGATTGGAAACACAAATACATTATAAACCTCCTTGTCCAATTTTGGTAACGTTGACGGAGCAGCAGGCTCATCTCTGCAAGGTTGTGGATTGTTGGTTAGTTGCAACACAGCGAAAATACAATTATTACCCAATGATAAAAGGGAATGTCCAGTCAAGGCTTTTCATTTAAAAAATATATATATTTCATAACAATTTTTATTAATTGCCAACAAAATAACTTACAGACTTGTAAATAACATTAAGTTATAAATGATTTCCTTTACGTCTGGTCAAACCTTAGCCAACCACCCTCACCATCTCCCCAGCCTATTCCACTTGCAATGTCTACCTTCTCTGAGCATCACGCTGCTCTAAACCAATCTGCATATCGCTGCCCCACGGATTATGTTGGAGCCTGTGCCTGAGTCTGGGTGTCCTCCTGTGCAGGGGCCATCAGTTCTTGTATCATATGTTTCCAAGCCGCTAAGTCTATATTTTGTTCCTCTTGGCCCCAACGGGAGGCTTCCTGCCATACAGCAGTCTCTGCCAATGACCACTTCTGGAGGTCACACAACCACACGCTTATCGCTGGACTATTGCGTGCTTACCATCCAATTGCTATCCTACGCTTCGCTAAAATGTACGCTAGGTCTCTCTATTTGCTGAGATGTCTTGCATGTTTTGGTCTAGGGAAGATTCCTAGCAAGCACGCTTTGGGGGAAACAATCAATTGTCAAGCCCACCTTTTTCAGGGTCTGGGCTACTTCCTTCCAATACTGTTGTATCTTCGTGCAGGCCCAGAACATATGCACCAGGTCTGCATCGATCAAGCCACATTTCGGACAAGATTGTTCTGTTGCTTTGCTAAATTTAGCAATTTTCTTCGGGGTTAGGTATGCTCTGTGGGTGACGTATAATTGAATCAGCTGTAGTTTTGCATTCCTGGACACTTTCTTGCGATACCCTATAGCCCTGCTCCAAGCTGCGTCCGGCAGCTGCTCTTGCAAGTCTGCCTCCCAACTATGCCTAATCTGTATTAGGTTGCTTTCAGGCCTTGTTGTTAGTAACTCATATAGTCTGGATACTGCGTGTCCCCCCTCGGAGATGTCATAGAGTGTTTCAATCATTTCATCTTCTAGCAGAACTCTATCCAATCCTGGTCATTTTATCTTCATACTATGGAAGAGTGAGGCGTATATTATGCGTCGCCCTTCCTGTATTCCTCATTTTGAAGCCACTGCACAAAAAGACATTGGTTGCCCCTCTGTTAGTATATTGCCCAATGTCACCACCCCTATGGGTTCCCAATATTTCCTGACATTTAACCTAAGTTGTGCATCCTCACACTTTAGTGTCACCAGTGGGATCTGGGGTGAGTAAGGTGATTCTTTGGCCAGAAAGCGGCAGGCTATTTGCCAAATCGTCTTACCTAACCTCAGCAACAGTGGGGGACTGGGAATTCAGGATACTGTGGTCCACAACGTCTCTTTAAAAAAGAATGGAGTGCATGCCAGTTGTAGTAACTGGGTATCTTTGGTCCGTTCATCTGACAACCAATACGTGACAAATTGGAGCTGGCATGCTACAAAATACTCCTCAAAATCCGGCCCTCTTATCCCTCCCTGTTTGTATGGTCTCTGCAATTTCTCCAGCGACATTCTACATCTCGAGTTACGCCATAGGAATCTCTGGCAGGTAGTGTTGAGAGTCCTAAAGAAGGCCTTTGATATATTATATGGAACATTCATAAAATAATGGAGCAGCCTTGGAAGCACCACCATCTTGAACAACGCGGACCTTCCCATTAATGAAAGCAGCAGCTTGGCCCAGAAGTTCATGGACTTCTTTATTTTATTTACCGCCTGTAACGTGTTTTGTACGTGTTCTGCTTTCAGGTCATGGAAAATGTCTACTCCCAGGTATCTAAATGTGTCCATTTCCCATTTAATCAGTAACTCCTGCAACATGCTTCGGGGTCTTCCTATGTACCCAACAACAGGGAATAAACATGACTTCTGCACGAAAGGCCTGCATAGCATTCAAGCACGTCTAGTATGTATTGTAAGTTGGTCTCTGCGTGTTGTAGATAAAGATGTATATCATCCGCATACAAAGAGATCAAGTGTGTGTCGCCCCGTATGCTAATGCCTGCCTCCCGATATTCTTTCCGTAAATATACCGCTAGTGGCTCTAAGGCCAATATAAATAGCATAGGGGACCATGGGCAGCCTTGTCTAGTGCCTTTACTTAACCCCCATTGTTCCGATATAGTGGTGCCTGTCTTGACTCTTGCCACTGGGTTGCTGTATAGCAGCTTCACCCATTTTATATATGTAGGACCAATACCGAAACCCCTCAACCCTGCCAGTAACCATGGCCATCGGACTGAGTCGAATGCTTTGACAGTGTCTAGCGAGGTTACTGCCATGAGCCGGGTGCTTTCCTGTGTTTAATCAATAACATGGTGCAATCGTCTTAAGTTACATGTGATGCTCCTATTTGGAACATAACCTGACTGGTCCAGGTGTATGAGTTTGTGAATTACTGGCTTCAGCCTTTCAGCCATCAGAGCTGTTAATATCTTGCCATCTTGATTGAGCAGCGAGAGGGCCCTGTAAGAACCGCATTCAGTTTCGGGTTTGTTAGGTTTCAATAATGGGACAATAATTGACTGCCTTAACGACAACGGCAAAATGTCTTTATCTAGCGATTAATTCTGCATTGCCAATAACGAGGGTATGACCTCGGTTATGATTTTTTTATAGAACTCGCTGGGTAGTCCATATGCACCTGGAGCCTTACCCGTTGGCAACCCTTTAATAGTGTGTTCCAACTCTTCAATGTTTTTAGGGGCTTCAAGCCTGTCTACCTCTTCTGCATCTAGCTTGATAAGGTCTATTGACGCTAAGGCTTCTTCTATATCTGACGTCTCCTCATATAATGTCTTATAGAAATCGTAGAAGCATTTGTTTATGTCCTGTTGCGTCTCGCTGGTCTCCCCATTCCTTGCTACGATTGCTCAAATCATGCTTCTCTCAGTTGCACTTTTATATAACCAGGGTAGTACGTGTCCTGGTTTGTCCCCTTCGGTGTGTTGTTGTTCCACATATTTCCTATAACTCAACTTGCCCAACCTATCACAATGTTCTAAGCACTCCTGCTTCAGGGCGACGGCCTCTCAAGCTATACCGCTGGGTGTGCTTCTCTGACTGTTTATGGCCTCTAATTTAGTTTCCACTTTACGTACGTCACTCTCTATTGAGGCTTGCACTCCGTTTGCCCTGCCGATTGCCATCCCCCTGATCACTACTTTGAAGGCCTCCCATAGTGTTCCTACTGATGCCACACTACCTGTATTATATGTAAAGTAATCCCACACACACTCTCTCAGATGTTCCCGGAATGCTTCGTCCCTCAGAGACTCACTCCTAAGTCTCCATGTTGGGATGCACGCTCTTGGTTGGGGGGAAGCCCGCCATGTGACCACTAGCAGGGCATGATCTGACAACACCCTTGCTTTATATTCTGCCTTTTCGAATTCACCCAAGGTGTCTTCACCTGTAAAAATATAATCCAATCTGGTGTACAGATCTTGGGGAGCAGTGTCATGCGAATATCCACGGATCAGGGGTGTAACGACCGCCATATATCTGAGAGTTTAAATGCTTGCAACAATGTGTTCAAGGCCTTAGCCGAGGGGGCAGGGGTGGTGAACTTGTCGCCAGATCTATCTAGTGTAGGGTTGAGCGTACAATTAAAGTCTCCTCCCCATATTAGTGTGCCATCTATATGTGGATTTATTAGTGGGTATAACGTGTGGAAATAGGCTGCCGTCACCTGGTTAGGTGCATATGTGTTGATGATACAAACTTCTCTGTGTTCCAGCCAACCCTGCATTACAAACATCCTGCCTTCTTTATCCTGGAAAGTCTCTTGCACTCTTAGAGGTACCGACGGTGCCACCCATATTTATTTATTTATTTTTTAAAATTTGATTTAAGGCAGAGGTTACAGCAATCACGCATGTCAGAGCATATTATGCAATTGATACACTACTGGTACACAGTATACATAGAAAAAGGTAACATCTCAACAGAATGAGAAAACAGTAAATCATAAGACATTATGACATTCAGGTGTATCTCTGCGAGACCCTAGGTGCGTCATCGTCGGACACACATTCAGCTTGATTAATAAGATAACTGTTAAAGGCGGCCCATATGTTTTTGGGGCGAGAGTGTTCTGGGAGCATTGTCAGGTGTTCTTTCTCACAGGTCCGGGACCAGGTGAGTGCACCAAGCCATTTCTGGAAAGTTGGAGGGGAAGGGCTCTTCCAGCACTGAAGCACGCATTTCTTGGCAACCATGCAATTTATATTTTAACCCGGGAGGATAGCTCAGCGGCAGCGTGCGCGTCTTGGAAGCAAGACGACACGAAGCAACAACGGGTTCGATCCCCGGGTCCGCGCTTAGAAACCTCTGGGTGTTTAAGCGCGTTATAATATGTAACTAAGACAAAAAAAAACAACACAATTACACAACTAAGAAAAACAAACAATTCCTGTAACAGCGCCTCGATGCCTGTGGGCTGTGTGAGCGCTTTATAAATGTTAAATAAAATAAAATAAAATATTTAGAAATTTTGCCATCCGTCTGGTATCATCAGTTCCCCAAACTTCAAATGGGATTCCCAACGGGCTAGGGCCAATCACTGTGCCGGTGATATCAGCGAGGGCTTTCAAAATCATATCCCAAAAATACCCCATTATGTGGCATGTCCAAAACATGTGTAAATGGTCTGCACCCTCCACCTTGCAGCATGCACAGATATGTGTACCAGTACGAGCAAATCTAGAGATCTTACGGGCAGTGTAGTACAGCCTATTAAGCAGTTTAAACTGTATGACACGGTAGCAAAAATTAAGGGATACTCTATTGGTATGCAAGCACATCTTTTCCCACAGGTGGTCGGAAATCTCAAGACCCAGTTCATCCACCCATTCAATGCACGCTTCGGAGGGTTGGGTTGGGGTCGCAGCAGCAGTAATTTAAATAGAGAGGAGACGACACTATGGGTGCCGCTTAAATAAACTATGTAGGCGACCCCAGGATTATTTTGAGGGTTCATCAGGAAAGGTGGGCCACCTGGCACGGAAAGCAGCACGGAGCCTATAGTATTGTAACATCTCGAGTGCAGACCCGGAGTGACCCTGCCTCCATTACTGTGGATCAATGAACGTCACGTCGGGAAAGAAATCAGTGAGTGCTTGGTAAACCAGGGTCCCCCAGTGCTGTGCCAATGCTGCATCGTACGTGGGTTCCAGCCCGGGGAAGCCCCAAACAGGGAGCCATTTATAGTAGGGATACGTTTCAGTCGTTGTGCTCAATAGTCGGCCCCAGCAAGTAGGGTAGCCGCCACTGGGTCAAGTGGAGAATCAGGTGCATAATCCCGATGGAATATCAAGTACATAATATTAATCTTGTCCGCAGCTAGAGTTTCTAACTTGACATGCGGACAAATCAGGGTGCTTGGGTATCAGTACGTGGCATAATGGGCCTGTGCAGCTATCCAATACAAAGTCAAATCCGGTGCTGTGAATCCCCCCTTCTCGTATGGAAGCACCATGACCGACCATTTTTTACGACTGCACCGAGTGCCATAGGAGCTACACACATGTGGTGTGTCGTTTCGTGAAGTATTGTTTCCCAGGCCAAATTGGAATGTTACTGAAGACAAAAAGCAGTTTGGGGACCAGAATCATTTTAATAAGGGAGAGTTTCCCAGCAATTGACAGCGGGAGAGAGCGCCATCTAGCCATTTCTGACCCAGCTAGTTGTGCCACAGCTGTATAATTATCTGCTAGCAGGGTGGATCTGGACAGGGACATCTGGACCCCCAAGTATCTAATACCTCCGGGGGACCAGCAGAGCGGATATTCCGAGACTGGTTGTTGGGTCGTGCCCGTAAGTGGGAACATTTACAACTTGGAGTAATTGATTGTAAGGCCAAAGCAGGTGCCTATGCGTGTGATATCTTGCAGAATGGAATCGAGGTGGGTGGAGGGATCCCTGACGTACAATAGCACATCATCTGCGTATAGGGATATTATTTCAGGGCTGTCCTTTAATCGTACACCTTGGCGGGTGCCCCTAAATAGGGTAAATAGCATGGATGTTAGGGAATTGACCCATACCCGAGCCAATGGGGCAGTATACAGTAGCTTAATATATCCAATCATGTTGGGACCAATCCCCATTATCTCCAAGAACAGCCACACATATTTCCACAAGACCATGTCAATTGCCTTTTGAGCATCAAGGGTCACAGCAATGGCATTTGATTCAATTCTGACCAGTACATTGAAAAGCCACCGGATGTTGTGGGAGGTGGACCTCTCCGGTACAAATCCCCCTTGGTCTTCGTGCACCAGGTGTGTCATTATTGGGAGAAATCGGTTGGCTATCACCTTTGCGAAGATTTTGGTGTCGATGTTCATGAGCGAAAGTGGCCTGTACGAGCCACATTCATCGCTTGGTTTATCGGGCTTGAGCAGCACTGTGATGACAGCCTCGCGCAGAGAGGGAGGGAGGACTGCCAATCGGAGAGATTCATCCCAGACCTCTTAACAGTTTGGGGGCTAGGATAGCGATATGCTCCAGGTAAAATTCAGGAGTAAGCTTGTCAGGGCCGGGCCCCTTGCCCTTCGGGAGGTCTGAGATGGCCTTGACGATCTCTTCCAACAGGATCAGGGAATCCAGTAGGTCCCTAGTTGCATCAGAGACATGTGTCATGGGGATCTGGGTGAGGAGATCTCTCATGTGTTGTTCCTCGTGTCCCGGGGCTGTGCGTAAAGACTAGTATTAAATTCGGTGAAGACCCTCATTATTTGCTGGTCCGACCACTGCGGCACACCCTGCTTATCCTTGACAGATATGATCTGGGCTTGGCCCCATTCCCCTTTCGTTAGCCTTGCTAGCATCTTTCCAAGTCTATCACCCTCCCCATATTTCCGTGCTGCTTGCGGGAAACTGAAATAGCGAACCTCCCTGGTGGCATGCGACTCGAAGATCTTAAGTTCCTCACAGATTTTCGCAAGTTTAGTGGGATCTGATGCAGACGCGCAGTCCCGCTCCAGCTCCCGCAGCCTAGATTTGGAAGGGCTGAGGTAATTCCTTATCGTTTTCAACACTCCCGCCTCCCTCGAGATGGACATCCCTCGAATGTACACCTTGAATGTGTCCCAGCGGACTCTGGCAGTGGTGGTCTGTAAGGAGTGTGTGGGACTGAGGGGTTGCTTGGGCCCCCCTCATGCATTCAGTACGAAGTGCATCACTTGCACGACCAACAGTGGGGGACGCCTCCATTGCCCTTATGCTAACAAACAGCCCTTATGCTGGCAAAGGCATAGGTGGGGCTGTTGCAGAGACACTTGGCATCCATTTTGTGCACCCTCGACTCCATTTGTGGACTAGGCCTCACTGCGATAATATGAAAAGGCTTCTCTCCCCTCTGCAGCACCGCAAACACCGCGCTGATGGCCCCCACCTTTTCTCACTGTGCCTGAAAGCTTTGCAGCTCCATTCTCACGCTTGAGCTGGAGGTAATTGCAACAAAACAAATGTAACATCTCGCCCTTCCTCTGAGATCACTGTCCCATGTGTGAACCGGCCTGAACCATGCCTTGTAGCTCATCCATCTCCACAAACCTGCCGGTGCCCTCTCACCCCCGCTGTTGGAAAATTACTGCCAGTGTAACCCTGTGTCCCTGCAAGGTATTCTCTTGATGTACCAGACACACGACCCTGCCATGGAGGCCACCCCAGTGTGCCCCCAACTAAAATCAGACCTCTGTCACAGTATATTGCACCCCAGAACTAACAAAATGTCAGCATGCCCCCTAGATTCCTTTGATGCGCTCAAACCCACCCCACAATCGATGTTATCACTCTTGCCAAGACCCCTAAACCCGGTACTCCATATAAGTCTTAATGAGTGATGGTGTAATCATATGTATACAATTATAGGTTTATGATGATTTGCTCAAAGGAGATGTAGTGACTATTATTAAGTGCTTGTCTAATGGCAGTATTTCATGTTAACTTAATTATTGGCCACCATGCTCCACAGCGACCTGACCCTCACCCCGCCCAGACACCGACAGATGGACCTTGTTACGCTTACCCTCCCGCCAACCGAACAGCTAATCCGGAGGGAGCAGCACATACAGATACATATGTTACTTAATTTTTATCCAATCCCGTGTCTGTATAGTCCCTTATATGATGATGTCACCAGTGATGATTTTTGCCTTGAAAAGTTCATGTAATTGTAATGTTTGCCAGAGCGCTCTCGGGCAGCAGAGTTCTCTGGATGCCAATTTTACATAAAAGACAACTAACTCTCGCAGCCTGTTCTCTTAGTCTCATTCCCCGTTGGGGTGTGTCTTATTTCTTTGCATTGTACATTTAAGACGGGGATGGGCCTTTACATTTGGTGACCCCTCCGCAACGTGATTGGGACAGGTGCCCCGAGGCCCCGTGCTATGTGGCGAGATCCGGGACGCCCCCCAGCAAAACCATTGCCTCCACGGTTGACCAGTTCGTGCGCACAAACGAGAGGGTCCAAGGGTTTCCACTTACCAAATACCCAACTAAAACTGCTTGCCAAGGCGGGTCACGTCTTGGTTGGGCTGCGGACCAGATTGTGGATAGACCATGAACGGTGGCTGTCGGAATACCCGACTGAACACGTGAGTACCGGCTTGCGAGACTTTCAAGGGAAAAAAGAGGGTTTGGGAGAAGGGGAACAGATAAAGGAGTGGGTAAAAATAAAGGGTAAAAATAAAAAGTTAGGGTAAGGTTTAGGGTCTGTGTGAATGTCACTGAGGCTTTTTCTTATCAATCCTTAATATGGCTATTAGGGTTTGCGGAAAAGAAAGAGGTAAAGAGGAATAAGGGATCCTAGCCCGAAGGGGGTAGAAGGCGGCGCCGCGTACATTGTCTCGCTCAGTGCAGGGAACAAGTGAAGCTAAAGAGAAAAAAGTAGGAGTCTCATATATTTAGTAGACTCGGAGTAGTAATTTAGAATATTCTTTTTCCGTGTGAGCAGAGTTCTTGGAGAGGTAGCCTGAGGGGGCTCAGAGGTGGGGAGTGCATGAGAAAGCAAGAGTGAGGTCCAATAAAATGAAATAAATAAAAAGGGGAGTAAAGTGAAGGTAGTTCATATTACATGTTCTATGTGTTGAAGTGTTACATGTTGTTTTGTCAGTAAGTACTTCTGTATCTGTGATTGAACAAGCATAAGGGTTAATGAGAAATATTGGTAATGAAAATTGTGATTCATGTTGAGAAATAATTCAAATATTGGTAAATAATTAATATTTCCTGTTGAAATAATTTGTGGTTCCAGCAAAAGGGTGTAAGTAAAAAGAGTGTTGATATTTGTTGGTGAAAAGAAGTAAACAAGATTGAGTAGACGTATTACAGAAAGAAGCTTATCGACTAATTGACAGTGTGTATTTATACCCAGAAACGAAAGTGAGAACAAATAAAAGTAACAAATACGCCATTATGGGGGGGACAACACCATTAGCGCATATTTGTCAGCACCTCCCTTTATATAGTGAAAAAATCTAAAAATATCATGATCAGTGGGTGGTGGAAATAAAAGGAGACAGTGTACTGCCTATATGGCCGGAGGGAGGGTCATTTGATAAGAGGGTATTGGATTTAGTATCCACACACCTGCTCGCGAAATACAGGGGAAAGCAATTGCAGAATAGAAGGGAAGTGCTAGATTTGTGGCAGATGTTTGAAGAAGTAGCGCCTAGTGGTGGGGTAAGTAAAGAGATAGTAATCGAGAAAGAGAAAGTTCCAGAGGGAGAAGATGGGGCTGCAGAAGGAGAATGCACATCAACCAAAACAGAGAATGACCCACTAGAATATATCCATTACTGACAAGGCCTGCAGTGGGATACAGTGAGCCCCTGTATGTGCCAGCATGCACCACACCAACCACCCCGGCAACAGCATCAGCCACCGCCCCGCCCCGTATGAAAGAGGAGGGCTGTGCGGCCCAACCAGTGCCCCACCAGTGAATTTAGCATGGTTAATAGGAGACTTAGACAGGCAGCTTGCACATGCACAATTGGAGATAACGCGATTAAGAGCCTTGTGTGACAAGGGCCAGATGTTGCCAGGGGGAGGGCAAGTACCACCATTGACAGCGGTTGACCTCATGCCTCCGCCAATTGTAGCAGGAGAATCCACACCATCCCCGCCGGCGCCAATACCAAAAGGGCAGGAACAAGAGTGGCAATCAGGTGAGTTCCTGTTCCATTTAAATGACAAACCTGTACGAATAATATGACCTGCAACCCCAGACAGCCAGAGAGGGGAGGGGCAAGAAGGAGGGGACCAAGAGGAGGAGGTAGAGGAAGTATGGAGTGATTTAGATGAATATGAAGAGGGAGCGGCAGCAGCGGGATCTCCACTGCCATTCCCCTTCGACCAGGAGGATGACAGGGCTGCACCAAGGTTGCAAGGGAGGTTAAGACAAAGAGTAGGGAACATGCTAGGGAGTAAAACAAAGAAGGGAATGGTAAGTAAGAAAGGAGTAAAAACAAAGCTCAAATGCCTCTGATACACAAGGGAGCAGGGAGGCCCCACTATACCATGGGCACATATGGATAAGAATAACTTGTTGAAACTTCTCCCTCCACTTTCAGGTGGTGCGTTGAAGTGGATACATGCATTTGAAAAACATACAGCAGGGGTACCATTGGCTATAGGAGATGTGAAAAGTTTGCTGGTGTCCACAGTTGGTGATCAAGCAGACGCAGTGTGGGTGAAGGCAGGGTTCCCGGGAGTGACGATGAACTGTGACCACCATGATGGATCATCATTTAATAACGTTAGAGCACAAGTATGGGATGCGTTGCGAAGAACGTTTCCAGACCCTCCAGACTTACACTTAGTAATGCAGTGCACTATGGGAGATGACGAGGAGCCTACGCAATTCATCCTCCGGGTGCAAGACCTGTGGAGAAGTGAAACGGGTACGGCGTGGGACCAATCTACAGCCTTGTTCTACTTTATAATAAAGAAAGGGCTCCCAAAGGAGGTACAGAAGGCTTTGGATAAAATAGCTTGGATAGAAGCCAAGGGCTGGCCTGAAATTCAGAGCATAATTGTGCATCATTGTAGGAGGATCAAAGAAAGAGAATGGGAGATAGCACAGCGAAGGTTGGCAGACGAGGCAAAGCTAGTGCAAAATAAATTGGTGAAGGTTGCAGCGCTGAATGCCACAACATCAACTGACAGGCAAGGCGAAGGAGAAGAGGGAGTGGGAAACACACCAGCTAGAATGGCCACAACATGGGCTGCAAACGGACAAGAACAGTGGGACGGAGAGGAACAGTACGGAGGGCCCCAGTGGCAAGGGAGACCAGCCTGAGGACGAGGTGGGTACAGAGGACCAAGAGGGTGGTTCGGGGGGATGATAAATAGAGGATTTGGAGCGCCTGGGATGAGTGGAGGATCACAAGGGTCGTGCTGGAACTGCGGGAGGTGGGAGCATTATTCAAGAGAATGCAGAATGCGACCTATGGGTTACTACCAAGGACAGCCCCCAATGGGAAATGAACAGCAGTATGGGCACCCACACCCAGGCAGCCCCTATGGGTTACCTATGGGAGGAAATGGGCAGAACGAGCAATGTTATAATGAACCCCAAATGCAACAGAGACAACAGCCCCAACAACAACCACAGCAGAGAGGTATCCCACAACAAATGGCAAGACAGAATACTATGGCCAATGCGAATAATAATATATTTGCAACATCAGCTAATGGCTCACCAGCACCTTTTTGCGGTGTAGCAGTGGTGGGAGATAAAGTATTCTCTGTTCCAGGAACAGAGACATATGCAAATTAGGACAGCCCACAGAGAGCACTTGCGTGTCCAGTCCTATCCACTACCCTACGTGCAGAAGAGGAACCACTAGTGGGGGCGGAGATAGGCAACAAACCGTTCATCTTTATGGTGGACTCAGGAGCTGAAAAATCGTGCCTCATGGAAGGCCGGTTTCCACTCTCTGGAAGAAATTTGGAAATGCAGCGGTTCTCTGGGACTATTTTAAAAGTTCCTTACACAACAGATCTTGAAATAACAGTGGGGGGAAAAACAGTGTGAGCACCTCTACTGTACCATGAAGACTCGCCAATAAATTTGTTGGAAAGAGACCTCCTAAGTAAATTAAACATGACAATCTCCTTTACTGAGCGGGGAATAGTTTGCTCTACCCCAGGAGTGTGCCCTGTGTGGGCAATGTGGAGGATTAGCACAATGACAAATGAAGTTGCAGTAAGAGGGGTGCCTATTGACATGGATATGTTCATTTATGGTATCAGAGTGTTAGCACGGGTGGTGCCAGGGATAACAAGAAAAGAATGGAAGAGACCTTCAGATTTTGTCTTCCGCCCAATTGTGAACACAGATATTGTACCAGGAACAATTTTGTCAATTGATCTAGAAGGGGTACAGGTTTCAAGCAAATGTATTGTGGTAATAGGACTGGACATGCATGGATGCGAGTGGAGAACAGTGCTGTGCATAGACCCAAACATAATGTTGCGCCACTTAACTGAGGAGGAACTGATGGGAGTGATGGGGAAATAATAATGGAAATAAGTGTACCATGTGATATCATGATTCAGCACAGGGAAATACACAATCCTCTTATGGCTAGTGTTAATGTGCCACCTACAATATTTGAGGAGGACATGGAAAAGGTCCTGCCAGAAATATGGACCACAGGCCCCCATGATGTAGGGCTATTGCGAGAAGTTATTCCAATCAAAATACAATTTAAACCAGGTGCCATACACCCTAGAGTAAAACAATACCCACTATCAAGAGAGGCAGAAGAAGGGATACGAGAAACAATAAACGCACTACTACAACAAGGGATAAGAGTACCATCCAATTCACCATGAAACAGTGATTTTTCCGATCAAAAAAGTGAAGGGCGGGGCTTGGAGGATGATCCAGGACCTACGCCCACTTAATGATGTCATACAGAAAGAGTTCCCATTAGTGCCTAACCCTGCATCAATATTGTGTAGCATACCTAAGGATGCTACTTGTTTCACAGTGGTAGATTTGAAGAATGCTTTCTTCTCAATACCACTTGACCCTAGCTCCAGGTACCTCACAGCATTCACGCTAGGGGGGAACAGATATGAGCATTGTAGATTACCGCAGGGATACTGTGAGAGCCCAAGCATTTTTAATAGGATCTTGCACGAAGATCTTGGAAACATCGATGTAGAAAGCACGATAATACAATATGTGGATGATTTACTCGTCTGCAGTAAGAGTGAAGAACAGTGCAGGGCCTACTCAATAATATTGTTACATTTGTTGGCCACAAAAGGATACAAGGTGGACAAAGGTAAACTGCAATATTGCCTAGCAGAAGTACCCTACTTAGGACAGCTAATTTCAAAAGATGACAAGAGAATTTTACCAGACAGAGCAGTAGCAATACGCCATTTGATCATACCGAAAACAGTAAAGAACATGCACAAATTTCTCAGCATCTGTAATTACTGCTGCGCATGGATACTTGACTATGCAGCATACACACGCCCACTGCTGCAGGCTCTGAAGGAAGCGCAAAAGAACAATGTCCCATTAAAATGGACAGATGAAATGATGACACAGTATTTCAAACTGAAAGATCTCATTGCACACGCACCAGTTTTGGCGAACCCAGATTACGATCGGGAATTTTATCTATTTTCACACTGCAATGGCATTTTAATGACTGCAGTGCTAACACAGAAAACATCACTAGGTCACAAGTCATTGGCCTATTACAGCGGTACATTAGACTCAGTAATGCAGGGCCACTTCGCATGTGAACAAGCTCTCGCTGCAGCGGCCTTCGCAATAGAAAAAAGTGCCACCATCGTATTGGGATGCTCAGTGACCCTATACACAGAACACTCACTCTTTGCAATTTTAGAAAGGTCAAAATCAACATTAACAACACAAAGGGCAACAACCTACGAAATAATAATCTCAAACCCAAATGTTCATGTGGTCAGATGTAAGACTGTGAACCCTGCCACATTCATTACAGAGCCCTGCACAGTAGAAGATATTCAGACACATGATTGTGCTACATATGAGGGAGAAGAGGATGATATTGCCAAAGCAAGTGAGAATGCACTACAGGAAGGAGAAATATACTTTATGGACGGGTCAGCATCGATAGGCAGTGAAACAGGAGAAAAGCACGTAGGGGCGGCAGTTGTAAGAATGCAAGAGGAGGAATATGATATTATCATACAGAAATGCCTCCCCTCTCATTACTCAGCTCGAGCAGCGGAATTGACAGCGCTAATTGAAGCGCTGTGTACTGCTAAAGGAGATGCGGTTAAAATATACACTGACTCAGCATATGCTACGACAACAGTACACTCAGGGCTCTCACGATGGCAACGAAGAGGGTTCTGAAGGGCAGATGGTTCACCAGTACAACATGCTGCATTACTTAATGAACTGATAGAAGCATTAGCAGAACCATCAGTAGTAGCATTGGTGAAGTGCCAAGCACATACCAATAACACAGATGCAATCTCGTTGGGAAACGCGGCAGCAGATTCAGCAGCAAAGGACGCTGCATACTTCAAATTCTCACAAGTGATAGAATGCATGATCAAAACACCAAGCCCAGATACCTCAGATGAGGGATACAGCCACACACCAATATCCCAAGTAATAGAGCTCCAAAGACGTGCACCTGTAGAAGAGCAAGAGTTATGGACCAAGAGAGGTTGCAAATAATCATCAACAGATTTAATATGGCGACAGGAACTAACAGGGAAGGTGGTGATGCCAGTGGAGTTACTAGAGATAGCCTTCCAACAGCTACACTTCCCAACACATGTAACTAAACAACACATTGCAGCAGGAATACAGGAACATTGGTTTGTCCCAAATCTGCAGGAGCATTTGTCAAAATTCAAAATAGAATGTTCAACATGTCAGACATACAGTTCAGGAATGACACTGAGGACACTGCGAGGACACTACCGTGTCCTGTGGGCCCGTTTAGAGAGCTCCACATAGACTACGTGGATATAGGGGAAAGATCTAATGGAGCAAGATACCTGATTGTGATAGTTTGTCCCTTCTTAAGGTGGGTGGAAGTTGGACCATGCCCCCGCCCGGACATGAAATGTGCCGCGAAATTCCTGGTGCGGGAAGTGTTCTCAAGGTGGGGCATATGTGACGTAATAAGATCAGATAATGGCACACACTTTGTGAATGACCTTTTCAAGGAATTAACTTAATTACTGGGGGTTAAGCACAAATTGTGTTCGATTTATCAACCGATGGCTAACGGATAAGTGGAAAAACTCAACGGCCTACTCAAAAGCAAGTTATCAAAGTTGTGTAACACTCTCAAGAAAAACTGGGTGTATTGCTTGCCCCTAGCATTGTTCCACCTCAGAACACAGCCAAGTAAAGACCATCATTTGAGCCTGCACGAAATAGTGACGGGAAGGCGCATTCATACGCCACTCTCCCCAGTGAGAGGAGCTTCAGACGTTCACAGAGCTGCCACAGTGCCTGGGGGACGAATTTAAGAATACCTCACCCATTTAACACGTGCAGTGCGTAGCATAGCAAAACAAATTGCACCACCATTTACAGAAAAAGCTGCAACAGACACTGCAATACCAGCAGATGACAGTCCAAAGGGTCAATTAATGCCAGCAGAAAATGTATATGTGCAAAGTTTTGTGCGGAGATGGAACTTTCCGAGATTTCACGGGCCATTTGAAGTGATAAACTGCACACCCACTGCAGTGAAAGTTAAGGGATTGAAATATTGGGTGCATCTGTCAGATGTGAGAATAGCATGTGATAGTACAATCCCTCAGTGTGAACAAAACAACAGAAATCAAGTTGCAAGTGGGTAAAAGAAAGAATATACGGGAACAACAGTAGAAATTAGCAAAATTAAAAGTAATGGCTAAGAATTATGTTGAAGTTTTGTGCCTTCTTTCTTTTCTCTATCTTCACTCCTTCTTCCTTCCTCTCTTTCTCTATCTCACTGTTTCCTTCTTACTGTCTCTCTCTCTCTCGCTCTCTCTTTCTCTCTCTCTCTCTCTCTCTCTCTTCATTAATGATAAGAAATTTGTTTAATTACGTGTATAGAAAAGAAAAAGAGTGTCACTGTTAAAGATAATAACATGAGATGTAAGATAAGTTTGTTTTTTATAAAAGCTAAGATACGAGTAATAGAATAGTGTTAAGGTGTGCACACCAACAGAAATATAGATACTGTAATAGAATAGTTGAAATTAAATATGTTGACAGTAGAATGATAAATTATGCATGCATGTCACTTAACAATTTTATATCGCCCCTTCAGATGAAACAATGGCAGAAAGAAGTACACTCACTGATGCGATAGGGTAGCTAATAGAGTTAACAAATACTATAATATAGAATGTGGTATAAAATACTGTGCAATACTGTTTTCTACAATATTATTTTTTATGGCATGGTACTATACTGTGTCTTTCATTATTGATAACATGGAAGAAAGGGGGAGTGGGGTAAACCTAGGCTAATATGTGAAGGCTCGGCACTCATCTGGGCGGGTGTAAAAACTATGTGGAGACATAATCCCTCAATCACTGCAAATCTCACTACTTTGCACAAGAATAGCACAAGAATAGCCCCCTTTTTTCCACTTGCTGCTATCAGGCCAAGTAATGGAAATGAGACCAATCAGTATGATGGGGATTACTTTTGGGAGAGTGAACCTGATCTGATAGATACTGATAGACGAGCAACCACAGAACCTACCTCACAAGGCACTACACTGCACTTTAATATTGCTGCTACCAACAAATCAGAGACACCAGGCACAGAGGCCTGGCAAGCTGCTAACGAACGTAACGACACAGCATGGGCAGGTGTCTTTCGCATACACTATGGAAAAGTAAAAGCGATCAATGACAGGGAAGGGCGGAGGAGGAGACGGAAAAGGGGGGCAGGAGGGAAAAGATATGATATCTACCATGGCCTGAGATTAGATGAAATAGAAGACCCCCGCCACCCAGACCAGTCTAACAAATGGTACTCAGACATGAGTGCAACAGCAAAACAAGCAACGAACAAGAGCTGCTATGTTTGCTCTCTCATACTGCATGCATCAGGCACGCCTAAAATACTTGCACCCCAAGAAGTGCCCTTGTCAGACGCCCAATGTTTAATTCATCTAGTATTATGTAGGATTCGGAGCACCTTCCAGGCACACACGGTTACAATAGAAATGCTGCAAAATGAGAAAACCTGCATGAGCAAGCGCCAAGGAGTAATTTGTATCAAGAAGACATGTGTTGTCATAAGAGCAACGAGATTTACAGAAAACAAGTGGCTTGACGAAACAATTGAGTGCAAAGCTGAAGCGCTCAGAGGACTAGCTGAAGAAAACGTTCATTAGGTCAACGAAACGTGTGCTCCCGTCTGGTTCCAGCACATTGCAAAACTCACATGCGTTACCGCTCTCGAAAAACGTCTCAAAACCCAAAAAGAAATCGCACATGAACTTTGTTTTCACGGAGAAGGAAAGGTGCCGATGGGTGCCAACAAGCAATGCAACAAAACAATCATCATTCCAGACATGGAAAAAGGTACAGCTGCACTCATGGCGATGTACTGGGTCTGTGGCCAACAAGCCTACCTACATCTACCAGCATCATGGAGAGGCACTTGCGCCTTGGCCACTCTGCACTCAGCACTAATGGTAATCCCGGAGAGCAACATCCAATGGCATATCGGCAGCAGGGGAATCGGCTGGAATATCGTCAGCAGGGCAATCGGCTGACACATAGGCAGCGCCCCAACCAGCAACCACAGAGCTTTAATCATACAACATTCTGTCTGAAAATGATCTAAAAGACAGACTGTCCCTCAAAAGGAGGTCATCAAACTATATTTCCAACGAATCGTCCAATCTTCTCGCTGAGATCACAGCAAAATATAAACTCTTTAACTCTGCAGAGACATTCTTTGCCTCCTTCCTAACGCCAGGACTTCAGGCACGGACAAACGCCAAATGGTTACAGATCATCCGCTGGGAGCTGATCCAACTGGCCAACGACACTGAAGAGGGATTCAACGTGATCAAGGTGGAACTTTGCGCCTTGCGTCTAATGACAATGCAGAACCGGTACGTCCTAGACCTCCTCACAGCGATGGACAGCGGTGTTTGCTGAGGAATCGGGAGCGCATGCTGTACATTCGTACCTTCTGAAGACGCAGATAATGGGACCCTCTCCCACATCATCTCAGCAGTACATAGCCTGGGGGAAATAATGCTAAAAGAAGGAGGAATAGAGCCAAGCAACTGGTTTGACAACATGTTCAATTGGATGCCATCCTGGTTCAGCATCATGATGAACATTTTTGTACCAGTCATCCTGTTTATTTTACTATTTTTCTGTGTGTGCCAACTAGGTATCCGATGCTGTGCAAAATCTATGCCTAATTCAACAATGATGATGCTAACAATGGGCCGACAGTTAACAGTAGCCACTATGATAGATGCACAGATGCAAACTGGAGAACCAGACCCACCAAAATACCGCATGACAGCTGTCTACTGCCAAAATGGGGATAGGGTGTATAATTTGTGTCACACGACAATAAAAGAACCAAGGGAGCTGCAATGGTACAGGGAGGTGTGGGTGGACCTGGATGGGGATGGGGATGGGGGAATATATATGACATGCACACCTGACGAGTATGCTAGGAATGTTGCTTCTGTACTTGTATGGTATAATCCGGGCATGCAGTTATCGTGGCAGACGCCCGTTGGATCGTCCTTCCTTTGCGGAAGTGTTCGAGGATCTTTTCCCTATCTCGGTAGTTCAGTATCCGAGCTATTATTGGCCTCGGCAGTGCTCCAGGTGGCGGTTTCCTCATCAATGATCTATGCACCTTTTTCGACCGTTAAGCCATGAGTAAGGGCCCCTGGACCTATTTAATTTAGCAGAGTCTATGTGTAGTTGGTTGGGTTTGGTGCCTCTTCTCCTTCTGGGAGCCCAATCATTCTTACGTTGTTGTGTCTGGCTCTTCCTTCTGCATCCTCTGCTCTTTCTTCCAGATTACTCACCTGTTGTTGCAGTACCCTGACTTCTTCTGATGTGTCCTTTAAGCTACTCGTGTTCACCACCATCTCCCTTTCCAGTGTTCCCATGCGTTCAGCAAGTGACCTCACATCCCGCCTCATCAAGTTCACGTCTATGCTGATCGCATCCATTTTGGACTCAAGAGCCTCTTTCAGAGATACTATGTCCTCCAGGATCTGCTGATCTCCATTGTCGAGTGGCTTTCCACATTGAGGTGTGGAGGTTGCTTGGGCAGTGTTCTCCTCTGGGTGTGCAGTTTTGGTACACGCCTTCAATGTAAGCTGTTTCCCTTTGCTTTTCTGGGTTCTGTACACCACGACTTGGCCTTGCCTTGCTCCTCTGCATGCCTACTAACAATTGTGCCGCCCAGGCATTCCCGATTCTGCTGCTTATCGTCCCGACCTTGCAGACAGGCTTCAACTCTTTCTTGCCACCTGTGTGCTTGACCGCTCTAGCGTATCTGGTAGGTACTTCATACAACCTCTCAGACTGTGACATCACTAATCCAGTATTCTGACCATATGTTGCTTTAGGCCGTTTTGTCAGGTCTGCCGTGGTGTTTAATGGTTGCATACTACTATGGTATGTTCACTATGGTTCATTGGTCTCAGTATGCTGGTGCTTATTGTGAACTCCTTGTCCTTTACTGGGCCTCGGTATGATAGAGGTTAATAGTTTTGGGCCTTCACTATTTGGCCAGCCGGTTTTACTTCGGTGAACCTATTGCACACCTTAATCTATAATGATATGCACCTTCAGATGGGAGGGAGTCCGTATGCACCCACGTTCCTGCCAGCTTTGGTGTCATGTATTTCTGATCAGGTTTGTGGATAGTGTCCATCGTGTGTGCCCTGCTGCCGTGCCTATGGCGCGTGTTACATATACTCCTGTGTCAGGAGATCATGCTATGACTGTGGGCTATTATTAGCAGTGTCAAGCCCCTTACATAGCGTTACTTGGGCCCCTGGCCGTGTACATTTTAAGTATCATCGCTTCTGAATGATTTCACACCATGTTTGCTTGCCTCCTTTGTTGCGCAGGCTCTGCAGGTACTCCCCCAGACAGTATATTATGCCCCCACAGGTGCTACCTTCAAGCGCCATCTTTATTAATGTTATCTGCCGCCACCGGCACTTATTTGGTTCCTCCATTCATTTTGGAATTGCCAAGCTCTCGATTCTTGTAGACCTTTTGCAGCGCCCATGCTATCCTGTGTCTGCGCCGTGCCATGTCTGAGTCTGTGCAGGTCGTTACTTGTTACTTCCCTGTTGAAAGCGGCTGCAGCTCATGTAGCTGCGTTGCCCCTCATCTGAAGTGTTACAGGCTGAGTCGGATCTTAGCCCGTTTCGTGACTCTAAACTGCTTGCTGGCCCCTTTCTTGGGGGACAGCGAATGCCTCTTCCAGTCCACTCCTCGATTCCCAGTCGGGTCTCCACAACAGCCGGTTGGAGCGCAGAGTTCATTTCAGTTTATTCACAATTCCAGCAGCTGAAGTGTCATTTGCAGCACCCGGTCCTCCGGTCTTCCGCGATCTTGCCTGTGCCAAGTCATTATAAAAAAGTACAAGCAGCTTGCCCTACGCCGGGCTGGCTTCTCCCTGCTAAACCCCACTCAGCTTGATTTGGCGCGTCGTCTCCTTCCCTTGTGTCGTCTCCGCTTGGGCTACGGCTGGGCTGCTGCCATTTCTGTACTGCTCCGCAGTCACCTGCCGTGTCCTGTTGTCCCTCAATCTCGCAGGCCATCCGTCTCGTGACTTTGCTTGCTGAAAGTGCTCCAACTCCACCGATCGCAGCTCCGGCATGCACATCTCCTATAGTCACCGCTCCGATGACCCTGAAAAGAAGTTCCGCTGTGAACACCTTGGGTGTCTTATACATTGTCATTAAATGTTTACTGAGCCTCATGCTGTAGCATGGTGCACCCTGCTGGTTGACTAGAGCTGTACTCCTGTTATCTGTGCCAACATCTCCCAGCTGCACCTCCAGGATCCCTGCACTAACGAGTGCTCAAGCCCCCCATGCAGTTTACGGCTAGGTCCGCTGTTCCAGGCGGCTTAATGCCTGAGAGGCTAGTGGCACTTCAACCCTTATTGCCTGTCTCATGCTGATCTCGCCGAGCTGTTGTCTGTTGGAGTCCGCCTCTATTAGGGCTTTATCATGCCATAGTGGCCAGGAGCTCTGCAGACCCCTGTTTGTTCAGTGCCGCCATCTTTGCTCCTTTCTTCATGCCGGGTCCCGGACTTTGGTCGGCTCATACGCTGTTAATAGAGCACCTCGAGTTCCTTTACAGTGCCCAACTGTGCTCGCCTCTTTCCTCCACACGGTGCTGCAACAACAGACGCAAAGGCTTGCATAAACCTTCTTCTCAGGGTAGGATCATGAACGGATCACAGGAGCCACAGGAATCGCATCCTACTGCATGGCTGCTTAGCCACGCCCTCCGATTGTCCATTCAAGGTTGTGTGAAAATATCTACTTTATTATTATGACAACAGGCAGTTCTAGCATAGTAGAAAATACAACCCACCCTGTAAAGGAACACAGAGGATGGACAGTTTCACGAAGAAAACAGATGCACTCTGGGTACTGGCAGGAGGGTAGTCGGTAAAGCAATCAGTCTTAACTCTTCAAGGTTATATGGTTTCAGCACCAAGGGAGCAAGGGGTCGTAAATGTCACTAGGGGCCTTCGGAGAAGGACCAGTAGGACAGAACCAAAATGTACCTAGTGCTTAGGAGGATCTTGAAGCTCAACAGCAACAAGCCGGTTCCAGGACACATTGCAGCTCCTGCGACAGAGTTCAAGGCTGGAGACACCCGCGGGTATCAAGCAGCAGGCAGTTTGGCAAGGAAGGCTGGATGGACGGCTTCAGGGTGGCCTACACATTGACATAGGGTCAAGAATCATTGGGGGTCATTCCGAGTTTGGAGGTAAGTAACTGTCCTTACCGGGATGGAGCAAATAGCGTGTCCGTGTAGTCACGAGCCTGCTTATAGAGGGCTACTACGACTTCGCGGGCACAAGCTTTGCGCCATGCCGGTAAGGGCATCACCGCCTTGCTGTAAAAGGCCTGAAAAAGGCCTTTAGCGGCATCATGTATAGCGCAGATTGCACTAGCGGCATGAACCAATGTGGCATTAGCGGTCACCGCTATTAGCGGTGACCGCTAATAACGGGGACCGTAAATAAGCGGAACCGGAAGTAGCGTCATCGCACAGGAACGGGAAGGGACACGGCGGCCATCTTTAAAAACACAATCCATTGCTACCCTCAGCAGCCAGGACCTGTTGGATACTGCTGTTCATGAAAACTAATCCTCCAACATACCACAATGCCTAAGGCCGTGAAGAAGGGCACCTCCCACCAGGGCAAGGAGCGCTTCAATGAACATGAGCTGAGCATGCTAGCTGACACCCTGCAAGAACATGCAGACATTGTGTTTGCGCAGAGCATGAAGTGGTTGGCCATAATACAGAAAAAGGAGATCTGGGCACCTGTGGCACAGAAAGTAAGCGTGGTCGGCAACACCCCCCGTACTATCAAGGACTGCAGGAAGCGGTGGGACGATTTGCGGCTGCGAGTCCGCAACATAGTCTCTGCCAACAGGAGCCAGGCAATACAAACTGGCAGTGAGGCAAGCTCCCCCATAAAGCTGTCCCCATGGGAGGACATCTGTGCTAGCCTGATCGGCATGGAGGGCATAGAAGGTGTCGGAGACATGGAGTGTGGCGTCACAACATCGGCAGATGGAGGTGAGTGTCCTAAGAAAACACTGTAATGCAGAGTCTGATGAAAGTCCACCAATATGTCAGTTCAAAGAGGCAAGCCATGGCCCAACACACACACATTCCCAGCAAAGTTGTTGGACACAGCACAGACACATGCAGTTGCCTGCAGCAAGACAATGCCGTACCTGACACATACCACACAAAGATGTAAATGCCATAAGTCACACTGCATGCAGGCCCCAACAAATATGCAAGTCACATACCACACGTCTGCCCCAACATGAGTGACCCCGACGTATGCCTGCATCACCCACCCATGTAGCAAGCAACGTGATCATCCAAACTCAAATGCCTATTACCCTCGATTGTGTAGATGATCAATGGTACAAATGTATGTATGATGCCTATCAAACCATCACTCATGCCGTCCCTCTCTTCGTCCCCCACAGGCTCAGACCATGACAATGATGCGCAGGACTCACCTCCACAGTAAACCACACCCCGGAAGAGGGCCCGGGATGAGGCCAACAGGCCTTCCACCTCAAAGGGCCAACCCAAGGCCTGCCGTGCACCACCACTGAAACCACCTCAAGTTGCCAGGGCACCAGTGCTGCCAAGGGCCATTGTGACGGAAGCGCCAACACCTGTTGCACTGCCACAGGACACAGCTGGGGCTCCACACTCGGCAGAGTCCAGTTAGATTGGGGAGATGGCAGCCACAGCACCCCTGGCTGAGGAGGAGGCACAAGGAGAGGTGTGGGTGCCTGTGGAGGACGATTCCTCCGAACTGCCCCACACACCCAGTCCACTACCATCCCCCCAAGTCACATCATTGGAGTCTGACCACAGCACCACCCCGGAGCAGTCTGGGGGGGAGATAAATCAAGGGTCCATGAGTCCCATAGTGGAGCGCATTGAAGCCGAAAATGAGAGCCAAGCACCATCCACCTCCACAGGTGCACCGGAGGGGCCACAGCGGCATGAGGAGCTGATTGCCCTTGTGCGTCAGTTTGTTGATGACAATGTACAATCAAGGCTTGAGTGGCGTGAGGACACTGACTCCCTGGGCAGGATAATTGCAGACAACACCACCTCCCTGAGCAAGAAATTTGATGACAATACTACCAGACTGTGTGAGGAGGTATCCGCCCTGCGGCAGGTCCTCGGCCGCATCACTGATGCTATGGAGGGTGAATGTCCAGCACCCCAGGTGGAGCAGGTGGCCACACCATCGTCCTCCAGCTCTACCCAGACAAGCCTACTCCGCAGGTCGTCGCGCACCCTGCGCCGGCCGGACATGCCACCACCAGGTCCAGGGAGTGCCAAAAAGTAGACTGGCCAGCCTGATGAAGGCATTAGACACTTGTTGGGGGAGTTGTGGGGGGAGGTGGAGGGGAGTGAGGGTGTGTGGGGGAGTTATGGGGGGAGGGGGGTGAGGGTGTGTGGCTGAGTTGTGGGGGGAGGCGGAAGGGTGTGAGGGTGTGTGGGGGAGTTGTGGGGGGAGGGTAAGGGTGGTGAGGGTGGTGGAGGGTTAGTGCACTATCGTTTTCATTGTGATTTTCAATACACCCGTTGTGTCAAAAGAAAGGCCTGAGTGGACATTCATCATTGCGCATGTGTCATTTATTAATATACAGTGCATAGTGTACATGTACCCCCACACCCAGTGCCCTATGTCCAACTATCATGTCACCCTCTGCAGCCATGTGTGGCAGTAATAATGTGCAATCACTGACTGACGCACAACACGTCCCTCCTGTGCATCGGCACCGCAATGATGTGAAGCCACTTCTTCTTCATCCCCTTCATCATAACCAGGTGGTTGCAGTTCAATGTCAGGGGGCAGGGGCACGTTGCGTCGGATACACATGTTGTGCAGCATTATACATGCCATGATGATCTTGGCCACCTTCTCATGCCTGTAGAGGAGTGCCCCACCCAACGGGCTAAGGCAGCGAAACCATGCCCTCAACATGCCAAAGGTCTGCTCACTGACCACACGGGTACGGGTGTAGGATCGATAGTAGTCCTCCTCGTGCCTGTTCTGTGTGTTATCGGGCAGGGGTGAGGAGCCACGTCATCAAGGGGTAGCCACTGTCACCTGCATGGGAAGCAATAAAAAGTTATATGTCAGTCGAATCATGATGGACAGCTATACTAGTCACACATGCTGGCCGATTATCGTTGGTCACATGCACATGTCCCTGGTTGTATGCATGCCATTTTTAGGCCCTCAGTGTGTCTTGTGCCATGGAATAATGGTGTGGGTTACATCTTCAAGATGATACACGGTGTGCTCTGCCGTCTTGTAGCTCATGCATTGTGTACGCATACAGCTGTGTCCGTGTCCATTTAGTGATGTGTTGTGTTATGTAGGATTTTCTGATTGGGAGCGATGGCAGTAGGCTCTGCAATATTAAGCATTCAGCGCTGATTCTTCCTATGGTGACATGCAGCATTCCTGTGGTTGATCCGGGATATCGGGCACAACAATGTGTGATGTTCTTGGTGGCGTCGCATACCATCTGCACTTTGATGGAGTGGTATTGCTTGCAGTTGCGGTCCACCACCTCCATGGCATGGGGGACCACCAACTCCACGTGGGTGCAGTCAAGGGCACCTATACAATTTGGCATGCCTGCCAGTACATGGAAGCGAACTTTTATTTCAATGATCTCCTGGGGAGTCCATGGTAGGGATATGAAGTCCCTTGTGTGCTTGAGGAGGGCATCCAGCACTTGCTTCAGAATGTGAGAAAATAAGGGTGGTGATATGCCATGCATATGCCCCACTGTGTGCTGGTAGGTGCCTGTGGAAAGGAAGTGTAGCACAGACACTACCTCCAATAGAGCGGGGATGGCGGTGCCTATTTAAATGAGGCTGACAATGCCGTCGTGTATCATGTCCACGATGGTGGTGATGGTGTCCCAATCCAGACGGTACAGGGTGTGGTTCTGCTCCGGGGTTGGGTTGAAAGGACTGTCTCTGATGCAAGGGATTGGGGGCTGCCTGCGTGTTTACGCTGGCTGCACTGGTGGGGCATGCTGGGCCTATTTCACCCTCCTTCTCCTGCTGCGTCTCCCCTGTGGTGCCTACTGTTGCTGTTGTTGTTGCTGGTGTTGCAATGCAAGCATGTCCTCCAGCTCAGGTATTGATACTACTATTAGGATTATCTTGGTGCGGAAAGGGGTGTAGTGTGTGGGTGTGCTTCTTTTGTACAGGCCCAGACTCCATTGCCTCCACCTGTGCTGATAGTGTGCACCTGTGGCAGTTGGGAACACTGCACATAGCATTTTACGGTTGGTTCGCGATGCCGGTATTTACGGCATGCTGGTATCCACAATTTGCACCTTCATGATGCCGGTATTTGCTTGTCCGCCTGACTTGTGATTTACTCCCTTTAGCGGCATGCTGCTATTGCCGGTATGATGGGCTGCGTTATTTACGGTGCCACTGATAGCGAGTTGGCAGGTCGGAATAGCTCGGAGCGGTAAGCGATGGCGGTAATCCTTTACCTCCAACCTCGGAATTATCCCCATTGTCTCTGTGCAGTTTGACAAATCTGGAACTCTGGTCGAGGCGTCTTAGACAGCTTTAATGACTGCAGCGTGACAACAGTTTTGAGGGCTCAACTGTCTCGAAAATATCCTTAAAAGATGGATGCTGGTTGATGCTTGTTGTGGCACTCCTCCTAGCTTCTTTGCAGGACTTGTGTCGTCCTTTAAGGCGGACAGCCCAAAGCTGATGAGAGTGTTTGCAGGCAACATCCTTGTCCTTTGTTCAGACTCTCTGGCCCTTCCCATCTAGGAAGCTTGCTGGCAGAACCTAGCAGGGCACGCTGTGTGCTGGCTAGGTACCGGTTCTGGAGCTGCTGGACAGGTCCTCCGTGTCTGGTATCTCCGTCTATCCCCTGGAAGATGTTTAGGGGAGGGACCTTGATTCCCTCTTGGAAATCCTGGCCTTCCTTCACTGGCGGAACCTGTACGGCAGACAGTACCTTCAACCAGGGTCCAAATGACTTCTTCTTACTCCTTTCAAAGTCATTGGATGATCTGCTAAGTGAGGACTTTAGCCATTTTTTCAAGCCAAACGGGCCCCAGTGATTAGTGCAGGCTAAGCCTACCTTAATGAACCAATCCTGGGTCCTCACCATCAATCTTCTGTTATGCGTGAGGTCATAAACAGAGTGCCTTGCAACAGGAAAGGTAAAGGGTGACAACATGTTGCCTTTCCCCTTCCTGAGAGGCTTTGATGTACCCATGGCTGTCACATTACAGCTAAATGTGACAGGGAGGACTGTGCCTGTACGCTGTGTCACCCCTCAGTACACATGTCTATGTGTTTGTTGTACGGTAAGCAGAGGGAAATGTATGCAAATTAGCCCCACACATTTTCTGAGGTTGATCTCCCATTATTCATTTTCATTATGAAACTTGAAAAAGAGCCCAGGCGAGCACACACTCCCCATGCGGATGGTTGAATTCCTCACAGTGGGTTTCCTGCCACCAGAAGCCAGTGAAGACATCCAGCGGGTACTAAGTCCCACCCATCTTCCTGTCTGTTGTGGATCAAAGTGTCTCTCTGGTTAATTGAGCTCTCTGTGGCTCCTGATCAAAGCGCAGGTCCTCCTTGAAGTTTGTGGCGAGAACAGACTTTTTGCCTCCATCAATTCACATACTTCTTACCTCTAAAACGGGGTCTCCCCGCAGAGGTTGCCTACTGTCACTGCCCTTCATACAGAGGGATGGGAACTAGGTTCAGGTTGACACATTGCATATCAAATAGGTGTTGGGGTTTCCTGTCCCCTTTTGTCAGTACTGTGACCCGGCCTATCACAGGCCTTTTTCAATAATTAACTCATCAGTATGCGCTGCTACCAGCAGAACTTAGACAATAGAAAGGGCGGATCCATGGGGCCTTTGATATTTTAATTGGGCTGCCCATGACCAGAGGAAGGTGTTGCACTTCCACTTCCTGAGATACTATGATGTGACAGGGAGGACTGCACCTGTAGGCTGTGTCCCCCCAGAGTACACATGACTATTTGTTTGTTGTACGGGTGAGCAGAGGAAAATGTGTGCGAATTAGCCCCACACATTTTCTGAGGTTGATCTTCCATTAATTATTTTCTTTTTTTTAAATTCTGTTTTATTAGTTTTCAGTGCGAGTAAGAGGCACATTCAATTTAAACAACTTTGGGCTCATGCCCAATAAACACAAATAAAGAGGCCCCGGTTCTCTGCTGTTTTTCACCCCCTACCCCTTATCTCAGAGTACAGGTTCAGCTAGTCCATTAGGAAGCCTCTCTGGGCAGCTCCCACCGGTCTAATGTCCGTCGGTGGTAGGCCGACTCCCTTGGCTCAAGTTCAAAGTGTTCTAGGCTCGGGTGGATTTTGAGGGGCGAGGTCGAGCACCCATGAGGTCTTCAGGTCTTGTCTCCAGTATTGCCAAACGCCTCCATAAACTGTAGCCACTCGGATTCTATATGCGAGCTTGAGCCCTGCATCGCTTCCATTAGCCTTTCCATGTAATAAATGTCCTTAGCTACTGCTACCCATTCTCTCCTTGCGGGAAGGGCGGCCCTCTTCCAGGTTCTAGCTCGAGCGGCTCTGGCCGCCAGTAATAAAGAGTGTGTCAGGTCCGGAAGCTTTTCCCAGTGTTCGTCCTTTCGTTGCAACCCGAATATTAGCAACATGGGGTCTAGTGGGTAAGTCCCCTCTCCTGCCTCCTTCAGCCAGCTGAGGACTTCCGTCCAGAATGCTTGGACCTTATTGCATGTCCACCACATGTGCCAGTAGTTGGCTTTTTCCCCACAGCCATGCCAGCACATGGGGACAACATCCGGGAACATCCTGGAGAGTTTAATTGGGTGGTACTGCCACCTGTGGAGAAGTTTAAAAGTGTGTGTTTTGTATTGGCAGGAGATCGAAGTCTTGAATGCCCTACTACAGAGACGCCCCCAGAGATTATCTCCAATTGTAATGTTCAGGTCCCCCTCCCATTTTCTCCTGAGACTTTTAGTTGTTCCTTCTCTGGTAGTCAGGAGGGCTCCGTAGAGGAGGGATATGAGTCCATCATTTCTACGTGGGTGTCCAAGATTCTTTCAACGGGGGAGAGCTTTCGTTGTACGCATGGTTTTAGTTTGGGTTTCATTAGAACTCCTTTGAGCCGTAGGTATAGGAGTGGGGAGAGAGTGCCAATACCCAGTGCCTCTTCCAGTTCCTGGATACCTATGAACGTCTCCTCTCTCACAAGTTGGCCGACCCTACAAAGTCCAGCATCAAACCAAGGTTGGTAGTGTTCGTGGCCCGGTATTTCTTCCAGTACTGGCGTGGACCAAATGTGGCTCAAAGGGGAGGGCCATGTGGTTATTTTTTCTCTGTTACCCTTTCCTGCCAGTGCTTTCTACATGGTGCCTAGAATTGGGTGGGTCTTAATTCTGTTTGGGAGCTTTTTCAGTGGCACCCATAGCCGTTCTCCTACTGTGACTGGGCTCAGGTGGAAGTTCTCAAGCTATATCCATTGCTTATTGGGGTCTTCTCTGAGATGGGGGGACAATGCTCTGAGCTGGGCCGCTCTGTGGTAGGTCTGAAGGTCTGGGAGGGCAAGTCCTCCTCATTCTTTGGGGAGTGTGAGGGTCTCATATCCTACTCTGGGTTTTTGGCCTTGCCATATAAATTTCAGTATCCGCCGTTTGGCTTCTATGAGATATGCTTCTGGGGCTTCTAGTGGGAGCTTCTGGAAGATGTATAGCTCCGATGACCCTGTAAAGAAGTTCCGCTGTGAACACCTTGGGTGACTTATACATTGTCATTAAATGTTTACTGAGCCTCACGCTGTAGCACGGTGCACCCTGCTGGTTGACTAGAGCTGCACTCCTATTATCTGTGCCAACATCTCCCAGCTGCACCCCCAGGATCCCTGCACTAACGAGTGCTCAAGCCCCCCATGCAGTTTACGGCTAGGTCCGCTGTTCCAGCGGCTTAATGCCTGAGAGGCTAGTGGCACTTCAACCCTTATTGCCTGTCTCATGCTGATCTCGCCGAGCTGTTGTCTGCTGGAGTCCGCCTCTATTAGGGCTTTGTCATGCCATAGTGCCCAGGAGGGTGTCCAGTCAATTGGTCGAAAAAAAACTGGTCGACTGCAATTTGGTCGACGCAATTTGGTCGAAAACCAAATGGTCGAATTTTTTTTTTAATTTATATATTTATTTTTCGGGTTTTCGTTTAGTAACAAAAGGGGTTTTTAGAGAAAAAAAGGGGGTTTGGGGGGGACCCCCCAAAAAAATAAAAAAAAGGGTTAAAATAAAAAAAATAAAAATTCGACCATTTGGTTTTCGACCAAATTGGTTCGACCATTTGTCTGGTCGACCAATTTTTTTCGACCAAATGTCTGGCAACCGCCCAGGAGCTCTGCAGACCCCTGTTTGTTCAGCGCCGCTATCTTTGCTCCTTTCTTCATGCCGGGTCCCGGACTTTGGTCGGCTCATACGCTGTTAATAGAGCAACTCGAGTTCCTTTACAGTGCCCAACTGTGCTCGCCTATTTCCTCCACACGGTGCTGCAACCACAGACGCAAAGGCTTGCATAAACCTTCTTCTCAGGGTAGGATCATGAACGGATCACAGGAGCCACAGGAATCGCATCCTACTGCATGGCTGCTTAGCCACGCCCTCCGATTGTCCATTCAGGGTTGTATGAAAATATCTACTTTATTATTATGACAACAGGCAGTTCTAGCATAGTAGAACCCACCCTGTAAAGGAACACAGAGGATGGACAGTTTCACAAAGAAAACAGATGCACTCTGGGTACTGGCAGGAGGGTAGTCGGTAAAGCAATCAGTCTTAACTCTTCAAGGTTATATGGTTTCAGCACCAAGGGAGCAAGGGGTCGTAAATGTCACTAGGGGCCTTCGGAGAAGGACCAGGAGGACAGAACCAAAATGTACCTAGTGCTTAGGAGGATCTTGAAGCTCAACAGCAACAAGTCGGTTCCAGGACACATTGCAGCTCCTGCGACAGAGTTCAAGGCTGGAGACACCCGTGGGTATCAAGCGGCAGGCAGTTTGGCAAGCAAGGCTGGATGGACGGCTTCAGGGTGGCCTACACATGACATAGGGTCAAGAATCATTTGGGGTCATTCCGAGTTTGGAGGTAAGTAACTGTCCTTACCGGCATGGAGCAAATAGCGTGTCCGTGTAGTCACGAGCCTGCTAATAGAGGGCTACTACGACTTCGCGGGCACAAGCTTTGCGCCATGCCGGTAAGGGCATCACCGCCTTGCTGTAAAAGGCCTGAAAAAGGCCCTTAGCGGCATCATGTATAGCGCAGATTGCACTAGCGGCATGAACCAATGTGGCATTAGCGGTCACCGCTATTAGCGGTGACCGCTAATAACGGGGACCGTAAATAAGCGGAACCGGAAGTAGCGTCATCGCACAGGAACGGGAAGGGACACGGCGGCCATCTTTAAAAACACAATCCATTGCTACCCTCAGCAGCCAGGACCTGTTGGATACTGCTGTTCATGAAAACTAATCCTCCAACATACCACAATGCCTGAGGCCGTGAAGAAGGGCACCTCCCACCAGGGCAAGGAGCGCTTCAATGAACATGAGCTGAGCATGCTAGCTGACACCCTGCAAGAACATGCAGACATTGTGTTTGCGCAGAGCATGAAGTGGTTGGCCATAATACAGAAAAAGGAGATCTGGGCACCTGTGGCACAGAAAGTAAGCGTGGTCGGCAACACCCCCCGTACTATCAAGGACTGCAGGAAGCGGTGGGACGATTTGCGGCTGCGAGTCCGCAACATAGTCTCTGCCAACAGGAGCCAGGCAATACAAACTGGCAGTGGGGCAAGCTCCCCCATAAAGCTGTCCCCATGGGAGGACATCTGTGCTAGCCTGATCGGCATGGAGGGCATAGAAGGTGTCGGAGACATGGAGTGTGGCGTCACAACATCGGCAGATGGAGGTGAGTGTCCTAAGAAAACACTGTAATGCAGAGTCTGATGAAAGTCCACCAATATGTCAGTTCAAAGAGGCAAGCCATGGCCCAACACACACACATTCCCAGCAAAGTTGTTGGACACAGCACAGACACATGCAGTTGCCTGCAGCAAGACAATGCCGTACCTGACACATACCACACAAAGATGTAAATGCCATAAGTCACACTGCATGCAGGCCCCAACAAATATGCAAGTCACATACCACACGTCTGCCCCAACATGAGTGACCCCGACGTATGCCTGCATCACCCACCCATGTAGCAAGCAACGTGATCATCCAAACTCAAATGCCTATTACCCTCGATTGTGTAGATGATCAATGGTACAAATGTATGTATGATGCCTATGAAACCATCACTCATGCCGTACCTCTCTTCGTCCCCCACAGGCTCAGACCATGACAATGATGCGCAGGACTCACCTCCACAGTAAACCACACCCCGGAAGAGGGCCCGGGATGAGGCCAACAGGCCTTCCACCTCAAAGGGCCAACCCAAGGACCGCCGTGCACCACCACTGAAACCACCTCAAGTTGCCAGGGCACCGGTGCTGCCAAGGGCCATTGTGACGGAAGCGCCAACACCTGTTGCACTGCCACAGGACACAGCTGGGGCTCCACACTCGGCAGAGTCCAGTTCGATTGGGGAGGTGGCAGCCACAGCACCCCTGGCTGAGGAGGAGGCACAGGGAGAGGTGTGGGTGCCTGTGGAGGACGATTCCTCGGAACTGCCCCACACACCCAGTCCACTACCATCCCCCCAAGTCACATCATTGGAGTCTGACCACAGCACCACACCTGAGCAGTCTGGGGGGAGATAAATCAAGGGTCCATGAGTCCCATAGTGGAGCGCATTGAAGCCGAAAATGAGAGCCAAGCACCATCCACCTCCACAGGTGCACCGGAGGGGCCACAGCGGCATGAGGAGCTGATTGCCCTTGTGCGTCAGTTTGTTGATGACAATGCACAATCAAGGCTTGAGTGGCGTGAGGACACTGACTCCCTGGGCAGGATAATTGCAGACAACACCACCTCCCTGAGCAAGAAATTTGATGACAGTACTACCAGACTGTGTGAGGAGGTATCCGCCCTGCGGCAGGTCCTCGGCCGCATCGCTGATGCTATGGAGGGTGAACGTCCAGCACACCAGGTGGAGCAGGTGGCCACACCATCGTCCTCCAGCTCTACCCAGACAAGCCTACTCCGCAGGTCGTCGCGCACCCTGCGCCGGCCGGACATGCCGCCACCAGGTCCAGAGAGTGCCAAAAAGTAGACTGGCCAGCCTGATGAAGGCATTAGACACTTGTTGGGACATGTGTGGGGGAGTTGTGGGGGGAGGTGGAGGGGAGTGAGGGTGTGTGGGGGAGTTGTGGGGGGAGGGGGGTGAGGGTGTGTGGCTGAGTTGTGGTGGGAGGCGGAAGGGGGTGAGGGTGTGTGGGGGAGTTGTGCGGGGTGGGGAAGGGTGGTGAGGGTGGTGGAGGGTTAGTGCACTATCGTTTTCATTGTGATTTTCAATACACCCGTTGTGTCAAAAGAAAGGCCTGAGTGGACATTCATCATTGCCTATGTGTCATTTATTAATATACAGTGCATAGTGTACATGTACCCCCACACCCAGTGCCCTATGTCCAACTATCATGTCACCCTCTGCAGCCATGTGTGGCAGTAATAATGTGCAATCACTGACTGACGCACAACACGTCCCTCCTGTGCATCGGCACCGCAATGATGTGAAGCCACTTCTTCTTCATCCCCTTCATCATAACCAGGTGGTTGCAGTTCAATGTCAGGGGGCAGGGGCACGTTGCGTCGGATACACATGTTGTGCAGCATGATACATGCCATGATGATCTTGGCCACCTTCTCATGCCTGTAGAGGAGTGCCCCACCCAACAGGCTAAGGCAGCGAAACCATGCCCTCAACATGCCAAAGGTCTGCTCACTGACCACACGGGTACGGATGTAGGATCGATAGTAGTCCTCCTCGTGCCTGTTCTGTGTGTTATCGGGCAGGGGTGAGGAGCCACGTCATCAAGGGGTAGCCACTGTCACCTGCATGGGAGGCAATAAAAAGTTATATGTCAGTCGATTCATGATGGACAGCTATACTAGTCACACATGCCGGCCGATTATCGCTGGTCACATGCACATGTCCCTAGTTGTATGCATGCCATTTTCAGGCCCTCAGTGTGTCTTGTGCCATGGAATAATGGTGTGGGTTACATCTTCAAGATGATACACGGTGTGCTCTGCCGTCTTGTAGCTCATGCATTGTGTACGCATACAGCTGTGTCCGTGTCCATTTAGTGGTGTGTTGTGTTATGTAGGATTTTCTGATTGGGAGCGATGGCAGTAGGCTCTGCAATATTAAGCATTCAGCGCTGATTTTTCCTATGGTGACATGCAGCATTCCTGTGGTTGATTCGGGATATCGGGCACAACAATGTGTGATGTTCTTGGTGGCGTCGCATACCATCTGCACTTTGATGGAGTGGTATTGCTTGCAGTTGCGGTCCACCACCTCCATGGCATGGGGGACCACCAACTCCACGTGGGTGCAGTCAAGGGCACCTATACAATTTGGCATGCCTGCCAGTACATGGAAGCCAACTTTTATTTCAATGATCTCCTGGGGAGTCCATGGTAGGGATATGTAGTCCCTTGTGTGCTTGAGGAGGGCATCCAGCACTTGCTTCAGAATGTGAGAAAATAAGGGTGGTGATATGCCATGCATGTGCCCCACTGTGTGCTGGTAGGTGCCTGTGGAAACGAAGTGTAGCACAGACACTACCTCCAAAAGAGCGGGGATGGCGGTGCCTATTTAAATGAGGCTGACAATGCCATCGTGTATCATGTCCACGATGGTGGTGATGGTGTCCCAATCCAGACGGTACAGGGTGTGGTTCTGCTCCGGGGTTGGGTTGAAAGGACTGGCTCTGATGCAAGGGATTGGGGGCTGCCTGCGTGTTTACGCTGGCTGCACTGGTGGGGCATGCTGAGCCTGTTTCACCCTCCTTCTCCTGCTGCGTCTCCCCTGTGGTGCCTACTGTTGCTGTTGTTGTTGCTGGTGTTGCAATGCAAGCATGTCCTCCAGCTCAGGTATTGATACTACTATTAGGATTATCTTGGTGTGGAAAGGGGTATAGTGTGTGGGTGTGCTTCTTTTGTACAGGCCCAGACTCCATTGCCTCCACCTGTGCTGATAGTGTGCACCTGTGGCAGTTGGGAACACTGCACATAGCATTTTACGGTTGGTTCGTGATGCCGGTATTTACGGCATGCTGGTATCCACAATTTGCACCTTCATGATGCCGGTATTTGCTTGTCCGCCTGACTTGTGATTTACTCCCTTTAGCGGCATGCTGCTATTGCCGGTATGATGGGCTGCGTTATTTACGGTGCGACTGATAGCGAGTTGGCAGGTCGGAATAGCTCGGAGCGGTAAGCGATGGCGGTAATCCTTTACCTCCAACCTCGGAATTACCCCCATTGTCTCTGTGCAGTTTGACAAATCTGGAACTCTGGTCGAGGCGTCTTAGACAGCTTTAATGACTGCAGCGTGACAACAGTTTTGAGGGCTCAACTGTCTCGAAAATATCCTTAAAAGATGGACGCTGGTTGATGCTTGTTGTGGCACTCCTCCTAGCTTTTTTGCAGGACTTGTGTCGTCCTTTAAGGCAGACAGCCCAAAGCTGATGAGAGTGTTTGCAGGCAACATCCTTATCCTTTGTTCAGACTCTCTGGCACTTCCCACCTAGGAAGCTTGCTGGCAGAACCTAGCAGGGCACGCTGTGTGCTGGCTAGGTACCGGTTCTGGAGCTGCTGGACAGGTCCTCCGTGTCTGGTATCGCCCTCTATCCCCTGGAAGATGTTTAGGGGAGGGATCTTGATTCCCTCTTGGAAATCCTGGCCTTCCTTCACTGGCGGAACCTGTACGGCAGACAGTACCTTCAACCAGGGTCCAAATGACTTCTTCTTACTCCTTTCAAAGTCATTGGATGATCTGCTAAGTGAGGACTTTAGCCATTTTTTAAAGCCAAACGGGCCCCAATGATTAGTGCAGGCTAAGCCTACCTTAATGAACCAATCCTGGGTCCTCACCATCAATCTTCTGTTATGCGTGAGGTCATAAACAGAGTGCCTTGCAACAGGAAAGGTAAAGGGTGACAACATGTTGCCTTTCCCCTTCCTGAGAGGCTTTGATGTACCCATGGCTGTCACATTACAGCTAAATGTGACAGGGAGGACTGTGCCTGTAGGCTGTGTCACCCCAGAGTACACATGTCTATGTGTTTGTTGTACGGTAAGCAGAGGGAAATGTATGCAAATTAGCCCCACACATTTTCTGAGGTTGATCTCCCATTATTCATTTTCATTATGAAACTTCAAAAAGAGCCCAGGCGAGCACACACTCCCCGTGCGGATGGTTGAATTCCTCACAGTGGGTTTCCTGCCACCAGAAGCTAGTGAAGACATCCAGAGGGTACTAAGTCCCACCCATCTTCCTGTCTGTTGTGGATCAAAGTGTCTCTCTGGTTAATTGAGCTCTCTGTGGCTCCTGATCAAAGCGCAGGTCCTCCTTGAAGTTTGTGGCGAGAACAGACTTTTTGCCTCCATCAATTCACATACTTCTTACCTCTGAAAACGGGGTCTCCCCGCAGAGGTTGCCTACTGTAAACGGTTGTCCCAGACATGCCATTCACTGCCCTTCATACAGAGGGATGGGAACTAGGTTCAGGTTGACACATTGCATATCAAATAGGTGTTGGGGTTTCCTGTCCCCTTTTGTCAGTACTGTGACCCGGCCTATCACAGGCCTTTTTCAATAATTAACTCATCAGTATGCGCTGCCACCAGCAGAACTTAGACAATAGAAAGGGCGGATCCATGGGGCCTTTGATATTTTAATTGGGCTGCCCATGACCAGAGGAAGGTGTTGCACTTCCACTTCCTGAGATACTATGATGTGACAGGGAGGACTGCACCTGTAGGCTGTGTCCCCCAGAGTACACATGACTATTTGTTTGTTGTACGGGTGAGCAGAGGAAAATGTGTGCGAATTAGCCCCACACATTTTCTGAGGTTGATCTTCCATTAATTATTTTCTTTTTTTTAAATTCAGTTTTATTAGTTTTCAGTGCGAGTAAGAGGCACATTCAATTTAAACAACTTTGGGCTCATGCCCAATAAACACAAATAAAGAGGCCCCGGTTCTCTGCTGTTTTTCACCCCGTACCCCTTATCTCAGAGTACAGGTTCAGCTAGTCCATTAGGAAGCCTCTCTGGGCAGCTCCCACCGGTCTAATGTCCGTCGGTGGTAGGCCGACTCCCTTGTCTCAAGTTCAAAGTGTTCTAGGCTTGGGTGGATTTTGTGGGGCCAGGTCGAGCACCCATGAGGTCTTCAGGTCTTGTCTCCAGTATTGCCAAACGCCTCCATAAACTGTAGCCACTCGGATTCTATATGCGAGCTTGAGCCCTGCATCGCTTCCGTTAGCCTTTCCATGTAATAAATGTCTTTTGGTAGCTACTGCTAAATGGTAGCTACTGCTACCCATTCTCTCCTTGCGGGAAGGGCAGCCCTCTTCCAGGTTCTAGCTCGAGCGGCTCTGGCCGCCAGTAATAAAGAGTGTGTCAGGTCCGGAAGCTTTTCCCAGTGTTCGTCCTTTTGTTGCAACCCGAATATTAGCAACATGGGGTCTAGCGGGTAAGTCCCCTCTCCTGCCTCCTTCAGCCAGCTGAGGACTTCCGTCCAGAATGCTTGGACCTTATCGCATGTCCACCACATGTGCCAGTAGTTGGCTTTTTCCCCACTGCCATGCCAGCACATGGGGACAACATCCGGGAACATCCTGGAGAGTTTAATTGGGTCGTACTGCCACCTGTGGAGAAGTTTATAAGTGTGTGTTTTGTATTGGCAGGAGATCGAAGTCTTGAATGCCCTACTACAGAGACGGCCCCAGGGATTATCTCCAATTGTAATGTTCAGGTCCCCCTCCCATTTTCTCCTGAGACTTTTAGTTGTTCCTTCTCGGGTAGTCAGGAGGGCTCCGTAGAGGAGGGATATGAGTCCATCATTTCTACGTGGGTGTCCAAGATTCTTTCAACGGGGGAGAGCTTTCGTTGTACGCATGGTTTTAGTTTTGGTTTCATTAGAACTCCTTTGAGCCGTAGGTATAGGAGTGGGGAGAGAGTGCCAATACCCAGTGCCTCTTCCAGTTCCTGGATACCTATGAACATCTCCTCTCTCACAAGTTGGCCGACCCTACAAAGTCCAGCATCAAACCAAGGTTGGTAGTGTTCGTGGCCCGGTATTTCTTCCAGTACTGGCGTGGACCAAATGTGGCTCAAAGGGGAGGGCCATGTGGTTATTTTTTCTCTGTTACCCCTTCCTGCCAGTGCTTTCTACATGGTGCCTAGAATTGGGTGGGTCTTAATTCTGTTTGGGAGCTTTTTCAGTGGCACCCATAGCCGTTCTCCTACTGTGACTGGGCTCAGGTGGAAGTTCTCAAGCTATATCCATTGCTTATTGGGGTCTTCTCTGAGATGGGGGGCCAATGCTCTGAGCTGGGCCGCTCTGTGGTAGGTATGAAGGTCTGGGAGGGCAAGTCCTCCTCATTCTTTGGGGAGTGTGAGGGTCTCATATCCTACTCTGGGTTTTTGGCCTTGCCATATAAATTTCAGTATCCGCCGTTTGGCTTCTATGAGATATGCTTCTGGGGCTTCTAGTGGGAGCTTCTGGAAGATGTATAGCACCCTAGGGAGAAGGTTCATTTTTATGGCATTTATTCTTCCCATCCAGGATATGTGTCCTTTCCCCCATCCCTCCATGTCTTTAAATATTTTGTCGAACAGTGGGGGGTAGTTAGCCTGATTTAGATCTTCATTGGGTTTGACAATGTTAATTCCCAGGTCTTTTATCCCTTTGGTGCAGATTTGTAGGCCGAGGGGGGTCAGTTCCTCCAGGTTCCTATCCGTGTCTGATGCGAAGGTGGAAGATCATTGATTTACCTATGTTATCTTGAAGCCTGAGAAACTACCAAACCGTTCAATCACCTATGGGGCGGCTGGGACTGACCTGGCAGGGTCTCTCAAATGTAGCAGGATGTCATCAGCGTAGAGTCCCAGCTTGAAGGTGCAGTCACCTACTTCTATGCCCTGTACCCTAGCGGACCCTCTAATGTATTCTGCGAGTATTTCCATATTCATGGCGAACAGGAGCAGGGAGAGGGGGCAGCCCTGCCTAGTCCCCCTCTGAAGGTTGAAGATGCGTGACAGGTGCCCATTTACCATGACTCTAGCTGATGGGGTGACATATAGGGCCTTAATCGACTGGCGGATTCCCTCCCGCAGACCTAGTTTTTGGAGCACGCCATGTAGGAATCCCCAATCCACCCGGTCAAATGCCTTTTCGGCGTCGATGGACACCAGGACTGGATTGTTCCCCCTGGGCGCTGCCTCTCTCATGAGGTGTAGGGTCTTCCTCAGGGTGAACGCCCCCTGTCTCCCTTGTATGAAACCCACCTGATCGGAATGGATAAGCCCAAGCATATGGTCTTCGAGCCTTGTGGCAATGATTCTAGTGAACAGTTTAGCATCCACGTTTAAGAGTGAGATTGGTCGATAGGACCAGCAGTCTGCCGGTCCTTCCCCACCTTCGGGATCACTGTGATTAGAGCTTTACCAAAAGATAGAGGGGCTTTCCCTGTTGTCATTATATTGGAAAAGAGGCCTGCCAGAAATCCCACCAGGTGGCCCGAGAAGGCCTTGTAAAAGCCTGCAGTGATCCCATCTTCTCCCGGGGCCCTACCCAGCCCCAAACCCGATATTGCCCTGAGTACCTCCTCCCCCGTTATCGGGGCATCTAAGGCGGTTGCCACTGTGGCTCCGAGGGCGGGGAGGGTGACCCCGTTGAGGTATGCGCCTAGCGCTTCCTGGTCTATGTTCCCTTCCCTCGTGTACAAGGTCTCATAGAAACCTGCAAATTTATCCGCTATGCCTTCCGGGTCCGATCGTTCCCCCTCCTCTCCACTTGTTATTCTAGTCACCCATCTATCCGCTCTCTGGCCCCGAATTTTGGCTGCTAGCATGGCATCGGCCTTGTCGCCTGTCTCGTAGTATCTTTGGCGGAGATGTTGTAGGCCGGCTACTACTTTGCCCATCTCCAGTTCCCTCAGTTCCTGTCTCTTCTCTCTTGCATTATTCAGGTCCCTCTCCTTCTCATCCTCCCCCTTTCCTTCCGACTGTTCTAGTTGGAGTATTTCCGACCTCAGTTTATGTGCCAGGAGGGTCCTGACCCTTTTCTTGGAAGCCCCTTCTCTGATCAGCCTGCCCCTCCAAGTAGCCATTGCCGCTTCCTATACTGTCTCACGGCTGACTTCTCCCGTGTCATTGAATTCGAAGAATTCTCTAATTGCCGTTGTCATCTCCTCCTTGAACACAGCGTCCCTAAGGAGGAAGTCATTGCATTTCCATAAGGATTCCCTGGGTTTCAGGCCTGATATGCAGATGTCTGACCAGACCATGTCATGATCAGTCCAGCTGACTGCTCTTATCTCGCAAGCCTCTATCCTACTCATATGCTGATGCCCCATGAATAGGTAATTAATTCTAGTTCTAGTACCATGTGCCGCAGAGAAGAAAGTGTATCCTTTTCTGGTTGGATGTAGTTCCCTCCACATGTCTACCAGGCATGCTCCCACATCAGGTCGCGGAAGTTCCCCTGTGGTCGTCCCCCTCTACTGTCTAAAGGAATGGTTTTCCCGCTATGGTCCTGCTCCCGATCTGCCCATATATTGAAATCCCCCCTCATGAGTAGGAGTCCCTCGGCTTTAGTCATCACCTCTCCCCGGGCTTCTAGAGGAATTCCATCTGACCTACATTGGGGCAGTATATTTCTGCCATGGAGACTCTTGAATTATGCAGGTTACCCGACACCACCATAGATCTCCCATCTTCCCTTTCCCATCGCGATACTTCTGTGAGCTTTTGGTTTCTATGGAAAATGATGCCTATACCCCCCTTTTTTGTGTGGCCGGATGCCCAGAAAGTCTGACCCACATGTGCTCCTGGGATGGCCCTCTCCTTTCCTTTTATCGTTCTAGTTTCTTGCACAAAGAGGACGTCCACTCTTGCGTTCTTCATTTCCCTCACCAGCAGGGAGCGCTTCACTGGCGAATTAAGCCCCTTGACGTTAAGCGAGACCATCCTGAGAGTCTCGACCTGGCCGTTCCTCTTATTGTCTAACATTGGGTCGTTGCCTTGTTATCCTCACCCATCCGGTTTTGTGGAAGCTGCTCTGGTCCCATTTATGGTTGGATCTGTGCTGAATCTGTGAATGTATGACTCCTTGCCGTTGGTCACTCTATAGTCCACTCCGGTCCTCTCGAAGGAAAGGGCAAATGGGAACGACCATCTATATCTTATGTCTTTACTTGTTAGCCACTGGGTGAGCCGGCAACATTCTCGTCTGCGGGTGAGCGTGAGGGAGGACAAGTCCTGAAAGATCTTAATTGTGTCCCCTTCGAAGAGGAAACTTCCCAGCCTTTTTGCTTTTTTCCAAAACCTCCATTTTCTCTCTGTAGCGGAGAAAACACACCACAATCGATCTGGGACTTCCGCCTCTGCCGCAACCTCCTCGATTTGCTCTTTCTAGCTGGACTTCCTTACCCCCTTCCAACGTGAAGAGCTGGTTTATCAGGCCCTGAACCTTCCACCCCACATCCGCTGCTGGGTCACCCCTATGATGCAGAGGTTGTTTTGGCGTTCCCTGTTTTCGAGGTCGTCCATCTTCAGGACCATGTCCTCCTCCCTCATTTCCAAGTCCGTTAGTCTCGCCTCATATTTCATGTCCAGCAGATCTGTCTGGAGGTGATTGTTTTCCATCCCCTCCATTTTTTCTTCTAGGGTTTCTACTCTCCCGTTGAGGTCCACCACGGAGGCCTGAATATCTGTATGGATTGCCTTGATCTCTTGGAGGATATCTTTAAGGTCTTCTCTAGTGAGTGCCACGGAGGGGGGAGCGTCTTCTGCCGGCATGGTGGCTCCGAGGTTTTCGCTCCGGGCTAAGGGTGCCCAGGGGAAGCGTTGGAGCGAGAGGATTGTCCTGTTAGGCGAGACTTGCTCCAGGGTGGCTCTCCCTGTTTTCACCTTAAGGTGTTATCACTAATGGGGCCCTCCTGGTGAGGTTCCGGGGGCCTCCTCGGTAGTTGAATCACCTCTTAAACCTAGGGGCGCTCCGTTTTGATATGGGGCTCTCCAGCTGTTCTGCGGCGTTGTGCGGGTACCGGTTCTGTGCACCGGGGGTCTTCTCCTCTGCCCTCTTTTCCGTGGCAAGCGTGGGAGAGGCCGCCCAGGCCCTCTTCCCTGACAGGACGGGGTCCACATTATGGCACTGGGGAAATGGGACTGTGGGAGGGGGCTACGTCCCCGTCGATCTGGTTCCCCTCCTCCGCCACCTCACCTCTCTCTAGCTGGAGCCCCCTGATCCGCCGTGTGCCTGGTGCGTATCTCCGGACTGTGCTCAGGCACTCCTCACGTGGGAAGCTGTGCTGGATCTCCCGTTCCGACTGGGGGCTGATGAGCGTCTGGTGCACCAGAGGGTGTCTCCCTCACCTCCACTGGTCCAAGACTCCGCTCTTCGTCTCGGAGCACAGGCCAGCCTCTGCCCCTATGCCCGTGCGACACGGCGCAGTGCTCCAGCCGCTTCCACGACGCAGGGCTCCTTGTTCGGGGCCTCGTCGGATGGGATGCTTCACTCGGCATCTGGCCTTCCCGTTTCTTCTGTGTGCGCGGTGGGTGGCCCTGACACCTCCGGTCTTCGCCAGTTTCCTCCGGGGGGCCCACAACACCAGGGTGCAAATCGCCTGCTAGGTCCGAGGCGCGTGTTATACCCGGCTGGGGGCAGCACCACTGCTATTCTCCTCCAGTGCCGCTCTCCTAGACGCGTGGATGTGGGCGATTTTTGTGGGAGAGGGTCTCCCAGCCGGGGTGGTGCGCTGGGTGGTCCGCCCAGGGACCAATCTCCCTCAGCTCAGCTCTGAAATCCCAGCCAGGGATTGTGAAAGCACACTAGGCCCTGCGGTGGTGGCAGAGGGCGAGCCTCAGAAGTCCGTCATGCTCCGCGCCCCCTGGTGGTCCCATTAATCATTTTCATTATGAAACTTCAAAAAGAGCCCAGGCGAGCGCACACTCCCTGTGCGGATGCTCGAATTCCTCACAGTGGGTTTCTCACTAGCAGAAGCTACCTAAGACGTATCGAGGGTCCAGACTTGGTGAAGGTCCGTGGTCCACTACAGTGGTTGAGTCCAGGTCGCCAGAAGCCATCTAGTGGTCCTTGCTGCAACTGCAGCACCGAAGAACCGAAAGGTGGAAAACTGTGGTATTCCGAAACCAGACACCAAAAGTGACCTATGCAGGGGTCTTACTCTCCTTGCCAAGCCTTTAAGGAGCCAACAGCAAGTTTCATCTTCACAGGACTTCTTCAGTCAGAGAAATCATCGACCAAAGGAGAGCAGCGCAAAGAGCAAAACTTCCAAGGGGGGTTCATCCTCGAAGGGAAGCATTGAATGAAATTGAGAAACTCTGCCACTTTGCCTGCCAAGGTGCCAAAGGTACTGTGAGGAAGAAGAGCATCTTCTAGCCTCAGGAGTTCTCCATAGGTGCCAGATTCGTCTTGAATCCTGTTCTCCTGTGGCCTCTCTGGTACTTTGGGGTGGTAGAACCTTTAAGAGGAAAGTAAAGGGTTATTGAACATTTTTAGACTGGGCTGTAAAAGACAAGATAAGTTACTCCCTAACGTTTCCATTACATGTTGCCCAGGTGGGGGGATCCTCCCACAGAATTGTGTATCTAGTCTAAAGAAAGCATTCTGCCACTGTCCATAACTAACCTGCCTTTCTTCCCTGATCTATGCCGTTACACCTCACTTAAGAATTCACATGCCTATTTAAAACTGCCAGCAGTTAGTGCATTTATAACTTAATTTAAGTACTGTCTGGTACCACATAGTGCATATATTTGCCATTCTTTGAATAGCATTATCCAGAGTACATGTTATTATTTACATGTATATATTTTGGTAACAACCTCATGTTATATAAAGAAACTGTGTCATTACCTAACATAGTGTGTGGACATTCTTTTGTTGGGGCTTGGGGATTCACTGTACATGCTTGCATCACTTCCCGAAATCTTACGCCTAGCTGCTCATGTAACGTTACCAAGTTGAGATCCTTGGCTGGGGTTGCTCTGTGCCTTTGTCCCAACTATATAGAGGGCAGAAGTACAGACACCCCCCCTCAAGTCTTTACAGTGGGGCTATCAGGATGAGGTTGCATCCCACCGATGCCCGGAACTTGCGGAGGGTCCGCTGGAGCAACGGTGGAGGAGGAAATGCATAACACCTGCGGCCGTGCCAGCAGAACTGGAACGCATCCCCTATAAACACCTGGACCTGGCACGCACAAGAGGCAAACCAGGGTCACTTGGAATTCAGAGGAGATGCAAGCAAGTCCAGATCCGGGAACCTCCATCTCTGGAACAGGGGCAACAAGGAGTTGATGTGTAACTCCCACTCGTAGGTGTTGAATCCTAAGCGACTGAGTTGGTCCGCTTCTGCATTGCTGTCTCCCGGAAGATGAACTGAGGAAATCCAAATTCCTTCCGTAAGAGCCCATTCTCAGATCGCCACCGCCTCTATGCATAGGAGGTGGGAATGGGTACCACCCTGCGTGTTAAGGTAAAACATTGTTGTGGAGTTGTAGGTCCTGACCAGAACTGCAGTGTCCCTGGGAAAGCCTCGAGTGCCAGGCTCACTGCCCTGAGTTTGAATAGATTGATATGTAGAAGGGCCTCCACCTTGGAGCATGTGCCATGATTGGAGTAGCTTTCCAGAGTCGCCCCCAGCCCAAAAGCGAGGAATCTGGCATCACCACCAGGGTGGGCTGCGGCCGGGTAAAAGGGTTCCCACTGCCACATTGCCGTCCATCAGCCACCAGTGAAGATCCGGGAGGAGGAGCGGGGGGTTTGGGTTTCTGCCCAACTGACTGCCAGGGGAAGATGGAGGCGCTTCAACTTGAGGTGAGCGTGCTGAAACGTGAGCACACAGGATGTCATCAGTCCCAGAAGGTGCTGGACCCACCATGCCGAGGTGGTGTAATTGGTCAGAAAGTGCCTTATCGCTTTGCAGAAGGATTGGAGCCTCTCGGGCGTGGGGAACACTCGCTGCACCGCTGTGTCCCAGCACACTCAGAGGAATACTAGATCCTGTGCGGGAGTCAGTGGCGTGGTGTAAAACAACTTGCAGCCATTGGCACGAGTGTACAGCCCCCTCAGGAGAGCTGGCCATGACCAGCCAGTTGTCCAGATAAGGATGTAAGTGATGGCCTGCCAGACGGAAGCCAGTCACCGCATTCATCAGCTTTGCGAACACACGAGGAGCCGAGTTAAGGTTGAAAGGCAGCACCTTGTACTGGAAGTGGTACAACATAATTGTGAACTGCAGACATTTCCGATGCGGCTGGTAGATGGGGACATACAGGTACGCATCCTTGAGGTCTAGGTAAAACATGCAGTCCCTGCACCCAAAGACTGCTATGTGCGCAAGACTAATCTTCATATAGTGTTTGAGCGGCAAAGACTAGTTGAGAAATGACAGGTCCAGGACTACCCTCAGGCCAGCCGGGTTGTTCTTGGGTACCGCAAAAATCCTGGAGTAGTAACGGGAGCCCCTGTCCAACAGAGGGACTGGCTCACCTGCCTGCATCTCCAAAAGAGAAAGGATCACCCGTAAAAAGGCTGAGGCCCCTATTTGAAGCAGAGGAGGAGAGTAAAGTAAAGCAAAGGGAAGCTGAAGCCTTTGGAGACTATAGAAAGGATACAAGGACTCTTGAAACAACTCTTCTAGCTGTCCCGGAAGAGAGCCAGCCAGCCCCCACAGGCGTGCTCTGCTCCCTAACTGACACATCACTGTTTTTTGGTATCTGAGGCGGGAGCAGAGGCGGGGAGTGGACAAAAAACATGCAAAGTCCTCTGCTGCTTCCTCCTATGGGCACTAGGCAACATGTCAGGCCTCTGTGCACCACGATCCCGAAACCCCTTGAAGACGGTGAAAGTGTGGGGTTTGAATTTGAAGTCGGTCTTGCCCTGAGACTGAGGGAAGGACTTCTGCCGTGGCTTAGTCAGAATGGCCAAGACTTGCCGGTCTGTATAGAGGTCTTCTGTTTCGTCAATTCGTCATCGGTTGACTAATGAAAAAGATCTGAGACCTCAAAGGAAAGGTCTAGTATTCTCTCTTGCACATCCAATGAGAATTTAGTGGCATGCATCCACAAAATCTGTCTAATCTCAACTCCCAGGCACAGCCCTCTGCTGGCTGTGTCGATGTGGGAGACCAAAGACTCCATGATGTCCTGCGCAACGGCCAGGGCTTCCGCCAGGCCAGCCTTAAAGGAGGCCTGCATCAACAGAGCGAGATCAGGCAGGAACTCCCCAAGCTCTCGCCACAGCTTCTGGTTCGCCGTGGGTAGGAGGGCGTTGGTGTTAGCCTGCCGCAAATGAAGCTCTGAGATGACATAGCAGCATTTAGCAAAAGACTCAAGGGCTTTGTCCTCTTTGGACAGACAACTGGAGGCGGCTCCGGCAGAGGAAGACAACCGAGATTATGGTTTAGAATACAAGGAGGCCGTTGCCATCACTGACCAGTGCGGCTGAAGGTGGGAGGCTTCATCCAGACCTTTCTCGCCACCTTCAGGACATCCTTCTGCAGCAGAATGCCTGAGCAGCTCATGGTGCGCATGGCCAAAACCTATGCTAGCACTCCCAACTCCTGGGGGGCTTCCTCAGGCTAAGGGACCCTCAAGAACTCTGCAAGGCCCTGAAGGCGGTCATGAAAAACCTTCATAGATGCAGAGGGTTCATCGTCCTGGGCGTCATCATCATCATCTCCGTCATCGCCCCCCCCTTTTGCCTGATGAGGGGAGTCCGGGTCCTGAGACACCAGAGCCAGAGGGATCCCCCCTGATCCGGACCCGAAGATAGCTGTGGATCCATTGGCTGCTGCGAGGGAGGCGTTGGTGGTACAGGATACAGGAGGAGGCAGAGGGCAGGGCCTGGACCGGAGGGGGAACAGGCAACGTCACTGGGAGCACTGGTGGAACCAAAGGAGGGGCCAGAGGACTTGGAGGCACGACCTGGGGGATCACTTTCTTGACTATATGCTTGAGGAGCCTTGTCATTTGCAGGGAGCGCATAAGGACGAGGATCGGCTCGAAGAAGCTATCCTCGCAAACTGCTCGATCCTGAGGGGCATAGCCCTCAGTGGCACTGGGCCTCCTTTCCTGATCCAAACACCTAGGCGCCTGCAGCATGTAGTTGCAAGGCTGCGAGGGGTAGATGTATTCCTGCTGCGACAAGCTGCCTTTACCGTAAAGTATGCCGCCGCTTCCCGAGGGAAGGGGACTGGGACATTTTTGCATGGACCACTCTGTGGGTGAAGGACCGGGGAGGCCTGAATCCGAATTCAAGATGGCCAGGGGCCCAGCAGGCTCAGACACGTGCTTGTCCACCATCTTGGGGCCTTGTGCCATGCCCTGGATGGGAGAACGCGAAGGCCCCATGCCACATACTGGCTCAGACATGGAAGGACACTCCTTGGCCATCAAACCTGAAGCAGAAGCATCGTCCTCAGAGACGGCTCCAGTAGGTTCAGAGCCCTCAGCCTGCTGGCCGGTAGTCGAATCGCCCTGTACCACGACCTCGAAGGTGACTCCGGTAGGCTGGGCGCCCTCAGCTACAGAGCTGGTAGTCGTGTTGGATCATGCTACGGACTGAGTTTTGGAGGTCGGACATGATGATCCCTTGCCCACTGCAGCTGAAGCAGAGGACTTACTTGAACGCACCTCCATGGACTGCCGGTAGAGCTTCTGAGCCCCTTGGCTTGGGATCAGGTAGCCTTGCCGGCCTCTAGTCTACCAACGTAGCGCCCAGAAGAGCCCCTCAAGCACATGGAGGTGCAAGGCCAGGAACGAGTGATCGCAGTATGCACATCTTGTGAAACCTCCTGTACCCGGCATGCGCCTGGGGAGTGGAGGCAAGACAAGAACGGGGAGCAAGCAGAAAGTTAATGTCTCTGCGCCTTGCTGCAGGTCCGACACTGTCAATGCGTGAAAAGGGACTGGGGTGAGGCCACGGACGACGGGGCCTCGATGGGAGTTCCCATGCCCAGGGCCGCGCACACATGTGCTGGACTAAATTTAAAGGGGAAGATAAATTGTTCGCTGCCAAAGGCTCCCGTACCGTCCCCATATTGGGGGACGCCCACAAGGATGTTGGAAAGGGGACGGGACGTATGAGTACTGAGGAGCGTGTACAATAATTGTGTTCATCAGAGTGGGTTGTCCATTTAGAAGATATTGCCCTTTCGCATTGCTTTTGTGATCATTCCGTCATCTGGACTTGTCCATATTGATTACATTGCAAAAGGATGTTACTGTGATTGCTGCCCCGTTATCTGGATCACCCAACATATCCTACAAAGCGCCAGTATGCCCATTGGCTAGCATTGTGCTTTATGGGAATTTTGTCTATGATTGCAAGTGGAAGTATGCAAGTGTATGTCTGTGCTGACCACAGTCCTATTCGAATGTATACCACCATGCCATTTAATTGTGTCAAAATAGGGCCTTTGATTTGTGTCTCTTCATTTATTTTCCTGATGGAGCATACCGTTTTTGCCCAGGACCATATGACACAACCCAAGGAGATCAGGTATGCTAGGTATTTTTGCTTAGTAGTTGATTGTGGCCGGCGTGTGCTGCAGTTCACTAGTGCATGTCCGTGCTACCACCAGACCTACTGGAATGTAGAGCACCGTGCCATGTCCTTCAGTCAATATTGTTCCTTTGACCTCTGCTTATGTTCAAATAATTTCCTGCATGAGGAGATCATGTTTGCAACTCTCCTCTCCAGATCATACGACTCAACCCAAGGAGAACAGGTGTGCGAGTTTGTTTTGCTTATTATTTGGCTGTAAATAGGTGTGTGCTGAAACAAGTGCAAGCATGCCTGTTAAAAATGTAGGTCAGTTCTATTGCAGGGCCAGCAAACTTTGGCTCTCCAGTTGTTTTTGACACTAGGCCTCATCTTCAAAGTTGAGTGTTTATGTGAGTAGTACTTGCATTCCTCTGGTGGAGTGCCACTGGTTGCAGTCCCCTGGACTTGTGGAATGTATAGCACTGTCCATTTCCGAAGGCTTTCGACTCATGTCTCTTTTCTTTACTTTGCCTGCAGGTGGATACCGTGATGGCCACTCTCCTCTAAGGAGCATATGACGCAACCCAAGGAGAACAAGTACGTCAAGTATTTTAGCTTGACGGCTTACGGTGAATAGGTTACCATGACGACAGGCAGAAGCATACATTTCAGTAGTGCACATATGTGCTGTCTCTACGCTTAGTGCAGGCGTCTTCAACCAGCGGCTTTGAAGATGTTTTGGATTAACATTCCCAGGATCCCTCACCATAGGTTTTTCAAGGGTGGTGAGAGTTGTAGTGAAAATCATCTGGAGATCCAAAGGTTGCAGACACCTGGCCTAATGGATTAAATACCACCATGCTATTTCCTTCAGAGAATATTGGCCATTGACCCAAGTTTCTCTTAATTTGTTGTCCTGCAGGAAGAGGCTGTGCTTGCGACTTCTCTCAAAACAATATGACATAACTCAAGGCAAACAGGTATGATAAGTCTGTTAAGGGAAATGTGTGCGTGGATACAGGTAGAAGAATCCATTTAAGTAGTCTTGTTCGTTCTCTCCCTACGACTTAAATGTGATTCTTGACTCCGGATCACATGACACAACTCATGGAGAAGAGGTAAGCCATGCATGTTTTTAATGCATGTGCAATAATGTTCTCTTTCACAAATCGTCAATATTTATTTACGAATTGTTTTTAGCCAATGTTCCTTTTTAATCTTATATTATTGCAATTTTCATCTTGTGCCCTGAGAATGCCATAGGGGGACGTTCAGTTGTTGCAACGAAGCATGTCAAAGGAATAAGAGTCAGTGCATGAGACACCGCACTTTGGCTTTTATAAATCACGTTTTGCAAACATATTGCTGTATTGGATCCTATGACATTGGCCAACATTTTTTGGGGCAATTGCCTGCATGAGAACAGTGAAAACAATTGTAAATGTGAAAGGTTTATTTTTTTGGTGAAAGCCATGGCACTCCGTTTTCATTTTTGTTTTTAATTACTTTTAAATAGAGGACTAGAAAAAAAGAACAGGAAAACTTAGACCACGCCACAAATAAGGGATGTTGGCTGTTAAACAATCGTGATTTTGGAAGAAATACTGTTGCAGCATTTCGAACTTTAACAAAATGTCACAAACGATGCCCATGTACACACACCTGATTTTGAGTTAAACACCACTTTAAAGCCATTGAGTGGGATGAAAGACCTCTGGTGCTACACAATATGCCATTCCTATCTGCCATTGTCAACAGAAGAGTTAGTTAAATGAATTCAAATCAGGCCCGGCTCCAGGGATTTTCATCTGGGTGGGCCAGGGTTGTGACCAGGGGGGCACACATTCCATTGGGTGTGAGTCTAGGAGTACCCTAATCAAAGTGCTGGCGTGAATCCAGATTTCCCAGATCCACGATCCAGCAATTCTTTTCTCCCACATCTGCAAACATACATTTGCACCCCTCTATAAAAAACTGTATATAGCAAAAGAGAAGCAAGGAAAGTAGTGTTGCAACATCAATCTACCTATCTTCCCTTCACATCTGCTCTCCCCTGTCTGTTATATCTGATCCTCCTTCACCTTTCACTGTCCACTCACCGTCCTTCAGCTGCCCTAACCACCATTCCCATTTACCTCCCCTGCCACCTATCCACCCCAGCACCCAGCATGCCTTTCCTGGACTGGCTTGGGAGAATTGAGGGTGATCCCTCCTCCTCTTCCTCTGAGAGGGTTGAGCAGTGAGGCCCCCGGTCTTTGTACCATCTCAGATGGTGTCTGCCCAACAAAACCTTCCTACTCTGAGTAGGCCCCGGTGGAGATGCTTGTGCTCCCTCCATCTTGTTGTGAAAAATAGACTACCCACAACCCCCAGAATACTGAAGCAAGGAATAGGAGATTTTGTTTTCTACAAAATTACATTTTTTTCACATTTCTTTTTATTTCAAGAACAGAACATACCATGCCCAATCAATACAGGTAGTCAGGTTCATTTTAACAATATTTAGAGCACAAAAACATATTCTCCAATAGCATACACATGTATACAATCGGCTCTTCACCACCCAGTCCAGAACCCCCTCCTTTCCTACTGAACCCCTTCAGTAGTCCCATTCTTAATGTCTCCCATCAATGGTTCATGTCCAAAATTACATTTTAAACACAAAATGTTATTTTTTGTTGCATTTTTACAGTACAGTTTAATTGAGTTGAGAGTGCAAGGCAGTGCTAGGGCTGTTAGGGCTGCATCAGGAGGCAGACCGTGCTGATTGAGGGGTTTCCGGCCTCCTTGTATCACTCCAGGTGGGGCATGGCATGAAGGAAACAGCTTTGCTCCCCTGCTACGCCCCTGTAAATCATTGTCTGGTACATACTGTTTACATACTGGTTATAATATGCAATTGTCCATGATGACTCTTTGCTTGATGTGTTTACTTTGATTTGGTATTGAATGATACAATTTTGTTCTATAAATGTGGCCCGGATTTTTTTAAAGTTAGGTGTGTGTGTGTATGTCCTAATGCCTGTGCTGCCCATCTATTAAACCATGAGTGAGGCTTTTTGGAATAGCTTATAATGTGAACTGAATCACTTCTAGGGGCACCTAATTTTAACAGGCAAGGCATAGTGAAATTAAAAAAATGCTCAGGATCACACACTGGTTAAGTGGTAAAGCCATAATTTCCGACTAGCCTGAAATGTTGATATTACACATCTTCTGAGCTCATGTTGGTACAAATATGTGTTGAAGTTTGGCTTTGAATACCTAAAATAATACTCAATTGTATACAGATTACTTTAGAAAATGCACAAGCCACATGATAAACCAACCCGACAATGTATTCATTGTAGCAACATGTTGATGAAAAGATTAAGGGGTTGGGGGGAATTTTTTTTTAAATTCTAAACTGCATAGAGCAGAATTCTCCTGTTTGCACTTTTTGCAAATGGGGCCATTCATTAATTTTTTATTGTTCCCACCAAGTACTGGAAAAGTAAAGAGTAAAGCACAGGCGAAAATAGGCTTTGCTCTTAACTTTACCACTACGTGTCTGGAAAAGTGTAAATCACTTCCACAATTAACAATTGTGGGAGCCATCCACAATGGATTCCTTTTGACTCTCAGAGTGGTTCCCACATGGGATAATGTGGTATAAAGATTTAACTACTGCGAAACCACTTGTCATTATAACAGTGGCTGGTGGGACAACATGCAGTGTACTGAAACAATAGACCCACCGCATGAATGGGTACCATCAGTTACATATACATTAACATTTACCAAGCACAAGTGCCTCTAAACATGGTCACCCCGGTGGCTATGGGTAGGCCACGTGCAGCCGCTATTGAGTCTATAAGAGTGGTCGTCACCCGTGCAGAACAGAACACTTACAGCGAAGGTGCAGCAGGAACCGAGTGCCAATGGAAAACGCTCTCGTCCCAGAGTCCGGCAGAGCAAAATGCACTAACTTCCGCGTTTGCCGGCAATTGAAAACCAGTAGAAAGAGGACTAGCGCCTGGCCTCAAGTTATAGGCAATACGGCGCCATGTTGGATGGAAAAAATGGCGGAATCAAAGCCGCGGGGAAGGAAACAAAACTAAACTGACACCCTATGATGTACAGTATTGTTGCAGAAACACAACCAAGAGCAATACACATGGCATAAGCATCCCGCAGATGCAATAATGATATTTGTCTAATCGGACACAAATGTTTATTTTGAATAAAAAATCAAAGACATGTTTTTTATTCATTACACAATATTGACACCATAATTGATGATATGGAGTATAATGCATAGTCAAATGTATCGTGGGTGTAAATTTGAGCACAAATAAGTAAAACAATCCCACCACTTTGGAACGAGTCAAAAGAATGAAGAAGGATTTATCCAACTATAGCCATGAAAAAGCTTTTCCTTATGTAGTAGAGGGCCACAAATTTGGTACTTTGAACCAGACTCCCAGTAACACCAGGAGGGTGAGATTTCGAGATACATTCTACAGTTCTAGTGACGAGAGTAACACAGGGACTGATCCTTCAGACAATTATCAGAATACCAATCGAGGCAGAGGAGGAGGCCAAAGAGGCTCCAACCGACAGAGACGACAAATGCCTTTTTTAGGGCAGGGTCCGAACCGAGGGAACTGGGACAACCAGGTCCGGACCAGGAGCATGTCAAGAAATCAGTGGTAATGAATTTATCCAATTATATCTTGACCCCTGAAGAAGAGGATATTTTGAACAAGGGATTGAATTATGTAATCACTAAGAGACATGACCCTTTTGAATTCAGAACTGAATTTTACGCTCTTATGCGCAAAGTTAGATTAAATGAATTCTTTAAGGAAGGTAATGAATTTGTCATTAACAACCGCAGTGGTTTACGCAATCCCTCCACTTTCTGTGCTCCCACTCACACATTCAGCCCTTAATCCATAGTCTTTGAAAGACAAGTGTTGAAAGAGATACATGATCTGGAGACCAAAGAGAAATCCTATAACTCCAATTTCAGTAAAACTCAACACACTCTTATTACTAAACTGGCCAAGGACAAAGATGTAATTGTCAGACAAGCAGACAAGGGTGGGGCGATTGTACTGTTAAATCGTAGGGACTATGTGAATGAATGTGAGAGATTACTGTCTGATGGTAATAGCTATACTACCTTACAGAGTGATCCTATGTCTGAATTAAGCCCAATCATCAGAGAAAAACGAGAGCATTCGAATCAGAAATGATTTCTAAACAAGAATTCCCTTGAATCCCCCGGGTAGACGTATTGTTTCGGGGGTTAGTTCCATTCTGGAACCTCTCTCTAAGTTTGCAGATTTTTATTTGAGACCCTTTGTACTGAAAATGGCTAGCTATCTCAGAGACACCACAGATGCCATAAATAAAATAGAAAATCTGTCTTTTGAATCAGGAAAGTCCTTGCTCATTTGTCTAGACATCCTGTCATTGTACACGATGATTTCACAACAAGTCACTTTAGAAGTGATCGAGGAAATACTACTAAATAGGGAAGATGACCACCCCGTTAGCAATGCATTTATTTTGTGGTGTACTGAATTCGCTCTTACCAAGAATTTCTTCCAATTTCAAGGTACCTTTTACCAACAAATGGAAGGCACGGCCATGGGTGCAGCCACGGCCCCAAATTTGGCCAATTTATATGTGGAGTTCTTTGAAAAAAGTTTGATCTATTCCACAGATAATCCTCACCAACAGTTTTTGAGAAAATGGCTTAGGTACATAGATGATGTCCTAATCATTTGGAACGGCTCTTTGGAACGGGCTAATGATTTTGTGGACTGCCTTAACCTACAAAATAGGTTTTTGAAATTCACCCGAGCTATAGAGAAACAAGAAATTGACATTTTGGACGTCACCATATTCCAACAATTTCAGGGTCCGCAAAGTCAAACCCTTTAGCAAGAAGACTGACAAAAATGCCTTGCTACATTACAATAGCCATCATGCCAAACACCTGAATTCGAATCTGCCCTTTGGCCAATTTTTGAGACTTAAACGCAACAGCAGCCTCAAAGAAGACTTTTGTTTAGAGTGCCAATATCCTTTCTCGCAAACTGTTGGACAAAGGCTCTCCGGCTAAATTGGTAAAAACCTCTTCAAAAAGGGCCTATAACCATAACAGAGATGCTCTTCTTGAGAAAATCAACAAAGAACGAACCAAGTAGGAACTGTATTTGTTAACACCTTCACGAATCTGTCTTACAAAATTAAGACCATTATTAGTAAGACATGGAAGAAAGTTTATAACAACAAGGAAATATTACCACCGTTGGTAGCATATAAAAGAAGTCAGAACCTACGAAATGTACTCATCAGGAATGATGGTACAATCAAATCCAGTGCTCCTGTGAAACAAAGCACATTGTGGGGCCTACCTCCTGTCATGGGTCATTTCCCGTGTGGTCAATGTATAATGTGTGACTTTACAAAAGCGACCAAGTCTGTACAGATTAATCATGAAATATTATGGAATATGACCTGCATGACCAATTGCAATACGCAGAATATCATATACATGATTACTTGTCCCTGTGGACTCCATTATATTGGTAAGACAAACAGAAGGTGTCGCACTCAACTAATTGAACACCGCAGTTGCATTAAAAATAAGGTGCTAGCAGCCCCTATGGTAAAACATTTTATAGATAATGAACATGACCATACCGACTTCAAATGGGTTATTCTAAAGAAAGTGGAAGGCAATAACAAAAAGGAGATTGATCAGAAACTGTTGAATTTTGAGCAAAAACTGATTTTTAAACTACAAAGTCACGTTGTGGGGCTCAATGAGAGAGTTGACTGGCACCAAGTCCATCTTTAAAAAGTGTACCCTTGTGTTGCAGTTCATAATGAGGGTGTTGTACTTTTCTACATTTTTGCACATCCTTGAACACCATATTTGTCTCAATATAAATAATAATAATAATAATATTAATAATAATAATAATAATAATAATTTGGCATTTATATAGCGCTACAAACCCTCGGGTATCTGAGCGCTGCTTATTATTACCCACGGTGTGTGGTGCTCATTTATCGACCTCGGAAGGATGAAATGTTGAGTTTGGCACTGCCGGGATTCGAACCTGCACGGATGTGAAAGCGAGCGCTCTACTCGCTGTGCCACTTGACCGGCGTCATGGTCATACATGTGGACTGGGTCCAACATGTGAACTTTTCAATTAATTTGCCAATTGATACGAACTTCTTCTTATCTAACAGCACATGGTCATTACCATTCTTGCCTGTGTCGAGTGTGGGGATTGTTTTACTTATTTGTGCTCAAATTTACACCCACGATACATTTGAATATGCATTATACTCCATATCATCAATTATGGTGTCAATCTTGTGTAATGAATAAAAAAAATCTTTGATTTTTTATTCAAAATAAACATTTGCGTCCGATTAGTTATTGCATCTGCGGGATGCTTATGCCATGTGTATTGCTCTTGGTTGTGTTTCTGCAACAATACTGTGCATCATAGGGTGTCAGTTTAGTTTTGTTTCCTTCCCCGCGGCTTTGATTCCACCATTTTTTCCATCCAACATGGCGCCGTATTGCCTATAACTTGAGGCCAGGCGCTAGTCCTCTTTCTACTGCTTTTCGATTGCCGGCAAACGCCGAAGTTAGTGCATTTTGCTCTGCCGGACTCTGGGACGAGAGCGTTTTCCATTGGCACTCGGTTCCTGCTGCACCTTCGCAGTAAGTGTTCTGTTCTGCACCGGTGACGACCGCTCTTATAGACTCAATAGTGGCTGCACGTGGCCTACCCATAGCCACCGCAGTGACCATGTTTCAAGGCATTTGTGCTCGGTAAATGTTAATGTATATGTAACTGATGGTACCCATTCATGCGGTGGATCCATTGTTTCAGTACACTGCATGTTAACCCACCAGCCACTGTTATAATGACAAGCGGTTTCGCTGTAGTTAAATCTTTATACCAGATTATCCCATGTGGGAACCACTTTGTGCTATCATTGGTTTGTCCTTCTATTTACATGGGGTATACCCCCCCTTTTTTAGATTGATAATGCCTGATTTTGGGACGACTGCATCTTCCGATTAACGGTGGACCAGTGACCATTGGGCTGTATTGGCAAGGCTGGTACTGATGATATACATTGAAAGCAGATATTGGACTACTTTGGAGTGCTTTTCAGGTATTGTTGTGGTATATTTGAAAGTGACAGGATTTTATATGCAAACTACCACATGTGGCTTCTGGTGACGGGTTCCTTTTCTCTATTAACCCCGGGTGCGTGTTGCAACGTCTTTCAGGGAATTTGACACTATTCATAGTGGCGAATTCATTAACATTAACGATACATCGTTGTTGTAGAAGTGCCATTTACAGACTCTTCTTAGTAATTATTTAAATTACTTTTCACTTCAAGGGTGACCTGTTGGACTCTTGAGGAATCTGTCATGGTGATGGTTGTATCTTCTCTCACGGTTTGGGCCTTGGTCTGACTATTGAGGGTAAGAGTGTAATTGTAACGTTGTCTGGTACGACTGGGAATTGAAGACTTTTTTGCCACTTTTATTTTCCAGCTCTTCCGACTAACTTCCGTTGGTGGATGTCTTTAGGACCCATATTGCACAGTATTGAAAGAATTTTAAAAAGGAAATGAAGTGTTTTCCCCTGAAGAAAGTTCAGCCACATAAACATGGTACATGTCGGGAATAGATATGTTGGTTGTGACACATTCTTTTTATGATAAAGCGCTAGGACAGTGGCATGGATGCATAAGAGCGCTGACATAAATACAATATAAAGGCCTAAGGAGAAACCTGAGAGAAACTAGTGGAGGCCAAGGATCCATTTAATCGAAAAGAACGGTTTTCAAGACACGTTTGAACCTCGGAAGACTGGCACACAGCCTAAAATCAGGCGGAAGAGTATTCCACAAGTGAGGAATTGCGGCTGGGAAGCATCCATTTTGCACCTGTACCAGTTTGGCCTTTGGGTTGAAAAAAAACCCCTGTGTTATTGGATCTTAGATTACGCTTGTTAGATAGCCACTTCAACTGTGCTGCCATATAAGAAGGGCTTATTCCATACATGCAAGCATGTGCAATGCAAAGGGTACGAAACTTGATTCTCTTTGTAATTGGGAGCCAATGTAATGCTCTGCGTGCTGTTGAGATATGATCTATTTTACGCATACCCATAACGACCATCACTGCGTTGTTCTGGACAACTTGCAGACGATTGAGTTCTCCTTTGGTTACCCCAAGTAGACTGCTGGCAAAGAAGTCTGGGCGCCTCCCAATGATGGCCCTGGATAGTGTGGCACAACTGGAAGCCTCATGGAATGGTCTGATTTGTGCCAAGTAGTATGTTGAGTTAGACACTAGGCCGCTGATATGGGACCTCATTGAGAGCTCTTGGTCAATAGTGACTCCCAAGATTTTTACTTTTTTCACAGTGGGGAGCAGACAGTCTGCAGTTTGAAAGAATTAATAGGACTGATCAAGTTGGCACCAATTGGGGCCGGTACCCAGGATAATAATCTCAGTTTTTGAGTTATTCAGGGCTAGGCCATTATACCGCATCAAGAGCTGGATTTGGTTGTATGTGGCATTAATGACCTAAGTGTCTTTGGAGTGGTCACCTGATAAAGGGAAAAGACACTGAGTATCGTCAGCATAGTTGCCATAGCACTTCCTGTTGTAAATAATCTGCCTCTGAGACACGTTAAAAAGATACAATCTCAATGGTAGGGCCTGTTCAGCCCTGCTGTTTGCATTTGAGGGTAGCTGTTAGAACAGGGAGGGGGCCAATGGCATTTGTCCCTTGTCCAAATGTTAAATCCACCTCTGAATGCACTCTTTAGAAAATATTGAAATACTGCTTTTTAATTATAAAAGATGTATAACTTTTTATACTTTGCCCGCGACATTATAAAAATGCCCTTCTTTTTTGTTATTTTACGTGTGTTCATGTTTCATTTCTGGCACTGCCTAAATACCCAGCACCCAGGATTTACATCATACTTTCCAAACAAAACCCACAACACGCATGACACATTCTGTTTGCATGCAAACTCTGTAAAGTTACTCAAACAGAATGTCAAGTCAGTACCTACCAGTTTGAATCATGAAACGTTTTGGCAGAGTAGACTAGGCTTCCAAACAAAGATCCATTCTATTTAAGTCGGAGACCCACTGGTAAGTATGCATGAGAAAATCTGAAACGGGTCAATACTTGCCAACCTAGCCTCATCATTTTCAGGTAGGGCATTGTTGGACCAGCTCAGTGAGGTGCAGCTTGATTCGCTAGGCATAGCAAGTAAGACACCCACATCTGGCCAAATACACATTCACTTAGGGAGGTAAACGGAAGCCAACATGCATTGGCAAAGCCAACAGCTTTGGGCTTTTGATTAGGCATGGATAGGCATTTGCCAGGCACTGCCATAAGGGTACCACATAAGGGTACCACCTGGCCATAACTTGGCAACAGCTGTAAAATGGTGCCAGTGACTGGGCATATAATGGCATTGCCTGGCAAATGTCTGCTAACACCTATAGCAAGTCAAAACGGATGGAATGTGATTGCTTGTTTAAGACAGGACTTCAGTGAAAGTCACAGAGGCATTGACAAATATATTGCTTATAAAATCAAGTGGCTGAATAAACACATTAAGAACATTTTACTAAACCAGGAGCTCATTTACTGAGGCAATTAAGTAATTAAACACTCAAAAGAATGCCTAGATATAACACTGGCAGGCCCTATACAGCAACATGTTTGGTGTTACTTTGTTGTAGGGCTTGCTCAGAGTTCTCGAAAGGTTAGGTTTTGGCGGTGAGGCATTAACATAGCCATGGCTAGTCATTACCTCGGTAAATGACCAGACACACCCATAGGATGTGTGTTTCTCCTCCCATTATATCGCCATCCTATATGTGTTCCACTGCATGCATTATGGTTGTACCTAATAGGTTAAAGGTCTCTGAATCAATCAGAACCACCGTCATTGCACTGGCCAGCCTTCCATACCATTATTTGCATATCAGCCTTGGCCCTGTCACTAATATCAGAAGCCCGTCCCAAACTGCTGGACCACAGAGCCTAAAAATCCATGTGGTTACCTGTGTTCCAGTGCAGATCGAACAAGGCCTAGCAATTGAGATGGAACTGCACCTTTTGGTGACAGCACCAAAAGTCATTTGCTAATGGCGTGTCTCCTTCTCTAATGGCACAGACATACTACAGAATTATGGCATGGAATGTTGTGCAGAGCAACAGTAGTGGTAATGTTTAATTCAAAGCCTTGCATATATCACTTTTTGATTTTATTACACTCTCCCCTCCAGAATTAAATGTGTGTTCCTACCAACCTTATCTTTTCACTTGTACTCAAGTAGGTAATGCAGCAGAATATATACTTTGAATGTAATTTGTAAGGGCCACCAATCAGTTGATACACCTTCTGCAGAAATCTGTGAAAAACCACTATATTCCCACAAAAAATAAACATACTTTAAATTACAAAACCAAAATTGTGATTTTAGGTTTGATAAAATATGTGTAGGCAGCCTGTTTGAATAAGTGTGCTACCTCACTTAGAGTTGTTAATGGACATCCATCTCCCTGGTCATTTCTGCTTTCATGGCTGTGGGGCATAAATCATTGTCTAGGGCAAGAAAACAAATCCTGGCTGGGCCTCCTGCAGTTCAGCCTCTCAGAATGATGTCTCTGAGGATGCTGATGAATGTTTAGAGTGACATCCACCCCCCTACTCCCGTGGTTACTAGTGGTGTGTAACACCACTGACATGGCCTCCTTTCTAGGGGGGGGGGGCAGGAGCTGGCACTGGGGGGGTTGGCCCACCTGGCCCCCTTGCTGGAGCCAGGCCTGATTCAAATCTGAACAAGAAGCGACATAATCTAGACCTTCGAAGGGCATTTTTCAAGATTCTGTGAACATTTTCCCAATATCACTGATTGCGTCACAGCCAGCCGATTATCCATTTTGGAGTCAACAAAGGAGCTTCTTTTTTTCTTTTTTTTTTCTTTTTTTATTCAAACCATTGTTTATAGTTTGGTTATCAAACTTTTACAACATACTTTTTCATTACACATATTTCCTTTACAATTTTGCATATAGTTTTTCGTACAGAAACATTTCCAAATTAAAAACTTCAGAATTATTGTCACTATACAATGCAAAACTTAAAAAAACACTTTAAATTCATCCCAATACATAAAATATATATAACATGAAAAGGGCAGTACCCCATTCTTGCCCCTCCAGTTTTTGATTTAAAAAAAGTAACCACATACATATGGAACCATTGTCAATTTTCAGTTTCACAGCAAGTTGTAATTTTACCCATAGAACAATGGGATCAATGCTTTTCAGATATTTCCCTTCAGATTAGACACAAAATCGCTTGCATGAGTTGCTGTAGATTTTTCTGAGTCAGCATTCACTAGGGTTAGAAAACGCATAGGCCCTAAAATGGCTTTGGTTGTTGAGCCCCACATACATTATGGAACAAAAAAAGGCTCCAACCACAGATATATTTATCAACACTCTCCTAATGTTGGAGTGTCTTAGTCATACCATTTAAAGGAAACTTGGACACAGAGCTTCAAAACGTAAGCTCAATAGCCTTTAAATATCTTGTTAAATCATCAAACCAAAACAAAGCTGAGAGGCTAGGAAATAACTTCTGCTCAGTAGTACTTAAATACAATTTATTGGTTTTTTCAAATTCACCAACAATGAAAATAAATATACACTCCAAAACTGTCTCATTCCTAAACAGAGAAATAAGGCATGAATACAACACTATTAATTGTTTGCACAGGGGTGGGATTAATATCATCTAATAGTGCAGTAAAGAAAAGGAAAATAGTAAACTAATGCATACTGAACAAAAAACAGATGCGGTTTTGCTTTTTGATATGTTTCAAAAAATGGTTTTGTTATTCTTTGACACAATTGCGATAAGTGTACTGACCAATTACTCGGTCCCCATGTTTGTACAGAGGCTAGTCAATAAGTCTAACCTATAGATGGATAACCCACAAGTGCAAAGAAATAAATTCAAACAGAGCGGTACCCAATTGGTATGATACAAACAATTGCTTGTGATTCATACACTGTCAACCAGGGAGATAGGAAAAGGAACACCGATTGCATCATCCCTCAATGCAGCCAGGTGCTAAAATTACCCCACTGCATTCAAGAAGATGCAAACGGTCAAATCAAAGCATACAAATCAATTGAAAAGTCAGAGGACCAAAACCATCGGTCTACGCCAGGGGGAGGGGCCCCCTATTAGGTTGTACAGGTCAATAGTGCACAGATTGTGCTTGGCCTTGGGGCGTTTCGGCTGAAGAATGGAACGCCTTCGTCTGGGCCTCAGGTTTGGAGATCTCTGTATGATAGCAAGAGAGAGACAAGAAAGAAAGCTGCAAAGAAGGTTGAGAACTGGAATTGGGTCTCATTTTCTATTAAAAAAAGCACAAAAGTGCTGGCTTAATTGAATTAACATTATAAAAGGATATTGATCTATTAGTATTGACCAAATCAGTAAAAATCTGATTTGTATACAATATTGGAGCTGCTGAAGGACCAACCTGTGGGTGTGTTCACCGGACTTCACTGCGGTGGGGACAGTTCCAGTTTTATTCTAAAAAGCTGTCAATACCATGTAGGTGTGGTTCCACTTGTAGATGCATCTACACGTGAAAGTTCAAACGTCCTACTGTAATCAGGACAAGTAACACCGAGCGTAAAAATCTAGGAGAGAAGAGAAGGGAGAGACGAAAGAGGAATGAGAGAATCCCCATGTCACATCCTCTACATGTTGTCCAACCCTGTAGTAGGGCTTGGTATAAAGCGCAATTCAGTTAATGCAAAAAGGCAGGACACCGGGCGTAGTACCTTAAGTGCCTCTTTAGGTGGCGCAGGCCCTGGTGTAGTAGCAGGGTCTGGATGGACTGGTGTACTGCCGGGTGGAACAGGCTGTCTACGATTCCTTAGTTTCGGAAGGTAGCTATACGGGAGAGAGAGAGAGGAGATCCAGGGTCAATACATATAAGTAAACAGAGGCGTGGAACAGCCTACTGTGAAAAAAATGTACGGGGCGGATTACGCTGGATGGGTAGCAGTGCTTACCTGAGAGCGGGTGGAGGGAGACAGACACCACGTTTGTCTCTGTTATGGCCGGAGCTAATCCTGGTCTCTCGGTGGAGCTGTTCCCCGGAACTAATGTACTGCGCATGCGTGGGAAGTTAGTGAAAGAAAATAGGACCCCGCGCATGCGTCTAGCGACAGGGGCTCCCGTTGTCATGGTAGCAAACTTGTATGTACGAACTGCCGGAGTGGTGTCGTGTGCGAATGGCGTCACACAAGGGAAGAAGCTAAGTAATTACTTTCCAACAGAAGCTTTTAGGCACTGTAAACACATAGGGGAACGATGTGTGATGTCCCGAGATCTGGGAGCGTCCAGGTTCGAACGGAAAAAACGGAAAAAAGAGCCCCACATACATGCCAGCCATAGCCATTTCCTACATTCAACAGAGTCATTCGCATGTTGAATTTTGAATATTTCGTTACGTTGCACTTCAAAATAAGTACAGTAAATGGTTGAATGCTTGATTGTTTCATGTAAGTCGGTCACTTTACAGAATCTACAAGTGTCTCCAGACCCGGTTTCATTTGACTTTATCCAGTTTTTTGTTCTCTCTAGGGTTGGCAGTTGGTTAAGTTTGAACCTTAAGTACATATCTCTGGCTATAGAACAAGGGAATTGCTGAAGATATTGCTTGCGTGGAGAGCGAGCTGTGGCAAATTTGGCAGCTTCCTTGAAGGACTTGAATTTTTCCATAGCGCTTAGAGTTTTACACCAGTCATAGACGAATAGTTGGTTCTTGACGTGTGCTTGGCGAAATTCAAGATCGGCGGGAGATAGTGCCATTTCATCCAAGAGAGCTTCAATTTTTCTATGATATTTTTCAATGGAAGGAGGATTGAGATCATTAATCATCCTCCCCAGATCTTCATATAAAGAATTTTGGAGTGGATATATCATTTTTGCAAAATTTGTTAGTTGTCGCCAGTTTTAGCGGGCAGACAATGATAGTAGTCCTAATTCCTGTCTTAGAACCACATTTGGGAGCGAATTAGCCAGACGCAACACGCCCTTCCAAATGCCAACAAATGAGCTTCAAGATATTACTAATACCAAAGACATACACCCAGACTACACCATGTCAAGTGTGGAGAAAAGGACCACTACATTTGAGCCTGAAGGAAATAACTGGCCAAACACATGGATTTGAGGAAACCGAAATATACAGCTCATGTTCGGCTCCCTGTACCTGAAACGAAATTGCATGAGGCTTTTACGCATTTGGTTTCCAATACTCCCCATTTTCATTGGTTTGTATGGCAGTGAGGAGTGGGGTAACGTAATGTAATGTTTATGCCGCTTCCTTCCTCTCCCCCATACAAATACTCCAGCATTTGCACAAGCCTGGATTTTCATGCTGGCGCAAATGCTGGGGATTCCTATGGGGTGCGCTGGCCTTTTCCACCAACAAAAAGCAGGCAGACACCATTGCAATCGTTTGAAGACGCTGCTTGCCATGCGTACATGGCATGCAGCGTTTACTTGATTTGAACTGCCAAATGCAAAAGTACGGCATACAAGTGTTTACACCGCCTTTTTGCCCTCCTCTTTACTCCCCCATACAAATAAGGAAAATTGGACCGGTCTACGATTAAGTGTAAACCTAACAGGTCCGTGCGGTCAAAGCATAGGGAACGCGAATATCAGCCCCATATTTTCTAAGTGCTGCCTGCTTGGTATTTTAAAGATGCTGAAATGCAACTCATTAACAAGGTATAACAGTCGCTGCAAACCTGTGATACATTTTAAAAGAACAGTAATTGGAACAAACTTGACCATTAAAGGCCCCTGTGAGGACCTTTGGTGGCCCACCCAAACACTGCATGGCACTTTTTCAACTGGAAATATGCTTAGTGCTTGTGCACTGTTGTTCAGTGGGTTCACAGTCACTAAAATCTCTATAATATTTTCTGGTACATTTCTGGGGCTCAAATTCATGTTGAAGAATTCTTACTACAAATACCAGGGAAAATACCTCTTCCCTGCAAGAAATGATGCCTTCAATACAACACAAATCCTCCATGTGCCTGAACTTGTCAAAAATCTATTAAAAAAATCACTATTTGCACACGATTTATCAAATACACCAGAATGTTGCAAATGTAGAGCACATTGTAGAGTTATCATGGAACAAAAGTACATGTACCGATTTATACCAATATGGCGAGTGTGCAAATTATTTGCACAAATGCAAAGGACAATATTTCAATCATAATAAAAAATATGTCTATATCGTACCAAATGGTGTCCAGTTAAAGTACCGAATTCAAAAGGATCGAATGCCAACGGTGAGAGTGCATTTGTTCGAAATACAATAGGGTCGAATAGTAATTTTTGAGAAATATTTTCGAAACTTTTTCGAATTTTTTTCTTGTATAAAAGTAATGAATTACACTTTATTGTGTTTCATTAATGAATTTATTATGGTACATATGTTGTTTTTAATGCATTCTTTAATACAGTATAATATATTTTGTTTATTGTAAAACATATTTCAAATATATAAAGTCATATAAACCTTATTTTTTCACTTTTTAAATATATAAATTTAATGCATTTGAACATTTGTGAAATAATTAAACATATTGAACTTTTTGTTACCTTGAAACAAACGTATTACTTTTTCAACAGTAGATGGCGGTGTTGGTTTACTTTTAGTATATTAAAGTTTTGTTGATGTATTGTATTCCTTTGCGTTCAATGGGCCTCATTACACGGTAGGCGTTAAGGGTTTACAGGTACCGGTAAGGGCACCGGTAAACCCTTACCACCTTACTACGAGGCCCCTTTGCGGGACCCGACCTTAACGGCTGGTGTAGACCAGCCGTTAAAGTTGGGACCCGCAAAGGGACCTTGGTGCTAATTACGGTACCGCAATGTGCAGTACCGTAATTAGCTCCTTCCCCATTCCCATTGAGCCCTATGGGGCAAAAATGGGAATGGGGAAGGGCCATGGAGAAAGGGGGAATTACCGCCCCGCCAACCTTGGAATGAGGTGGTAATTCCCCTTTTCTCCATGGTGGTACCGGTATGGTACCGGCGGCAACCATGGTGCTCATAGCACCATGGTTTACCGCATAATGTGTAATGAGGCCCAATGTGTGACGTCCTACGTTACGTAAGGTTACATGGTCGCCATTTTATGAGTTCTTCGTTCCTGGTCTGGTTGCTTTTTGTACGCGCTCCCGTTTTTAAATGTATTTGACTTTTTTTTCCATTGGAAACTTTATTATTTTTATTTTTATTCTGCTTGTATTATTTTTACCTCAGATTGCTGTTTCGGATCGGAGCCTTTTTGCATGGATTTTATGGTCGTATGGTTTTTTCCCTTGGATAGATGTTTTTTTTTCTTTTCCACGGACTTTGGAATTGGATTTTCGTTTATTTTCGTTTGTTTTTTTCCCATGGATTGCTCGTTTTTTAAATAATTTTTTATGGATTTTCCACTTGGATTATGTTTCGTACCTCCTTCGGATGTGTGTTTTAACTTTTTCCTGTTTTTGGTGACCTCGTCTGGAGTACAGAAATGGCAGTTTTTGGTGAGTTTATTTTAATTTATTCTAGCATTTTAAGTTGTATGCAATGGCTTCTAAGTATTACATTGCTTCCATTGTTTCAAAACTGTTTACTATGCTGTTTATTCTTTCCTAGTAGTCTCTGTATTTTCTTTTGTGTTTAGGGGTGTTCTCCATTGAAATTGATTGTGCTATTTTTATTTCTTGTGTGGTTTGTTCTGATTTAAGGTGGTTGATGAAGTGCCATAAATTCGGATTGTTTATATTGAATTCTTTGTTGATTTTGCTATGCCATCCTTCTTGTATGTTGTTGGTTCTTGGCCAGTTTTCTTTAACTGATTTGTGGCCATTCCATATTTTAATTTGGTATTTTGCTCTTCTTCTACTGCCTTGTCGTGTTAGCTGGCCAATCCATGTGTTTTCTAAATAGTCCATTAAATTACATAATTCTTCCTCATGATAGGTAAAGTACTGTGTTGAAATCAGTGTCTCATAATACGCTATTACACTGTCCTCTCTCACAAATGCCAATGCATATATTTTCTTGATTTGATGTTGAAATTCACTGTCCTCTATGTATTTTGTTCTCAGTCCTATTTTCTGTATTTTTTCCACAATGATTGCCCGAAATGAAAAAAACAGCCTTGAATGTGAGTGGCCGGGTATATTTTTTCAAGAGCCTTCATTTGTCCTTGTTCAAATCCATAATTATTGTCTTTGGTGATTTGTCTGGCAATGATTCTTTGATTATTGTATATATATATATATATATCTGTACAGTTCCTCTGATTTCCCTGGCATTAATACATAAATTAACGGTATAACTGTCCCATTGATTGTTCCGTGAATACTATAAAATTGAAGAAATGGTGCTGGACATGATTTAAAAGTTGCATCTCCGTGCCATATAGTTGAATCCCCTAGGTGCGATATATTAGTTAAAGTAGCAAAAATCAACATTTTCTCTTTTTTTACATCTAATGTTTTCCACAGAAATTGTTCACCTTTGTCCGTTTTCTGTAATATTTCTGGCACATTTATGTTTACATATGTCTGTGGTGCCATCTGTTTACATTTCTTTTCATCAGCTTAGTGTTTGGCATTTGTGCTGCAAAATGCAGTGGCATTTTTTCATATGCTCTGTTTACTAGCGAGCTGGTCGCTTCATTTTTATTTTCCTCTACACATTTTTTAAGTTCACTTATCGATTTTTTCATTAATATAGTTGTAGTGTCAGGCATATGATTATGCTCCCCTGTACATCTTATATTTTCATTTTCAGTTATTGCTCTTCCCGTACACTGTCATTTTTTATATTTCGTACACTTCAAGTAACTTGTTTCTTTCCGTGTCGATTCTCTACTATAGATATATCCTTCATACACTAGCTACGAACCTCCCATCTCTGATTTTATGTACTCCATATCGGTATCAATAAGTATCTGTAACAGTCAATTTTATAGATAATTATTAGTTGCTGACTGTAACGTGCTACTGTTTTAAATATTTCATCATTTCTATGTGTTTTACTTACCACTTTATTTTAGTCAGGAAATACGATATCGTCTCAGTCGTTTGTGTCAGCTGGTGTCTCCTTCTCAACTTCCCTCACGCACTGACAGTTTGTTTCCAACCGTCACCTGTGCATATGCTTTCTACACAAGGTTCTTTACTCTCAGTTTAGATCTAGTCTTTTAACCCTTTCTCGATTTCACTTTCATTCAATATGTTTTTTAATGTTCGATCCTTTTGTTTCGAACAAATGACCCATTTACATGATTTATACCTGATGTCGGACCTTTGACTTTCGATCCTTTTGATTCGATACTTTTGTTTTTCGGTCCTTTGTTTTCGGTAATATAACCTATAACCGTACCAAATCACATAACATCACTTGCATATCAAAATACAAAGTGCAAAGTATAAAATGCAAAGTGCTATGACCTATCAATGTTCTCTAAAAAAATACATACGAGTGACTAAACATTTGTTGGAACTGATTGCTATAATCGTGGAACGAAACCTTTTTATTCCATCTTGTCAGTCTACTTTTTCTCATGATTCTATCAGAAGGGTGGACCAATATAATATCTAGTTGCTGCATGGCTTTTTCCTGTTCAAACTGATTGCACTTTTTCACAACTAATAGGGCTCACATATATTGTGAACAACAAATTGAGAGCAAGCTTGATTAGGCGCCCTTTGTAAATAGTAAGTTCTGCAAGAATTATCAAAAATTGGGAAGAGATATCTACATTGTTATAACAATTCTGCATCAACTCTTTGCAATCAAATTGAGGGATGCCGACTTTAGATTTATTCATGTTAACCTGATTCACGTTGCCCCTATGCTCTTAGTAGCAATAGTACATTGACGGACATTCCAGGAACAGATTATTTTCTGAACCAATAGCCGTGTGCTATATGTGATTGACAAAGATATGCTTTCATTTCATCTCATCATGATAACCATATCAAGAAGAAACGATCTGTTCCTTGGAGGTGGTATGAGCCGAAACATGGTCTAAGAATGCCGTATGTCACAAAGCATTCACCTTTCTTTATCAATTTTATAATTTAATATTGCAGCAGAATGAATAAAAAATGACCTGTATATGTGGTGGGCTGACATTTCAAAACATAGATGCAATGTCTGATGCTCGGAACAATTAGTGTCCAGGTGCTTTTATTCTTGCCTTAACAATTGATATAATGAATCTAAAGTAATTTGCTACGTGCAAGACATCACCAAGAAAATCCAAATAATTAATGTTGGATTATTAAATGAAGAACAATTATTATATTTTAAGAAAACATTGTTCTCATATGCTGAGCCTGCACAATGTCCTAACATTCACGCCTCTCCCTTAAACATGTCTGTGATTCTCTGCTACTCAAATCACTGTTGAACTTACACCTCAATAACCAGATCGATGTGTATATCCCATCCGAGTAATCTTCAAAAAGAGCACTCCTACTTAAACTTATTATATTGTTGCCACACAAATAATACAACTCAGCATTAATAAATCAAGGCTCAGCACAACATTCTTCTTTGGCAGTCCAAAGATGGACACTAAAACCAGCCTTTGATGAGTGCTGCCCTTCAAGTTCTCCCTTGTGAAAGTAAACTCTGTTTTTCATCAAGCTTGTTAGGTTCAAGCACATTAAGAATCACCCCTTCACCATCAGGTGGTGTTCCTGAGTCAGTTGCCTCAACATTAGATGCTGGCACTTAGTTGTGAGAAGATTTATTGGCAGTTGTAGGAACTTTTCACTCCTTTTTAGCCTTGACTTTCCACTTTTGCTTAGGCTCTGCCTTGACTTAGCCTTGTATGAGTCAGCCTTCTTGATCTGAGATGCACTTACATGCCTTTCTGCCGTGTAACACATGAGTCCCAAGCTCCTTTGGATCATTACACAGCAGAATGAATAAAGCAGAACTGTTACTACAACATGATTCTAAACACCAACATGAATCCTTACAACTGTGCCTTAGAGTGCTTGCATTACAGAAATCACTGGGAACATCGATGGTGTGCCATTTCCTGAATCAGTGTGGCTCATTGATGATCTGCCAAGCTAGCCTTGGATTAACAGATGGTAATACACCACATTTTGAATTTCCCCAAAGTTCCTTATAGCAGTGTCATTATTTGCATTGTCAAGAACAATCTTCTTAAAATGTCAATTTATCTTAACTTGCATGTAGACAAACTGTGCAGTAAGGAGTCTCTCGACAGACACAAGAGATAGTAGAGTAACATCTGGACTAAAGCCTCTGGGACAAAAGTCAGAAGAGATGTGAAAATGGAATTCACAAAGTGGACCCCTAAGATTTTAACCTTGCATCTGTGGTCCGATAAGTCAAATGGTCCATTGATTAAACCAATATATATACTCATACGTCCAGTCCCCTTTACTCCATCCTTGTGGGCGTCCCCCAACATGGGGACGGTACCAGAATCTTTGACAGCGAAACATTGAGCTTTCCCTTTAAATTTAGTCCAGCGTGCGGGGGGCTCACCTCAGTCCCTTTTTCCGCACGGATGGTGTCAGACCAGGCAGCTAGGCTCAGAGACCTTTTTAACTTTCCGCTTGCTCCCCGTTCTTATCATTTTGAATATTCTTCACCTCCCTTCAGTGACACGCCTCCCCCGGCGTATGTCGGCTGCAGGAGGCTTTACAAGATGCGCATCCTGCGATCGCTCGTTCCCGGCCTCGGACCCCTACATGCTCTGTTGTTGGGGTAGTTCATAAAGGTCTCACGAGTAAAGAGTAGTTTGAATTGCGCACGCTATATTGGTGGCTGTGGTGACAGCGATGTTGACATAATGGGGCAATTTAGCATGAATCCAGTGTAGCTAATGGGAATGAGATATGCATCATATTTAGTGCTGTTTGTGTTTTTTCATTGATACATTTTCAAATTACATATGCGCAGCAAGATAAATGTCAAAACTGCTCATACAATATGAACGCAATATAGGTGTGTCATTGTTAGGCAGAATCATATGCAGTAAAGTGGCAGCGATGGCTGAGCAGCCAGACTTATCTCAAGAGTAAAGTGAGCAGTATCAGAAGTTACACAAAGGACAACAATTACTATGGTTCAAACAAACACTAACTCAAGGTTTCTGAGTAAAAGAATATACATTTATTTACACCATCAGTTATCAAACAATTCACTAATGTAAAGCAGCAGAAAAATCACACTCTTAATACACTACACACCACCCAATTGATTCTGGACAAGATAAGCTCAAAATGAAGTGTGAGCAAAATGGCACTCCAGCAATTTAAAAAGGGGTGGGGGGAGACAAGGTTATACAAAATTAAGCAGCACCAATAAGTAAGTAGGCAGGGCAATCTAGAAAAGGCTTACTACAACTAGGATTCAAATCAATAGGCCTGGGCCAATGTTAATGATTCAGAGTCTTTGCAGAGGATCACACAGTTCAGAATAGTTTGCGGTTAAGTCTTTGCCAAGAGTTCGAAACAAAGTTGGTCGGAAGAAAAGTTATTTAAAAGAGTAGAGAAGGACAAGCCCTAGGATTAGCGAAACATTTCAAACACTTTCACAGTGGTCGGACAGAATGAACGACCGGATTCAAACAGTACGTTAGATGAAGAAGAATGCTGTAGCTCCGGCGGTAGTTCCTGGCAGTTCCCCAAAGCTCACGGTTCCTGAAGCGACTGTCGAACTGACAAGAAGGAGGAAGACTGGAGGTTCCTGTGCTGCCCAGGGAAGAAGCCAGCAACGGAGCAAAGCGACAAATAAAAGGTGCGCTCCTTAAAAGCACAAAGGGTCTCTCTCAAGCTGGCTATCCGGTTCACTGTGGCACAGCAAATTCGACCAGGCTGAAGAAAGAGGCCCAGGGGCTTTGCGAGCTGGTTAGTCCCACCAGGCTCAAGGGGAGAAGACTCTTTGCAGATCTTCCCTGTCGTTGAAGCGTAGGAGATTCGGACCCGCAGCAGGGCTTCAATGGGAGGTTCAGTTGTTGCAGTAGTCCTTTTCCTTCAGCTTCTCTTCGGTTCTCTTGATCCAGTGGCGACTCTGCCTTCCAAGTGCCAGAGACCTGCTTTTTATGCAGTTTTCCCCCATTCACACAGCCTGGCTGTCCATCACACAGTAGGGTGGCTGTCCCTGCCGGACAGTCACATAGCCAATCAAACCATAGTGTGACTTGGGTCTCCAAGGAGACCCTGTGCAGGGGGCCTAAAACCCCTCCCTCACATTCAGCCCACCTAGACTCTCAGGCGCCTAAGGAGGGCTTCAGAGCAGAAGCCCGCCAAAGGACGGCATACAAAGGAACCAAACCTGGTTTGGCGCGCAGAGTAAAACATGAGAAAGACCTTTACATAAAGAAATGGCGAATAAACCCAGCAGGAACCGAAATAAAATAAAAGGGGTCCAGTGGGTTAAAGTTCGAGGCTACTAACTTAGCCTAAAACAGTACCAAGGCTATTTTCATAGTCTGAGGTAGGGAAAAAATTGTAGATGCCACTGCCACCAGCCAAATCTTAAAGAAAGGGGAACAAAATAATGTTCCATGAGAAACAGACAAAAAGGGATAACTATTAACCCTTTCCAGTATTCTATGGAAGATAGTTTGTACTGGGTCTGTGAATTTAAAAAGACTAATAAAGTCAATGGCAACTTTACATGTTCTGGGAGACAGTAGTCAGTCCCAGAAAATTGAGTTTAAGGTCTGAAGTCTGAAAAAGACAACCCAGTGTCACTGCACTAAAGGTGCTGTGTGACACACAGTAAAAAGATGATGCCTATGGAGTAGGTGAGGCTCCACAGTTTATGAACACAAAAATGTAAAACACATAGCCAAAAACACATGTAAGAGTGAGAAGAAAAGGCTCACACTCTTACCAGGTGAAAAAAGAATCCTAGAATCCTGCAAAGCTGCTGAGGGACTCAGTAGGTAAGGGAAATTAGCCATTCTGGAGAATTCTCCCTAACAGTCATGCCACATCGCTCTTAACAACCAGGCAGCGAGGAGATCTAAATGTGCATGCGAGGTAGGAAATTTGCAATGGGAAAATCAGTGTGAGGGGATGCGGTAGTCCTGAACATACATGTACAGGTACACATACATGGGGTCCTCTAGGTTCTGGGCAGTATGGATATCCAGATCTGTTTTGCCGCAGAGTTCTCTGACAAGTTAGGAATTGCGCTGGCTGATAACCTGGAATGGGCAATTGAACTTTTTATGGCCTAGGTGCATTGTGAATGGGAGATGCAATCTCTGTAAGTATATAGGAGTCAGTTATTGAATCACAGGTGGATTCCGGCCACCTGGTAGTGCTGGATTATAGGGCCAGCAATTAAACCTGATGCGGGTTTCTTGCAGGGAAAGGAGCACTGATAGATCATGGATTTTCAATAGAGATGTTAAGGTATGGGTTGGGATCATGTGGGCTGGAATGGTAAGTCGCATAGTTTAGAGAGAAATGTGGATACCAACATGTTTGGGCGATAAAACCAGCAACAATAGATCAAAAGTAAATGTGTTTGTTCCCCTCCTCTTCACATCAATGATATTTTCATAGAATAGCTGTGTACGTAACAAGTAGGGGTAAAGGTTTCTGACCAGATGGAACCTGTGATAATTGAAATTGTTTGTAAATTGTGTTAACTGTGTAACTAGGAGATGAGGCTGTGACCAAATATGGAAAGGCCCCAGAGAGGGGTGTAGTGTAAATATGAAACATGCAATTATAAGTTAAAGAGGATGCGCTCGGAGAAATGTATCTGTAGAGGAGCAGCTGCATACCTCTGCAGGAGACCCTGCCCCACTTCCTCCCATATGTTGGAGACATGAGACCGTGCCGTGTTTGACACTTGCCGCTGTGCCGATACCACAGCTTTTGTTCTATAGAAGATACCCGTTGAGACAACCCTACCGAATGTATCCCCGAACTGATGTCAACCTAAGGGAGGAACTTCCTGAAGTAATATCAGAAAGAGCAAAGAAAATAAGTTAGTGACGTCATCAAAAAGTATGTACGCCGTCCCGAGATACTGACTGAAGAGAATGTATAGATCCTAAAAAAACTAATAAAGTTGTAACGAACAAGTGAACTTTTAAATATAAAAAAAATATTCGTGCACAAAGTGCTGTAGAAAATCAACTGTTCAATAATTGTACAGATGCTGAAACGCAAGGTAGACTAAGTCATCATAGGGGCTGGCTATACGTAGTGAATAGAATGCAGGTGAAGCCGCCATTGTATAGAAGCTGGACATCAGTATTATGAATTTAGTAAGCCAGGACCCTTGAAGTGGGAAAGAAAAAGTGTGTTGCAGCAAGAATAAGCAGAATCATGGAGATGCATGGTGAAGTTGTCTGACCTGGAGTCAAGACTGGAGCAGGCAAGGTCAGCTATCTATTCTGTAAAGGAGCAAACATGCAGAGGATGAATCATCCCTTGTTAAGGTGCAAAATAATAACACCAAGAGTGCCACGTTTAAATCATTTAGAGCATTTAAAAACCTGCAAAATGGACCAAATTGTGGTCTCCTGTCATGTGAGCCAAGGATGAAAAGAGTTTGAACTTGGAGCCCCAGACACGATAGTGAGTGCCCTCACTCCTGTGCATTCTCAAAGACAAGGATACTTTTGCAAGTCCAAGTACAAAGACAATCTTCCTGGCAGAAGGCATGGGCAATGAGAGATGATGGGCTAATTGGGTGGGGAGGTAGTGTCATGCCCCATCTCCTTGCACCTGGGTCTGGGCTTACGTGCTGCTAAATGAACTGAATGTTCCAGACATGGCACACGCATGCCAACCAATTATAGTAGTCCACATAACAAAGGAGCTTATAGTTTGAAAACCAATAAGAACCAGTGTATCTAATGTTTCTGAAGATTACATGTTTTAGAGGTAGGCATATGTTGTTTACCTGATAGTGGACAGCCAATCACAATCCTAGTGCCTATAGAAAGTATACTTAGATGTTCCCCTTTGCCAATCGCGATCCTTGATACGTTTTTTATTATTGCCATGTAGTATGACGACATCTCTGACGTATTTGTGATATAAAAGCTATTGTTTGGGCAAAGATCGCTGAGAGAAAAACTGAGCGTACGTCTTTTGATGTTCGTTGTAAACTCCCTGTTTTAGATAATTGTTAATAAAACAATACTTTGCCATCTTCCTGAGTTGGTTCGGTTATTTGGACTTGGAGCTATTCTGTGTGATCCCATCCATTACATGCACGTTCCTAAAGGGCCCTAAGCCCATATCCAATAAGAAGTGTGGGAACTAAAGGGAATATGGTTACATTGTATAGGTTTAACCAATCATGTTTGGGGGGTTGACTCAAAAAATTTTGGGAGTGTTTTAACGGTTGCAAATTGTATAAAATGTGTGTTCTTTGTGTGGTTCGAGGAGACTGGTTAGTTTGACTCTTTGATGTCATCTAACCCCTCCAGGCCGTTTGTGCAATAAACTTGATTTACGGACAAAGTGTGTACGTACTCTTTAAGGGTGGGCCTCTTTTTGGTTACAGTGATGAAAAGGCCCATTCCTACACTGTCTTGAGTGCCTGGGGCCCAACCACTGCTAGGACGTGTGCGCGGCCTGCAGCTCTCTCGGTCACAGGGCATTGAAGAATCGTCTTTCACGCTGGAGGGAGATATTCCATCCTTCTCCCCCAGGTCGTGTTAAAGAGTTAGTCTCCAAGACCCCAGGTCGAGACAAGGCAGCTCCTCAGCGTGGCGCCTCCTTCCCGGGGATTTCCACTGGAAAGGGTAACTTGGATTCTGGTTCTGGCAGACCTGAGGCTGTTAAGGCTACCGGCTCCCAAGCCCAGAGGCTCTTCCGGGGGCTTTGTTTACAGACCCAAGGCTGGCAAGGCTACTGGCTCCCAAGTCAAGGGGCTCAGGAGCTCTACGGGGCAGTCCACAGGGGGGAGATCAAGTTTGTCCTCTTCGGCACCAGTGGTAAAGGGATCATCATGTTCTTGTTCCAAGAGTCAGTTCGTAGCACTATCCAACACGAATACCAGCTCTGTAGCTGAGGGCACCGAGCCTACCAACACTGAGGTTGTGGTACAGGGCGTGGTACTGTTACGCTCACCTGGTCTCCCCGGGGGCTTTGGGGCACGGTTGGAGCCCTCCCTTGATTCGGCTCCTCGGAATTTCCTTCCCCTCCGGATGGTTGCTGTGCCTGTTGTTCGACAGACGGGTGTTGCCCCTGAGTGAAGATGAGAGGCAATGAAAATTAAGTGGGGGTATCGTGACTTCCCCCAACCCTTTCGTGCCAGAATACAGTGTGCAAATGTTTTCCCTTACAAGCTCACCTGTAGTTTTGAAACGTTGAGCTATCCGTCCTGCTTATCCTAGCAGTGGCGCGTAGAGCAGACCGAGTTACTTCACTGGTCTGTGGAAGTGTTGATCCAGAGTAGCTGCGACCAATCCACTTAGCAGGTAAGTGTTTACTATAACAATTGTTCAATCAGACTGTCTGTATTTAGCCAATAATTCTTGCAATGGCTCTTTCCACCCCCTTAGGTGCTGAGAAGTGAATTGGGGACTAGAAGAGTTCAGAGGCTCTGGAGGCTGATGGAGTTTCAATAGTGACAGGTAAGTTGGTCTTTATAAGAAGACTCTAGTCTTTTGTATTGTATGGCCGAGTGTTCGGTATACACATGAGTTCTAACCTGTTGTGTTCTTTGTTTCCTTGTAGGTGCAGACCGACAATGAAGAATGGCCTCCGGATGCTCGGTGAAGATTCGCAGCTGCAGGGTGAAGCTACAGCGGAGAAAATGGAGTGAGGCGGAGTTCCGAGTAACTGGACGCCCGGATTAGGTAAGATGAAGACTCTGACTCCGACCACGATGTAATGCAGGTAAAATGAAGTCTCAGACTCCGGCCATGATGGAATGCAGATAAGAAGAAGTCTCTGACACCGACCGCGATGGAATACCAGTAAGATGCGTGCACAGCGATGTAGCGGCTGACAGCGGGTGAGGGGCGCTCTCAGCGATGTTGCGGCTGGCAGCAGGTAAGAAGCGCTCTCAGTGATGTAGCAGCTGGCAGCAGGTGGGCTGTGCCCACAGCTATGAGTAACTGGGTCGTGCAGAGATGTAGCTGCAAGCAGCAGGTAAGGATGGCTCTCGAAGATGTCCTCAGGATGGAGCTGCAGCAGTCCAATGGTGCTTAGGTAAGCACAGTGGAGAGCGTTAAGCTGCTGGAAGCAGAATAACGCGAAGCGAAGGCACGTGGATGTGCTGGACTTATATAGGCTGGCTAAGGCTCCTCCCTTTAGCCCCGCCTACTGACTCCACCTTGCTTCTCCCTGGGACTTTGGCATGTGCCTTCCAGTTCTGTTCAAGGGCCACGCCCGGCCCAGCTGCACACGCCCTTGGCACTAAGTGTGCAAGACACACTTTTACATGAGCCTAGCGCCAGAGGCCTTGGCTGTCTTTAAATACTGCAGGTTGCGATGGTCCGTGATAACGGTGAAAGTATGAATAGCCCCCAGGAGATAGTGTCTCCCATTTTTAAGGGCTCCCTTGATTGCCAGCAGTTCTTTGTCGGTTATTGCATAGTTCTTTTCAGGTGCTGTAAACTTACGGGACCAAACTGCTATGGGATGTAACTGTCCGTTGTCTGCGTCTCACTGTGATAATACCGCCTCCATGGCCAAGCTGGAGGCATCGGTTTCCATAAGGTAAATCGGGACGAGGATGCCAGAGAACAGGGGCTGAAGTGAAAGCCGATTTCAATTCCTGGAATGCCTTTTCAGCCTCGGGGGTCCAAGAAAACTTTTTATTCTTTCTTAACAAAGAGGTGATAGGGTGGACGATTTGCGAAAATCCTGGAATGAAGCGCCGGTAGAAATGGGCAAATCCAAGTACACTCTGCACTCTTTTGGTTGATGTTGGAGATGGCCATTGGAGGATTGCTTCCACTTTACGAGTGTCCATGTGTACCCCTCGTAGGGTAAGCATAAAGCCCAGGAACTCGACTCCTGTAACGTGAAAGAAACATTTTTCTAGTTTGGCGAATAATTGGTTTTTACTTAGTTTTTCCAAAACAGCTCTCACATGGCCCACGTGCTCCTCCTTGGATGTTGAATAAATAAGCATATTGTCGATATAAACAAGGGCGCAGAGGTCTAGCAGTTCGTGGAGTACGTCGTTCATAAAGAACTGGAATGCTTCTGGTGCGTTGCATATCCCAAAGGGCATGACCTGGTACTCGAAAAGCCCATATTTGGTTCTGAATGCTGTCTTCCATTTGTCGCCTTTTTTCACTCTAACCAGGTGGTAAGCTCCTCACAGATCTAACTTTGTATAGATTTGAGCGTTCTTTACCTGGTCGAGTAGTTCAGGAATGAGTGACAGGGGATACCTATTTTTTACGGTTATCTGGTTTAACGCCCTAAAATCTATGCAGGTCCTAAGGTCCCCTTCCTTCTTTGGTACGAAGAAGAGAGCTGATGAAGCGGGAGACTTGAATGGGCGAATGAACCCATTAGCTAAGTACTGATCAAGATATGTTTTTAGATGCTGATTTTCCTGCTCAGTGAGAGCATAGATTCTGCTGCAGGAAACTTGTGCTCCAGGGACCAGATCGATTTGGCAATTGTAAATTCTGTGTGGAGGTAGTGTGTTGGCTTGTTCCTTTTGGAATTAATATCCGGGGGGCAATGAGACCGACATTCCTAAGATTGGCCTCTCCGTGTGTTGCAATTTCCTCACATCCTTAAGGTAGCAGCTCTTGATACATTCCTGTGAGAATGTTAGCTTTCTGGTGCGCCAGTCGATCCTTGGGTTATGGGTTTCCAGCCATGGCATTCCTAGAATCATTTGGAACTGGGGGGCCCCAATGAGATCAAATGAAATGCTTTCTCGATGGCCATCCTGGCATGTCAGCATTACCTCATCGGTGTGTTGAGTTACTGGCCCAGAAGACAGCTGTGATTGGCTGGCCCAGAAGACATCGTGATTGGCTCCTCTCCCCTACTTGGGAGCCAACCACAAGCCGGCAGGCTTGGAGCCGGCCCACCACGAAGGCACCCACAAAGGCACTGTGCCTGTCTCCAACCTGTCTACACCATCGAGCCCAGAGCCAGGACCCCTTGCCCTCCAGCTACAGGGTAAGCATACTGCCCCCCTCCACAATCTACTCCTAACCCTCGAGCCAGAGTCCTGAACTGTTCCCATCCATCACGGACCCGGCGTACATGCACCTCCCAACATTGCTACTTCCAAGGTCCCACCTGCTCCGTTGTGCTCTCGAACTGCAACATAATGTTTCAATGCTTAATCTGTAGCTAATTAACCATGCCCTGGCCCTGCATTGCTGTATGCTGCCACTCGATAATTGCATCTGCACCACGGTCGCCCAGAGACCACTGTGATATTGTGTAGTGCCTTATGGTCGCCCAGAGACCACTGTGATATTGTGTAGTGCCTTATGGTCGCCCAGAGACCACTGTGATATTGTGTAGTGCCTTATGGTCGCCCAGAGACCACTCTGATATTGTGTAGTGCCTTATGGTCACCCAGAGACCACTGTGATATTGTGTAGTGCCTTATGGTCGCCCAGAGACCACTGTGATATTGTGTAGTGCCTTATGGTCGCCCAGAGACCACTGTGATATTGTGTAGTGCCTTATGGTCGCCCAGAGACCACTGTGATATTGTGTAGTGCCTTATGGTCGCTTATTGACCACTGTGATATTGTGTAGTGCCTTATGGTCGCTCAGAGAGCACTGTGTTTTTGTGTAGTGCCTTATGGTCGCTACTGACCACTGTGATATTGTGTTGTGCCTTAGGGTCACTTGAGACCTTAACCCACCAGCTCTCGCTAACCTATCTCAACATGTACACCTGCCACACACTGTACCTCCTCACAGGTCTAGTCTACACCTTACTGACTAGTACTATTGACTACTCCGTGCCCTCAGGGCAACCCAACAGCCATTTCATGGAACTCAGACACACCACCACACACGCTACTCCTCCCAAGATCATACTCAGACAGTACAGACTTAGAACACGCACACTCCCTCTAGCTTTCCTCTCCACACCCATGCAGGCTACACCTAGGAACTCACGCCTAGGCTCTCGCACTCACGCCAAGACCTGCTGCCCACCATACACTATTACCCGCAAGCACCTTATCAGGTCCCCGAAGCTCGCTCCAACCCCACACGACCAATGTGAAGTCAGACATCACTTGACTAACAAGCCTATTCACGCTACCAAAAAGCTTACCCCTAGTACCAACCTCAAGCCACCACTACCAAAAAAGCTCCAACACCTTAAATGTGCTCTATTAAATGTTCGCTCACTCAACGCCCACGCTTTAGAAGTCAATGACATCATTACCAACCAAGACCTAGACATATTAGCCATAACAGAAACATGGTTGCACCCTGCCTCTGGCCCGACTATCAGTTTAGCTGTACCATCAGGTTACTCGATCTTAAGACAGGACAGATCAGCTAAAATAGGAGGTGGAGTCGCACTAATCTTTAAAGACACCCTAGCCTTAAGACAGACTCCCACCACAGGGGAAGACTTCATTGACATCCTCTCAGCCAAACTCACCCTCTCCCCCAAAGACACAGTAAACATTCATGTCATATATAGACCACCAGGCCGCACCAATAATTTCATAGGCATAGTCAACCATCTTCTTGGAAAAAACATTAAACAAACTTCCAAAACATTGTTTCTAGGAGACCTTAACCTTGGCTATAATGATAAACTTGACAAAGAAGCTATCACCCTCACCAGAAACCTCACAGATCTAGGATTCACACAGATAGTCACTGCCCCGACCCATAATAAAGGCCGTATCCTAGACTGGGTGGCTGATCACAACTGTGGCTCCACCCTCAACTCCAACACAGCCCTTCCATGGTCTGATCACAACTGCCTTCAATTCTGCATCCCCATAACCTCCTACTCCATACCTCTTATACCAGCACCGGCCATGCTAGCCAGAAGTGCCAAAAAACTCACAGCAGACAATATACGTCCCCTTCTCAACATCCCTTGCCTAGCGCCACCGTTCTCCTCTGACCCCAGCATACTAGCAGAGATCTTCAAAGACACACTCACCCATGCCATCAACACCGCAGCCCCTCTTGAAAACAAAAAAAGAAAAAAATCGTTTCCCTCCAACTCATGGTTCACAGAGGACTTATTAAATCTTCGCCAATGCAAGCGCCAAGCCGTCAAAACATGGCAGGCCAATCCCTGTGACGCCACCAAAGTAGACTTTCTCAGTATCTCTAAAAAATACAAACATGCCATATTCAAGGCGAAATCAGAAACCTACAATACACGTATCCTGGAAGCCAACTCCCACTCAAAAGAGCTTTTCACCATCTTTAAAGAGCTCACTATCCCCCCAATTTGCACAGATGAGATTGTTAAGGATGAGGCCTGGTGCAACAGCATTCAAACAGCAATGTTAAATAAAATAGACCTTCTTCAAAAGAAAATAGCAGAACACTTTAAGGCTCTGCACCCCCAACAGACCCTCTCCGTCAATAACACCAAAGATGAGCACACCTCCAAATTCGATTTCTCCCCAATCACCGAGTCAGGCACTCTCCACATCCTCAAACAGCTCAAACCATCTCAATGCAAAGGAGATATATGTCCCCCCAACATCATTAAAGAATGTGCGACAGCCCTCGCACCAATCATCACAGCATTCATTAACGCCTCATTCAAGACAGGCAAAGTCCCTTACAGCCTTAAAGAGGCGTGGGCGCGCCCACTCCTAAAGAAACCAACCCTGGACCCGGCCCAACCAAATAATTATCGGCCCATTACTACGGTTCCATTTCTCCTAAAAATCCTAGATAAAGCTGCACATATGCAGATACAGGCTTACCTGGAAAACAACTCTGTCCTAGGTAAAAGGCAGTCCGGATTCCGCAAAGGTCATGGCACTGAAACCGCCTTACTAGATCTTAAGAATCAAATTACCCTGATCCTAGATAAAGGCAAGCCGGCCCTTCTGCTCCTCCTAGACCTCTCGGCGGCATTTGATTTAGTCGACCACACCATCCTCACCAACCATCTCACTCAGGCCGCACATTTCTCCAAACAAGCCACAAATTGGATCACCTCCTTCCTCGAAGGTAGAGTGATGAAAGTGTTTTCCAATACAGCCAACGCAGAACCTACCACCATCAGGTATGGAGTCCCTCAGGGCTCATGTACAGCTCCCACTCTCTATAATCTTTATACCAAACCTCTCTTTGATAAACTTGAGCACTTGGGATCACATACACCAACTACGCTGACGATACCCAAGTACTCCTCCCGCTCACAGGACTCTACCACCAGGACGCAGCCACCCTCCAGAATATATACGCCACCATCCAAGCATGGATGGCCACAAACGGTCTATGTCTTAACGGAGACAAGACCGAAATCCTCATCCTTGGCCAAAAATCCACACTCACAAACCTCGACCCCCTCTTCACCAACTTCTGCATTGACAATTGTGTCATCCCAGTTCTACCTTCTGTTAAAACACTAGGAGTCCACATTGACGCATCACTCTCCATGGACAAGCAAGTCAACTCCATTGTCTCTGCCTCCGCCCTGAGCACTAAGCTCATTAATGCAATCAAACCATTCCTAACTAAAGATAACTGCCTATCCATTGCCAGAGCCACCATTGGAGGCAAACTAGATTATTGTAATGCGCTACTGGCTGGCACCTCCAACTCCAATCTCAATAAACTCCAAATAACACAAAATAATGCACTATGATATGGTATTTGTAACGCGCCTATACACAAGTGTTCTAAAAGGGACCACATCGCGCAAACCAGAAGGGAAGCACACTGGCTGCCTGTCAAAGAGCGCATTACATTCAAAATACTTACCACCGCACACAAATGTATTAACCTGTCTGCACCTTCATACCTGTCCGACACGCTAGTCAGATCTCACTCCAATAGACCAATTAGACAATGCCACACCAACCAACTTAGGGTCCCACGCATCAAGCGAGCTAAAGCAGGTGGAATAAGCTTCCCCTACATCGCACCTAAACTATGGAACGCATTACCTAGCACGCTCAGAGCAGAAACCTCTCTCACTGCCTTCCGAAAAAAAACTGAAAACCACCTTGTTCAACTAACTCCTCCAACTTTTGTCTTCTGACCCTCTCCTCTCTTCTCTCCTCCTCTCCTATAGCTACTACTTTTCTCTTGCAACTAAGTTATGACTTTTCTGTATGTATAACAAGTCATGTTCATATCTGTAACGAGCGCCACAATGCCCATGGGCTGCCTGTGCGTTTAACAAAAATGTGAATAAATAAATAAATAAATAAATAAACAGCTGAGAGCCATCCACGGCTGTGACATTTTCCAAGTGTGGTTTTTGCTGAAGTGGAAGGCCTATTCGAGCTGCCAACCCCTGATCGATGTAATTTCCCACCGCGCCACTATCGATATAGGCTTCTAGAGCATATACTTTTTTTTTTTTTTAAATCTCTTTATTAGTATCTCATTAAATTAAATCACAGAAGAATCAAATACAGAAAGGAATCGTGAACCAGAGAACACAAATCAAAATTATTCAATTAAAGAACATATCAATAAACAAACAGCATAATCAAATGATCCCTCTGACATACTAAGAAAATTTTCATTTTTGTAAACAATAAAAGAGCAAAATACAACAGTCAATAAAAACTTTTAACATAGAACATACACACAAACACCAACAACACACAGACACCAAACAAATCGCCCAAAAAGAATAATAGTGAGAAGAAAAAAATATATATATCTTTCCCCTCATCTTTGCCCCTTCCCTATCTCTTTTCCTTTCCTCTTCCTTTTCCCACTAAACCATTTCTACCCACTCCTCATACTAATCCACAGCCTATATAGTCAATCATACAAGGCATTGAATGGACCCCAAAACAGATTGTACACCTCTTCCTTGTCTTTCACTCTAAATGAGAACTTTTCAAAATTTGATAAGGTGAGCAAATCAACTAACCAATCTTCAACTGTAGGCTTCGTCCTAGTTTTCCAAACTCGAAGGATCAGTCTTATGGCCACCAATAAAGCCTTATTTATCCAACCACTATATTTCAAAGAACGCTTACCTCCTTATTTCTACCTCGATGTAGAAATAAGATAATGTTCCCACCCGATCTCTGTAAAGCTACATCCAAAATTAAATCAATTCTATCAATCACATCAGTCCAGAAAGTCTGAACTCTAGAGCATATACTTTTGATGGCTGTTGGTGATGGGCTATCAATACTGGAATGACCAAGTGTGAGGTCACTACAACGTTCTTGATTGCGCTTGATAAGTGGACCTCTAAACTTGCCGGGTGTCTGAATATTCCGGCTTCTCTTCTTTGTCCTTGCTATCGTTATCCATGGCTCCTACCACCTTCTTGGGAGGGTTTAGTTGGGCAATCTCGTAAGAAATGTCCAGCTTTTCCGCAATACAGACAAAGCCTCGGTTCCCTTCTTTTTTCTCTTTCAGCCTTAGAAATGGGAGCTTGTAATACCCCTAATTGCATGCGTTCAGGGGTTTCATGACCTCTGGCTTGACTTTCCCGAGACCCTATGTAGACTGATCTCCCTTCCGCCCTTCTATGATCAATTTTTCGATCTTGTAATCGCTGATTTAACTGCACAGTTAGATTAATATAGTCTGCACAGCATTCAGGTGGATTAACAACTTGAGCTAGTACATCCTTTCACCACGAAGCCCCCGGTAAAACAGTGTCGTTCTCTTTTCCTCAGACCAGTTGGTCTGTGCCACTAGGCGATTGAAGGTAGCAATATAAGTCAATAAGTTGTGGCTGCCTTGCCTCAGAGATAGCAGTTCGTTGTCCAATGTTTGTCCTTGAGTATGTCTGGCGAACAGTTTTTCCAATTCCCTTTGGAATTCTGCAAAGTTCCTAAGTATTCGGTCATCCTGAGCCACTAAAGGTATAGACCAATCAGCTGCACAGCCTCGCAAATAGGAAAGGACAAAGGCCACCCTGGCACTGTCATTTGGGAAGGCTCCTGGTCGGCACAAAAAGTGGAGGCGGCACTGATTCATGAACACATTGTATTTGTTTGGGTTGCCATAAAAGCTCTGGGAGTACCACCTGCACTGGTGGTGAAGGCTGCGGCAAAGGAGTTGGTGCGATTTCGGGTAACGGGACTTGACCAGCATGTGCCTGAAGCATTTGTCTTGCCAGATCGTCTGTTCGTTCTCGGGTTTAGTAAGGACTCTCCTCAGGGAATTAGTCTCTTGTCTTGAGGCATGCACCTCGGCCCGCAGCTCCCCCAATAGTTGGGCTAACTGGTCGGTTTCAGAAGTTTCCATGACGCCCAGGCGGATATTTGGGATGGCTTTGCATTCTGTAATGCCCGCCTGGTCTACGTGGGGGAGTTGGGGCACGGTTGGAGCCCTCCCTTGACTCGGCTCCTCGGAATTGCGGACACACTTTTACATGAGCCTGGCGCCAGAGGCGCCAGATCTGGGTCCAATTGGACCCGGGGGATGAGGAAGGACTGGCCCCTTGTCCAGCGACCATGAGAGGTACAGGGCGATTCGACCACCGGTCAGCAGTGTCCTTCCATGTCCGAGCCTGCCCAGGGCGTGGCGCAAGGCCCCAAGATGGCAGACAAGCAAGTGGCTGAGCCTGCTAGGCCGGTGGCCATCTTGGATTTGGATTCAGCCTCCCTGATTCTTCGACCATGGAGTGAACATGCAAGAAGATTCCAGTCCCCTTCCCTCAGGAAGCGGCGGCAGACTTTACGGTACAGGCAGCTGGTCCCATCAGGGCTACATCTACCCCTCGCAGCCTTATGGCTACACGCCGCAGGCTCCTAGGCATTTTGATAACGAAAGGAGGCCTAGCGCTGCTGAGGGCCGTGCCCCTTAGGATTCCTCATCCTTATGTGCTCCCCGCAAATGACGGGGTTCTAAGGGTATACTCAAAGAAGTGATCCCTCAGGGCGTGCATCCAAGGCCTCCGCCTGTGGGTCCTCCTCCGGTGCTCCCGGTGCTGTTGCCTGTTCCCCCTCAATCCGGGCCCTGCCTGTGCTTCACACCGCTCTAACTCCTCCTGTACAACCAACGCCTCCCCGGCAGCAGCCAATGGATCCACAGCTATCATCGGGTCCGAATCAGAGGGGAACCCCTCCGGCTCTGCTTTCTCAGGACCGGGACACCCCTCCGTCTGGACAAAATAGGGGGGGACGATGACAGATGACGACGATGCCCAGGACAATGATGCCTTCGGTATCTGTTCATGACCTTCAGAGCCCTGTGGAGTCTTCGGAGTCCCTCAGCCCGAGGAAGCCCCACAGGAGTCAGGAGTGCTAGCAGAAGTTTTGGCCAGGCGCACCACGAGCCGCTCAGGCATTCCACTGCAGAAGGCTGTCCTGCAGGTGGTGAGAAAGGTCTGGGAGAAGCCCAGGGCCAACCCCCAGATGAATGAAATGTTGGACAGCCAGTTCAGGCTCCTAGATGGGGAGCCAGTCCTCCTGGCCCCCCCACCCTCAGAGCACTTGTCAGTGGTAGCAGTGGCCTCCTTGTATTCTAAATCATTGTCTTTGTCGTCTTTCTCTGCAGGAGCCACCTCCAGTTGTCTGTTGTAAGGAAGGCATGGTATCAAAGTAAGAAAGACACAAGTGATTACAGTTCAAGGGTGTTTATCAAACTGGGTGAGATAAACGCCTATTCTAAACCTAAATCTAAGATGGGAGCAAGCTATGACCCTCAAATAATAATAATACTGTCCAAGTGGAGTCTAGTGAAATAAAACGGCACTATACTAAGAAAACCTATTGCCAATCCTTACCGCTATGCTACAAAAAGGTGAGGGATAATGTTCACAAGAAAGAAAGAAGTGTTCACAAAATGATAGGTCACAATGTTATGGCCGGGGTCTCCCTTCCCAACGTATTAGGCACGGGGCAAGGCGGGTCTCTGGAGCACAGCACACTCCTGGGCTTCCCTGACATGAAATTACAGTTCCTTCTGCTAATCTTCACGTTGGGTGATTACTCTTCCCCCTTGAATCCCCCTCCCCCAGCCTCTGATCCTTCTCTGTCATTAGCCTCCCTCATTCGGGCTCAGACCAACCACTTACTGTGGACATCCTTCAGTCAGGTTCACACTTGTCGTCACAATGTTCACGGGTGTATTACTGCTCACCCTGGTTCGCAGGCATCCCTCAGCCGGGTTCACCTTTGCCAAAATACACAGTTTACTTAGTTTTCTCACAGCGTGGGATTCACTTCCCTTGGCTTTCTCCTGGCATCCCTCTGTCAGGTTCACATAGCCTTTAAACTCATTTCCAAAAGAAAGTCATTCTAGACCCCTTAGGTTCTTCCCTTAACTAAGTCTGGGTCTTAGCCCCCAGTCAGGCTTTCCCTTAAGTCCCCAGTCAGGCTTTCCCTTAAGTCCCAGTCAGGCTTCACATAGTTCTATCATCACAATGAATTTGCAGGCATCCCTCCGTCGGGTTCACATTTGCCCCAGTAACACAGTTCACTTTGCTTCCACAATGTGTCAAAGACTTTCAGCTGTACAAGGGGTTTGGCTCGACCCTTATATGACAACTTCGACACCTCCCACCGGCCTTCCCTAAGGCCTCTGGGTACTTGTAGTTTCAACAATCTTAGTTCAATACACACTCTTTGTGCAGGAGAGGGATAATAGCCAGAGACATTCGAATGACCGCTCATGTGTCGCCGGAATTCTCTAGCTCTGGTACCGGCTTTACTCACAAAGTTCACAAGGGTCTCCCTCTGCTGGGCTCGGACCCTTCTCTAAGGTTCAAAAAGGCCCTCCCTCTTACGGGCTCAGACCCTTCTCAAAAGTTCACAAGGGGTCTCCCTCTGCCGTGCTCGAATCCCTCTCAAGACTTCAAAGTTCACAAAGAAGACTTCCCTCCGCCGCCCTCGAGTCTCCTCTCACAATTCAGTTTTCAAAAATATGTTTTGGACTCCCAGTCCTAGAATGCCCTGCCAGGAATTTGCTCCCACTTCTCAGCTCCCCAAAACAGCATTTTCTGATCCTGGGAGCTACAGGAGCTAAAAGGGAATATTGTCGTGAGGTCAGGGTCTCCTCTGCCGACCCTCAGAGACCTGGGAGCACCTGGCTGTCCCAGGAGAGGAGTCTTGCTGTGGGTACCACCAGGCAACCCCAGCAGCTGCCCCGGGTCTTGCCTTCTAGAGGTACAGCTCCAACTACACAGTGCAATCTCCTCTGGACTCACAGGGTCAGTGTCAGGGTGGTTTCCTCCTCCTCCAGGTCTACCAGGGTCTTCACAGCTCTTCTGGTCTTCTTCTGGCTTTGTGCAACTTGCAGCATCCCCTACTTGCTTCAAGTGTGCTCTTCTGCTCTGCCTTTTATACTTCCTGGTGAGTAGTGATTGCATTCAGGTGTGAATGGGTGTGAAGGGAGGCATGAACTTGCCTGGCCTCATTAGTGGGACAGTCTGATCCAGTCTCTCTTCCGTGTCCATGGTTCTCTGTCGGTAATCCTCATCCTCCCAATCTCTCTCCTCCTGTCTCAGTGATTTAAGGGGAAAACAGTGTGGAGGGATTATGGGAGTTGTAGTTTTTCCAAAGAATACTGGAAAAACCATGTGGGTGTTCATCAGGGGTGAAGGGGTAACTGTAGTGTTGTGTATAAATGGGTTGTTGTAGGGCATGGGGTGACATATGTACTTTCCTTCTCCTGGTTCTCATATGCTACGCTTCCGGTTTGGTATCTGTTGGAATAGGTGGTCTGGGGGGTAACGGTATGGGTTCCGAAATGGTGTATGGTAACAGTGGGAATGTCGGGTAGGGAGGTGTTAATACATTGTCACTCACGTGGAGTTGTCCGTGAGAAAGTGTCTGTGTCGGGAAAGGGGAAAAGGTGTCATAAGGAAGTGTGTACTGCATCTTGCCATCAGGTGCCCCTGTCCTACCCCCGAGGACCCCTTACTCAGGTGATCCTCCCGCACTCGTCCACCCCTAGGGTCTGAATCCAAGGGCGATGGCCGTGTCCTGGCCACCTGAGAAAGGTAGCCCGAAGGTTCAGACAGTGAGACACCCTTAGGTTTCTCATACTGTCCAAAGAGGACAAAGCCCTTGAGTCTTTTGGTAAACACTGCTGTCATCTCTGGGCTTTAATTGCATCAGGCTAACGCTGATGCCCTTCTAGCCGTGGTGAACCAGAAGCTGTGGTGAGAGCATGGGGAATTCCTTCCTGATCTATCTCTGTAGAAGCTCCTTTAAGGCTGGCCTGGCAGATGCACGGGCGGTTGCGAAGGACTTCATGGAGTCTTCTGTCTCCCACATCGACAAAGCTAGCAGAGGGCTGTGCCTGTGGATCAAGATGAGACGAAATTCTCCTTGGATGTGAAAGAAAGAATACTGGACTTTCCCTTTGAGGGAAAAAGAATCACTCTACACAGACCGCCAAGTCCTTGGTGTTAGGCAGAATCCTGTGCAGTGCCATTAGGCACCACTACACACAATTAAGACTACAGGTGGCAATACAGGTTTTACCTTTGGTACAAGCCTGTACTACTATGTTAAAGTGGTAGCAGTAGCAGTAGCGGGGCAGCCAGGCTTATCTCAAGAGTATATGAGCAGTAGCAGAGATTACACAAAGGGACCACAATTACTGTGACTCAAGCAAACACTGACCAAAGGTTTCAGGTAGAAAAATATAAGTACATTTATTTTTAAACCATTTGTTATAAACACAACACTTCTATTAAATTCAAAACCACACGTAAAATACACTACAACTAACCAATTCAATTTGTACAGTATAAATCGGGGTAAGTACCCTGTGTTTGAACGGACCGGTGTTATGAAACAAGACACGTCACCGTGGATACGATTGCAATCACTTTTTGACAGTTTGGTCTACTAAATAAACGCGTATCCGCGGCAAGAAATGCTACCGGGGCAAAAACACACTTAGCACCTGAGATACCCAGAGGGAGTTGGGGGCAAAAATCATAGGCAATATTATAGTTAGGCAGACAGAATCCAATAACACTCATAGACAGGAATTCAAGAGTCAAAGGGCCGGAGCCAGAGTCAAGTGACACCGGGTGCCTGTTGTCGAGGATCACACAGTCGGACAGTTCACGATTTAACGTAGCCAAGAGTACTTTGATATTGTCAATGTTCGGAAGCAAAAGTTATAAGAAGGAGGGAAAAGTAAGGACAAGCCTTAAGGTAGAGAAATAGGGATTCACCCAAATTCCTCAAGCAGGACACAGTACCTTTCTCAAAGGATGAAGCTGGTGCCACGGCAGTTGTTCCCGGTAGTTTCCTGCAGACCCACAATTCCTTGAGCTTCGGCACGAAGAAGGACGATGAGGGGGTCTGCACCACACAGGGATGAGGCCGGCAGCAGCGACGATGAATAAAAGGTGTGCTCCTTAAAAACAGGAGAGGCTCTTCAGGTGGCTATCCGGACCACTACAGCAGTGTGCAGCGATTTCGACCACGAAGGGATTCCTCTGACTGAAGACGACGAGCTGGTTATCCACACCAGGCTTAAGGGAAGAAGACTCCGGACTGGATCTTCTCTTAGTCGTTGAAGGGTAGTTAGCTCAGGACTGCAGCAGGGCTTCAGCGGGATGGGATAGTTCCAGCATTCAACCTCTCCTCTGCTTCTCTTCGTTTCCTTGTAGTTCCAGTGGCAACTCTCTGACTTCCAGCCCAAGAGACCTGCCTTTTATGCGAAAATCCCCCATTCACGCAGCCTGGCTGTCAATCACACAGCAGGGGGGCTGTCCAGCCCGGACAACCACCTCAGCCAATCATGAAAAAGTGTGACTTGGGTTTCCTAGGATACCCTGTGCAGGGGGTGACTACACCCCTCCCTCACATTCGGCCCACCTAGACACCCAGGCGCCTAGGGGAGGGCTTCTTGGCAGAAGCCCGCCAAAAGACAGTGAACAAAGAAGGCAAACCTGGTTTGCCGCGCAAAGTAAAACACAAGAAGGAGTTTAACAAAAAGAAATGGCGAATAAACTGCACCAGAGCCAAAAGAAAAAGTAGTTGGTCAAGCGGTTTAAGTTCGACACTAATACAATAGCCTGCAATACTACCACGTTTGTATAAAATAACCGCGGTAGAAAAGGTTAGGGTAGATACCACTGCCACCAGCCAATTCTAAATGTTTAAAGACCCCAGAAGGTACAGATAAAAAGCGCTAAGAGTTAACCCTTCCAGTACTCCATGTAAGATGGGGTGTACTGGATCTGTGGTTAATTGGACTAAGTAAAGTTAATGGCAATTTTACTCTTTTCTGGGGGAAGTCGGTGAGAAGTCTGAAGGACATCCCTGTGTCACTGCACTGGAGGTGCTGTGTAACACACAAAAGAAGGGGGCCACTGAAGTGGTGTACTCCAGAGCCCACAATCATAAAAACAGGTAAAAGGCAAATAGCAAAACATGGGTAAGAGTGGGGGAAAAGCTCACACTCTTACCAAGTGGAAAGAAATAACTCCAGAGATCCAGCAAAGCTTCTGAGGGACTCACTAGTTAAGGGAAATTAGCCATGAAATGAGAATTCTCCCTAACACTTGGCCATCCTGACTAAGCCAGGGCAGAAGTCCTTCCCTCAGTCTCAGGGTAGGACTGACTTAAAACTCTGCACTTTGACCGGCTTCAAGGGGTTTCGGGGTCGTGGTGCACGGAGGCCTGACAGCTCGCCTAGTAACCACAGGAGGAAGCAGCAGACGAATTTTCATGTTTTATTCCCGCTCCCCTCCTCCGCTCCCTCCTCAAATACCCAACAACAGTGACGTGACGGTCGGGGAGCACAGCTCACCTGTAGGGTGCCAGCTGGCTCTCTTCCAGGACAGCTGAAAGCATTGTTTAACGAGTCCTTGGATCCCTTTCCTCTACCTTCCTCTCCTCTTCTGCTCCAAATAAGGTCCAAACTCATTTACGGGAGATCCTTTCTCTTTTGGAGAGGCAGGCCATGGAGCCGGTCCCTCTGTCGGACAGGGGCTCCGGCTACTACTCCAGGATTTTTGCAGTACCCAAGAACAACCAGGCTGGTTGTAATTTCTGGACCTGTAATTTCTCAACCTGTCTTTACTGCTCAAACGTTTCAAGATGATTGCTCCTGTGCACATAGCAGTGTCACTGTGTGCAGGGGACTGGATTTGTTCCCTAGACCTCAAGCATGTGTTCCTGCATGCCCCCAGATACCAGCCGCATCAGAAAGTTCTGTGGTTCAAGATTATGTCCTACCCCTTGCAGTGATGCTGTCTTTCGGCCTCAACTCGGCTCCTTGTGTGTTCACAAAGCGGATTAATGCATTGGATGGTCTCCTCCGCCGGGAAGCCATCACTTGTATCCTTATCTGGATGACTGGCTGGTCAGGACAAGTTCTCCCGAGAGGATGGTTCACTCCTTCCAAGGGCTGGCAGACATTCCTCACCAGCTGGGCTTTTCCCTCAACTGGCAGAAGTCGCAGCCGACTCCCACACAGGACCTAGTGTTCCTTGGAGTGCACTGGGACACGGCAGTGCAGCAAGTGTTCCCCACGCCAGAGAGGCTCCTCTCTCTCCGCAAAGCAATAGGGCACTTTCTGACCAATTCGACCACCTTGGTATGGTGGTTCCAGCACCTTCTGGGATTGATGGCGTTGTGCATGCTCATGGTTCAGCACGCTCGCCTCAAGTCGAGGAGCCTCCAGCTTCACTTGGCAGCCAATTGGGACCAGGAGACGGGGGTTCAGTCGGACATCCTCCCAATCCCCCCACTCCTCCTCTTGGATCTTCAGTGGTGGCTGATGGACCTCAATGTGGCAGTGGGTTCCCCCTTCACACGGCCAAAGCCCACTCTGGTGGTGATGACAGATAGTTCACTTTCAGGCTGGGGGGCGACTCTGGAGGGCTACTCCATTCATGGAGCATGGTCCAGGGACGGAGGCCCTTCTGCATATCTGCCCGAACTCAGGGTGGTGGGCCTGGCGCTCAAAGATTTCCTGCCTCTCATCAAGGGCACTACAGTTCTGGTCAGAACCAACAACTTCACAACAATGTTTTACCTGAACAAGCATGGTGGTACCCGTTCCCACCTCCTGTGCATGGGGGCAGTGGCGATCTGGCAATGTGTCCTTACAGAAGGAATTTGGATTTCCTCGATTCATTGTCCGGGGGACGGCAATGCAGAAGCGTACCAACTCAGCCGCTTAGGGTTCAACACCTACAAGTTGAAGTTACACATCAACTCCTTGTTGCCCAAGTGATTTGTTCGCATCTCCTCTGAATTCCAAGTGCTCCTGGTTTGCCTCTTGGGCGGGCCGGGGTCTCTAGGAGACACGTTCCAGCTCTGCTGGCACGGCCGCAGGTGTTCTGCATTTCTCCCTCCACCGTTGCTCCAGTGGACCCTCCGCAAGTTCCAGGCGTCAGTGGGCTGCAGCCTCATCCTGTTTGCCCCGCACTGGCCATCGAGGGCATGGTTCTGGGATCTGATACAGTTGTGTTATCAGGGACGGGTCCATCTTCCGATCCCCAGCAGGGGCTTCCTATCGCAGCAGGGTGGGGCGGTGGAGCACCCGGATCCAGCCAGGCTGGCCCTAGCGGCCTGGTTCCTGACCAGCTGAGACTTCACCATGCTCAGTTCTCTGAGTATAACTGGGATATCATTCAGGAGGCCAGGAGGCCTTCTACGCGGGCTCAGTACAAGAGTAAGTGGACATGGGTCTGCCACTGGGCGCTCGACAAGTTCCCTGGACGACGTGCTTGCATTTTTCGCACATCTGGCTCATTCCGGCGTCCAGGTCAATACCTGCCGCACCTATCTCCGGCCATTGTGGCCTACAAGAATTCCTCGGGGCACATTTTTTCTGCAGCCAACCCCCAACTCATCTCTTTCTTCTGTTACACAGGCCCACCTTAAGGGGTCATCCAGCCTCTTTCTTCTGTTACACGGGTCTCATCCAGTCTGGGACCTTAATGTGGTTCTTACGGTTTTACAGCGCAAACCCTTTGAGCCGATGGCCTTGGTGGACATCAGGCTGGTTATACTAAAGACTGTACTGCTGGTGGGACTCACTTCGGCGTGCAGGGTCAGAGAGCTGCAGGTTTTGTGATCATGCAAGCCCTTCACCACGTTTCATAACAACAAGTTCATCTTGTGCACCCATCAACATTTTTTGCCCAAGGTGGTCACTTCATTCCATTTGAATCAGGAGATCTGCCTACTGGTGTTCTTCCCGAACCCGCAGTCGGATGCCAAAAGGGCTTTGCATTCCCTGGACCTCAAGAGAGTCCTCAAGTTCTACCTCTTTCAGACAAAATCTTTCAGGAAGTCTGAGGCATTGTTCATCATGTTTCGGGGCACGTCTCCTGGTATCTGGGCTTCCAAAGCTTCTTTCATCCATTGGATGGTCAAGGCCATCTCGGAGGCATACACAGCCATTGGCAAACCAGTTGCTGAGGGGATTCATGCCCATGTGTCAGAGCTAAGGCCACGGCCGTTGCGTTTCAGAGACATACCTCCTGGGATGTTATCAGCAGAGCGGCTACTTGGGTCACTCTGTCAGCGTTCTGTAACCACTATTCCCTGTAAACCAGTTCCAGGCGAGATGCAGAGTTCGGCCAGGTGGTTCTAAAGAAACTTTTTGCGTCATCCTAAATATAAGGCAGGTTGTCACAGCTCCACCCTATGGTCTTGTTCGGTGGAAACACCCACAAGGATGGAGGAAAGGGGACGGGACATATGAATAATTAAATTTACTTACTGTAGTGACTAGAGTAGTCAGAGTTCTTAGTCCCCTTTCCTCCATACGCCCCTACCACCTTCCCCTGCATTTATGCCAGGGGCTAAATTATTCAGTATAGCTAGGTATTAAAGTGTCCAATGTGTAAAAGGGGACTGAGGTGAGGAGCCGGAGGGTGGAGCCTCGATGGGCGTTCCCAACTCTGGGGCCGCTCCCCCACACGCTGGACTAAATTTAAGGGGAAGCTCAATTTTTCACTGCCAAAAGTTCTGGTACCGTCCCCATGCTGGGGACACCCACAAGGATAGAGGAAAGGGGACTAAGGACTATGGGCCTGATGAGGGGTCTGGCGGTATCCCGGCAGTAATACCTCCAAGATACCGCCAGGGCAAATAGCATTATCGCTACTCGGTCCAGCGCTATTAGCGTAACGGTTATTGCCCATTCCCCATTGGGTCCATAGGACCCAATGGCTCTGGGCGTGCTAATAGCGCCGAAAATGCTGATTCCGCCCGCGCATTTACCTCCAGCTCTCAGCTGGAGGTAAATGTGGCCATACTCTGGATTGGGCAGACCCTTAAATGCGCCCGTAATAGCGTTGCCGCCGCATTTAAGGGCTACCGCCCAACCCGTGATCAGGCCCTATGATACAGTGAATAACGTTAATTTTTGGCTGTACAAAACATGGTAAGAAATAGAAAACAGAGATATATCAATGAAAGATTGTGAGAACAGACATGCTCATTGGTATGATTTAAGAGTGATTTAAGAGTATCAACACGATGGAATTATTTTGAAAGACCATGGACGGACAAGGGAATTTTGTATAACAGACACACAATGTAACGCATACATCAATGTGAAAAGGAAAACAATATAGTAAGTCGGGGAGAATTCATTTAGTTTCATTATTGCAAAAAACGACTAGGAGCCGGACTCAGGTGCCAGACAACGATACAATAATAGAAGCTGACAATGTTGATTAAGCATTAGATTATTCATCCACATAGAAAACCTAAGTTTCACCAATGGGCTTTTTAATTTAAGATTCGATATTTGAACTTGTATAATTAATTTGTGCATGTAACAAAGTTCCTGTTTTTAAAAACAAAGGTCCATGATACAAAAATGATTTAATGTATTGCATGCGGGAACATGAGTCTTGTTATCCACTAGCATCATGCGATTCAACCAACGAAAATGTTTGTTTGCATGATGAAATTGCATGACTTTTGAAGCTACTAAATATTAAAAACTGGGACTGATCCGATTTGTTTGGGGAGCAGAGCACCCACATGTAACATGAGGAACTCCACCCACAGGTACCTATCTAAACCATGTCAGTGCCATGGTCCCAAACGCCCTCCTAACTGAACCTCCAATAACCATTGTATGCTCTCTCTTTCAAATGGCAAGCTTGTGACCTTCATATGATATGGCAAGATGCTGGAACAACTGTGTGCCCCAGCGTTTTTGCAGTAAAGAGCACCACACAAATACAACAGCTCTGAAACACAGATGAGCTCTGGGCATCATGATAATAAGAAAATAGCATAACATCACTTCACTGTTACAGATGCAAAGAATGTTTAGAGGTTCTCTTCACTCATTTTTGTGGATTACAGACTTTGGATGTCACTTGTCAATAACACTAGATGTTAAAATGGTGGATGTACCATTTCTGAAATATAAAAGATTAGAAGACTTTGGCCTTAATGCTGCAAATACATTGTAAAGTTTCAATTATCTTTATAGACCTGCGTGGTTTTCAGATCAAAGGCGGAAAATCTATAGTGTAATGCATGGTGATTGTGGTACTGGAACAACTTTTTGATATCCTTGTTGTATTCCTACAATTAAGTTTATACAAGTTCTTAAGTAACATTACAGTATTGAGTGCTTTCATTTTTCTATAATGGATATTAAAGAAAATTGTGTTTGTGTGGATGTTCAGAGAAAGTCTGTGTTGAAGAGCAGTGCTGGCAGAAGTGTCTTCTACATTTGTAATGAGTTACATGCTTATGTAAATGTGTTTGGATTACCATTTACTCCTATGGCATATGTCAGGGGCGGGGGCATGTGATCCATGCTAACGCTGCTAGGGCATTCGAGCTTAATGAAATCTCACCTGTGATGATGTTACAAAGTGGCAGGGAGAGAACACGTGCGGTTTGCATGGAGAAGTTCATCGAAATGTAATTTAAACTCCACCAAAAATAAGGTTTAATACATCACTGTGTGGTGCAAAGTGGGTGTTATGATAATTGGTGTGTAAAAAACCTGAGTTTACTGAATACTGTTTCTGCTACACGAACGTTCGCATTATAGCAAGAATTGAAGGTGCTAGGATTATCTATGTAGGTGTTTAAAACTGGGTCCCAAAATCCATATGGCGACAGTTTGAGTCTTGACTAAAAATATTTGGGAATGATCACGCAATGAGAGGTATTCAAACTCTACTAAATGCTAATAAGTCCAAACGAGGCATATATTGCTCAGTCAGAAAAGATTAAATTCTCCAATAGGCCAGTCATGCCGAGGAAGTATGGAGCATGTGAGCGTTCAGGTGTGCATTGGCCTGGTTATCAGGAGCGAACATGAGAAAAATTCTATCAGAGCAATATGAGCTACATCAAGGATAAGCTGTAGTGCTACCAGAGACAAATAAAGAGGCCTTTCTGAAGTTCAAAACACTTCTTAGCTAATTAATCATTTATATATAATAAATCACTTAACAGGGCCATTGAAGCTGGGCTGGGCAAGCCCATTACACTCTAAGACACAGAAAGAGCAATTGCAAACCATCCTACTTCCAAAACCTCTTGCTCTGCTGGCCCGACATCATCGTTTTAAAAAGAATTAGCGCCACTGCTTGCCCATTCATAATTAGAGCTATGGAAATTGGGAACTAGCCTACCCACAAGAGCAATGTTGGCTTTACACTACTTTTAAAGCCTGGCATACACCTGAGATGTGTAGCATATCATTACCATCTGCATGGGCTAATGCCCCCAATCAAGTTGCTCCAAACTTCGGCTATAACAGCCCAATTAATTTTGCATTCAGAGCAAGCAGACAGCAGCTATCGTGCCTACTTGCTGACCACGTCCTACCCACCACTGCCTTGACCTCACTCCAGCCCCCTCCGCCCGAACAAACGTAAATAAAAAAACAAAATAGCTTATTTGCTTGCCTCAGGCAGACACTGCCCCCACAGCTCTACTTCTCCACTACCGCACAGATGTTTCCTGATGCACAGCAATTGAAAAAGGCAACCCCTACATCAATTTCTACTGAATCCATCCAAAATATAGTTGTTTTTGTTTTCAGTACACAACTAGGTCGAAGGCAACCTGTGGCCTGTTTTACTCTCAAAATGGATCCCTTAGCACTCAGTCGGTAACCCAGGGTGCGAGGGATAATGGTGTTAAACTCCTCACTGCAGGAGGTAACGGCTGGAAATGGCCCTGATCCCTCAGTAACATCCCTCATGTGGGCTGTTATCAGCGGTCTAGCCCGACAGCATAGATTAATTGCCTGAATATTGATGTTAAAGTTTTTGCTTAAATTATTGATAATGGGCTAATGCCCCCTGTACTGGCTCTGATACATCCTGACTAGGGTGGCTCTATACCTGGTAGGTCCATGGCCCTTAACAAGCACTGCCTGTTTTATGTGCAGGCCCAGCTTAACTCATCAGATCCCATTTGCAGTACTGGAAGCTGGAGAAGATGTTGAATATGTATCGTGGATATTTATACTCACCTTAATATGGGGAATGGGTTTCAGGCAACACATACTTAACTACATCTGCTTTTTGCACACTGATCTATGTGCTGCTTGCAATGTTGATTTAGTGATATGTGTGATGCGTGATGAACTTTCTGTCTCACATACTGTTGTCCTTTTATTTCACTGTTTCGCCTGATGTTTGCTAATACATTTTACTCTTCAGAGATCGTGAATATGTACCACACAAAATAATAGTTATGTACTTAATGCGTTCAAGATGTGCTCTATTTATTTTTCTGCTTCATTACATTATTATAAAGACATTTTAAAAAGCGCAAATGTGTTCCTATAGAACTTTTTCAGTGACGTCAAACAAGTCAGAAACTCAGGTCTAGGGTTGACATTGGTATTGTAGTTCAGATGAGAATTGCCTAACAGTGCAGAACTGTCCTTCTGGGTGGGACAAAAGTGATATAGAAATGAGTATTTCGCCTCTGGGAAGGGTCAGTGACCTCAAATGTTTTTGTATACTGTCCTGAGTGGACAGCATCCAATAGAACAGGTTATTACGCCGTCTTTGTTTTTAGCGGAGTCTCTGGTATTTTGGGAAGCATTTTCCAATTTTAATGTCACAGAAATTAAATAAGAAAAGAAAGAGAAATGCAGAAAAGGCTGAATTGGCCAGAAGGACCACCTTGGGCTACGTTTTGCTGGAGATCTTTCAGGATCAGAAAATAACCAGTTCTGCCCTACAATTGAATGTGAAGCACTGAAACCATTGCACTGGTTTGCTTAAGTAGTTCAATGTAATTGTAACAGTTCGCAGTCTCACATTACTTTAAGGAGAATAAATCCTCTTAGTAAAGACACACAGACAGATGAGCATAATCGGAGACGCATTGCGTGACAAAAGAAAAAAAAAATATTTTTTTATTCAAGCCCAAATTTTCCAACCTGATATTTAATAAAGATTTGACATTTGTAAACACAGAATATAATTATTTGATTGACTTCACATCAGAATTAAAATTACATTTCACATGCGTGTGTTGAAACTAATACAGGAAAAAGGAAATCTCATGATGGGCATGCGACTCACACAATAAAGTGCATTTCCTGAATCTTCAGTGATCTTGCAAAAATCCAAGACTAGTTTCATACTAATGTGCAGCCCACACTCAACACACAATGCAGGCTATAATGAAATAATTGGTACATAAAGGAAATACTGAAATATTGTCCTCGCTAGAACGACAATGTCACGGCCAGTGTATAACAATCCACAGACAGGTAAGAATAATACAATAAGGACACTATTCCGGAAAACTCATACTGTAGCTATAGATTGTCACAGGTCAAACAATTGAGGAACTTCATTGAGGTCCAGATTGCCATGTGATGATTAATTAATAGGAAGGAGCGGCTGATTTGTATTATTAAGAGCGATATAAATAGTCACAAACATGGTATATTGAGATGCACATTGATTATCATGTCCCCTAAAACAATAGAAATGAACTGGAAGATCCAGATTGTAAGAATTATTATTATTATGATGGTATTTATTGTGCGCAGACCTAGCTATGAGAAGCAACAGAGCACTTTACAGATGTATACAACAATACAGATACATAGCAGAGCACTTTACCGAGGTATACAAGAGTACAGATGCATAACCAAGCCCAACAGAACAGATATACAGCAGGGGGTAAGATACAGAGGGGCACAGAGGAGGGGTACAGCTGTACTGGGTGGCGTGTGGAGAGGGGCGAGCATCGTCTTGAGAGTCAGGTGGCGCAAGGGGCGATGAGATGGTATAGGTGTTGAGGCAGAGAGATTCCTTGAAGAGGTGGGTTTTGAGTTTTTTTCTAAATTGTAGGAGCTTGGGGGCGAGTCTGAAGCTGACACATCAGTAGCCGCCTGTAAAAAAATGAAATCAAGAGTGAATATTATTTCATATCTTGGTGCATTTACTTGTTTGCTCTCTTAAGTTAACACAGACAGTTGTGGTATCAACAGGTGCTATGCCCCCCTTCATCAAGAAGTTCAGCACTACAAAACAGTGAGCGGTCTAAGGTCAAGTAGTGCCACATTAATACTCAGTTCTACCTTCCACAGAAAAATACATGGAAAATCCTCATTCTCGCTACTGGCCACCAAAATCTGGAACTCCCTTCCAATCAATGTTACATTGGAAGAGGACCACAAGACTCTCAGGAAACAGCTCAAGACTTGGCCCTTCAACTAACTGATATAACCACTGACTACCATACATATCATAGACAGACCATAACTTGTGCACATTTGTTGAAAAGTGCATCACATATCCACAATCTTCAAACCAGACTACAACCAAGGAAGGACACCGCCCTGATTCTGTAGGAACTTTTTCCTGTGCACTCACAACCATTTCTACTTTTTCCCCTATGTTTCCAGCCTCAGAAACAACCTTGCTACTAAAATATTGCACGTTTTACACCACATTCACTCCCCAATGTATGGCTCACAATGCTTAGTATACAAATCACAGACTCTCCTGCTGATATCAACACCTCATCACATCCATTGCAGTTCCCCCAACTCCGGGACATTACTTATTGAAAACTCGCCCAATGTAATTTTCACACCCTGAACACAAAGAATACCTACCACCACATAATTACAGGGTGCTTCTGACTTTGGCTCCTCAACACAGCAGTTTTCGGCATTTCCCTCTCCCTCTATTCAACTAACCATCCCCTGAGCTGGCTTCTCTTTTTACAAAGACATGCATCAAGGCAACAATATTGACAGAAGGGTACAATAGAAGACCACTTACGTTACCGTCTATATATGTCCCAATTTTATAAGTGATATGTCCAAGTGATGAAGTCCATCAGCAAGAATAGAAAGGATTGAAGGATTGGCGGCAAGAGAGACCATATTCAAGGCAATTCCAGTTGCAGCCAATGTATTATTTCAAAAGCACAACCTTACACCCTTTTTCTTGATTAATAACAAAAGGGTTTCATAAATGAAATACTAACTGAAGTTTTCAGTGTGATTTTTATTTCTGCGGAATTCGTGGGAGGTCAAGGTGGGCCTACAACTCTCCATCACTAATCAAAACATTTACTACCGAAGTAGCAGAATTTGATATAGATCCGGTCTATCCAATTTGATATTTCGAGTAAACCTATGACTTCCATGCCACATGTGTGTGAAGAGGCTTTTAATGCATCCTCCCCATCACAATCATTGAAGTAGATCAGCAAGTTAGTCAATAACGCAGTCTGAGGATCTATGAGTGAAAGGCCAGGTTTTATATGATTTTTGGAATCAATAGTCTTTTTGCCTGTTTGCCCGAGAAAGAGGAGGAGGGAGTTCCAGGGTGCTGCACCACAGAGCGAAATACATTCGTTTGATCTAGTAAGTTAGACAGTTTGCACTGGAGCTTCAAGTCCAGCTACATATTTGAATAGGGTGATGGGGCATCTTCAGGCATGCTTTACAGTAATAAGCCTGAGTGCCTTGTTTCAATAGAACTAGATTATGCTTTGCTATGAGTGCTATGTGAAATGAGCTGCTTTCACACATGCCATTACATCAAAGAAGTCAGCAATTGGGTGAGATTAGTGTCTGACTCTCTCCTGTCTGAGCCGGGTCTGTGCGCCCTGTTCAATGGCGCTCACACTGATCTGATGGATTTCAGTTATCAAGGCTCTCCAACCAAAACCTTTCATTAGCACGATAAAAAAAAAGAATTAGCGCCATCATTTTCACAAGCCCCCGAGTTTGCAGCCTGCACGCATGCTTAGACTAACTAAGAAATGTTATTCACTTGTATTAGATTTAGATATAGCAAGTAATACGCATATAGATACTTCCACTCATTCATCAACCCTAACTCACGATCACCTCAACTGTGTCAAAGAGAAGGTTTTTGTGACAAAATACAACCAGCACTGTGCAGACATAGAAAAGTAAATAGGTCATGTAAATCCATGAAAGATAACAGGAAAATAAGTAGAACAGTAAATATACATTAATATTTCAAGTGAAAAAACAGCTATTTACCAAGATCTGCTTACTTTCCACACGTAAATTGAATTCCTGATGATGATGATTAAATCCCTCCATTACTTACTGGTACCGTCATTACTTCTAGCTCTACATAGCCCTTTCCAGTCATTACATATGAGAGATGCCTGTGTCTCTGGCAGAATTCCTTTGCCAATTCTAATTTGTACTGCTCCACTGAGATAAAGGAATAAGCCTCCCGCCTCCCAACAATACTACTGTTTTACGTAGCATTGTGGACTAATGTCCCTTTGTTGCTAGGAAGGTGAGGAGGGCATCTAGGCAGATGATCCATGAATTTGTTCATTTTGTGCCTCAGTTCTCTATCGTATGTCATGGCCTGTGCATTCGCTGCCTTAATGGAAAGTGACACCAAAGCTGCCACTGTTATGCCTACTGCTTCCAGCTTCCTGCTCTCCTTGTCCAGGGGAGCCATGAACAGAGAAGCGGGTTTAGCGAGTCTCTTCCTAGCCGCCACCGTATGACTGAATCTAGTTTTGGTTGAGCTTGCATTCTCTGAAGACTTGTATTTCTTTTCAGGCCGAGCAGTTGTAGTCAGGGTTGAAAGTGAGTGTGTAAGTATTTGCTTGGCTGCATCCCATATGGTATCCAGTATTTGAATAGGTGTGGTTGTTCTTCTCTTTTCTCTGTGTTCATACAACACTTACTTCTTCTCTTCCGTAAAAACCTGAAGGTCAAATATCTTCATGGCTTTGCCTATTATAGCATGAATTGAGCGATATTATCAGGTGGTGACAAACCCCCTGTGGGAAGTCCCGCTTCTTCTGTTTCTCGAAGACAACATTCTCCCATTCATCTATGTCCTATTGTGGTGAGTCATGAGTAATCTCTTCTTCCTCATGTTCCTCCACCTATGTCTCTGGCTCAACAAAAAGTCAGAAAATTCATGGTAGGGATCTTCCATTCGGTTTTGCCATGGATAGGAGTCCTCCTTTTGTACTGATAGAAGGGATGGCGCCATATTAGATCTTGCAGGCGATATGCTTCTCTGTCTCCTAGGAGGTCGTTTTGGCTGGGTACGAGCCATCAGGGCTATGTTGGAATCTTCATTACAGGTCTGTGTTGTGGAAGGCTCAGCTGTGCGAGTTATCTGCCTCCTCTGAAACTCATCAATTATATTTTTTAGAGATTCAATCTACACTGTTTTCTCTAAGCACCCTTTTCGGGTCAACTGTTAACATCTTTCTAATTATTTTGTATATATACGTACCATGTATAGTATTAACGTTAACTGTATCTGATTTACCTGTATTCCATCCTCACATTGATGTAATACTACTGATTTATCTCAATGTGTAATTTTTGAAGTATCTGGGGAGTTATTTTGATTCTACAGTAGTTCATACTAAGAATGTGAAAGTATATACAGTATTCTCCTGTGCAGGGGACAGGAGTATCGAGACATTTGGATACTTTTCTGTGCTAGTTGTATTTCCAACCTCATGCCAGAGTTGAGTTACCTCCACTGCACCCAAGCTTTCTTTACTCTATTTGAGTTGTCGTAAAATCAATTTTTGTATGGAAGGTGTGCACTGACACTCCATATTTGTAAATGTTTTGTACATTCGGGAACTCTCATAAAGACATTCTTCTTAACACACTCAAGGCAATCTTTGAAAAGATAAGTTTTCCCCTTTGAAGAACCGTCTCTGCCTGACATAGCCACAAGGAGCCAAAGCGGGAGATTCACTCAACATTTTCTTGTTTGTGGGGATCTTTCCAGGGCAACAAAATACAGCTAGGTGTAGAAGAGTTCTAAATCTCCCAAATTGAGCAAAATGCTTTCAGAATATTCAAAAATTAAGGTGTCAACTAGAAAAAAGCTCAGAGAGCTGAAGAAGATTCCCTAGTCACTAGACTGTGAGGAAACATCTGAAGATGGATGCCTGTGGTGGTGCTAAGGCCCTGCCACCTCATTGGCAAAGAGCAAAAAGAACCAAAATGAGGTTGATAAGCTACAAAAGGGAAAGCATTTAGAGCTTTGTAAGCAATGTAAATTGCTTTGTATGTAACATTGTATTTACCAGGAATTCCTAATCTGACAACAGGGAATCATTCAAGTATGTGAATCTATGAACGATCCAATGCTGGAGAAGGAAGAGATTCACTGTCAAACATAACCCTTCAACTCAACTGCCATAATGATCATCTGCTTCTGGGTATCATAAGTTGGTGCCCCTGCATGATCCTGGTGAAGGAGTCTCAAACCAGTGGAATCAACATCTGCACTGGGGATGGATACCTGGGTAAACGGGTCCACTAATATAATCCCTGTGTTTTCCTCATTGATCGTTATCATCACTCAAGGAATTGGTATAAGAGGGGGAAGGATGAAGAGAAATTCCTGGGGTCAGTTCATGGTCAGCACATCCAAATCCCAGTTTCTAGAGATATGCAAACAGTTCCAGGGAAGATGTTGTATGCTTGCTTATCAGGCAATGGGGGTCATTCCGAGTCTGGAGGTAAGGTACAAATCATGCCGGTATTGATTTACCGGCATGGTTTTCCGCTCTATGCCATTCCGACCCCTCAGACCGTAAATTACGGCACCGTAAACTACAATGCCGTAATTTACTGTCTTGGGACGCGCGTGCGCACCACCATGGTGAAATTAACGCCATGGCGTAAACCGGAGCTGATTCCAAGTAAGGACCACACGTAAATTACGTCCCCCTCAAGGCCGTAAAGTACCTTACCGGCATGGAGTACATACAGGCATCTCAGAGAAGGAGTAAAGAACACTGAGCAGTGGGACCCAGAGCCACAGGTGCACACATGCAACACAGACGGAGGCCAGGAACACACCCACACACCACCACCCTCCCACACCAAGATGACACCAATTGAACAATCAAGTCCACAACCACACAAACCCCTGCAACAACACCAGGCCCCCCCCACTGAGGAGACACAGGGGTAGAAGGAGGGGGGAGACAGGCCCTGCATGCAGCACCAGTGCATCCTCTGTTACCACCCCTGCAGCCCCCATGCACACGTAGCATGACTTGACGCTCTAGGAGAAGGCCTACCAGACAGACACCCCTGACCACCTAGACTGTGACACCGTCACCACCATATTGCGGCACAGACACAAGACAAGCGAGCAACATACAAATTTACAGTGCCAACCCGGCACAAGTGATGGTATTGCCTGTGCCCCACACCCATGCCAAAGGCACCCACCAGCACACAGTGGCATGTCACAACCGTCCATTATGCGGCCACATATCCAAGTGCCCTTACACCCCCCCAAACACATCCCCAAACACACAAGGGTCCACCGATCCCCAACATGGACCACCCATGAGACACACAACAGTAAAGCTGGACCAAAAGCAAATGGAGGCATGGCAAATGACAATGTTGCCCCTGACAGCACCCACCGGTCGTATGTGGACCAGCTTGGCATGCACGTTGCGAACATCAACTGCAAACAATACCACTCCCCCTACGTGCAGATGGAATGCAACACTACCAAGACCCGCACACATGGGTGGGCCCGACACCAAACAACTACACATGACTCAAAGGGCCTGCTGAAATGACATGATATGATATGATATGGCATTTGGAACGCGCCCATACACAAGTGTCTCAAGGCGCGACGAGGCAGGGAGGGGGGAACAAGGGGAAGACAGACAACGATCCCACCAGGCCAGGTGTCACACAGACCGCGCAAGTGCAGGGGTAGTGAGAATGGAAAAAGTGCAAGTGCAAGGGGACGGGGGAAGTGCAGTACAAAGTAAGTCGAATATCCAAAAATAAATTAATAGGGCCAGCTGGTGGCAAGTGCAAGGTAAGTGCAGACAAGTGCTGGGAAGGGGGGGCTGTAGGGATAGAGAGACAGTCCCGCAGTGCAGGGGTTGCCAGGGAGGCAGTGCAAGTGGAGAGTGGCTGGGCCCAGGACCGAGGTCGGCGAGAGTGGGCCAGATCCTGATCCTGTGCAGTTTCAGTGAAAAATTCAGCAGGGGAGAGGGAGAGAGAAAGCAGAAGCAAAGAGGAAGGTCATGAGGTGCTTCCGGAACCAGAGATGGTTCTCCTCAAATATCAGGGATGCAGGAAAGCTGTTCCAGAGGGAGGCCCCTGCCGCGGAGAGAGATCTACCCCCAGCTCATTGCCCTGAGAAGAGGCTGACCCTGAGTGAGTCGGAGACAGATGAGCAAAGGTCTTGGGAAGGAAGACATTCAGGAAGAGAGAGTAGAAGGTATTCATGCCCCAGGCCCCAGAAGGCCTTGTGGACAATGCATAGTGTCTTGAACTTAAGGGAAGGAGGGAGTGGGTGTGCCGATGAGGAGAATCTCAGTCTTACTAGCATTAAGGCAGTGTTCATTGGCTGCACACCATTCCTGGATATCAGACAGACAGTCAGAGATGAGGGAAGGAGAGGAGGACGCCGAGGGTAGGCTGAAAATTTGCCGGGTATCGTCCGCATAGCGCTGAAAGTTTGGGCAGAGGGTGGCGATGCGGTGGCCAAGGAGTGCCAAATACTGGTTGAACAGCCAGGGAGGGAGATTAGATCCCAGGGGAACACCACAGGTGGAGGAAAAGATGTCAGAGAGGAGGGCCCCAAGTTGGACCTGGGAGGGTCGATTGAAAAGGAAAGAGGTCAGCACGCTACCGCGCCACATGGCCCAACATGCAGGATGACCTGTCTGGCTGGCTGTTGAGTCGTCTGACTGTGTCATGCAAGTGCTCTGGTGCCACAGGGTGGGTGCCTGCATGAACCAACTGCGTATAAAAGATGGAGCCATTGTACGTTGTTCACCCTGACAACAAACCTGCCAAAGAACCAGGGCAACGGCACATATGAACATATTTTCACCTTGCCAGAATAAGGCACCCACATCACACTACATCTACACCAACTGACAAAAGATAGGCACACTACACCAGCACCACACATTGGCGGACACCACAACCGCAAGTGCATATCCGAGGGCACACTGCACATTCACATTGCGGCATCCCCCAGCCTGGCACCACATTGGAGACCCACCCCTGGAAGTGGAATCCACGGAGGACAGCAGGGGTACGATATCACGTCACCGGCATGGCACCCCCATAGGAGTGTTGGGAATCACCATAGAATGGATCAGAGCTGGATGATGAACATGATCCACATCCAAATGAGAATGTACACAGTACACAGCACCAGAATGATCCGACATCAGAACAGCAGCATGCGACAAAGGAACATGTACCCCAAGATGTCCACACCACCGTTCACGGACCATCATGTAGACACGACACCCCACAGCATTACATTGCATCGGACACATATTTGTGTCCCTGATCGTGCCGAATATATCTATGTACATGTACATATGGCCATCATCGAAAGCCTGCCATGACAGCCAAGTGCTGTTCACCACCATGACAGTCCACACACCCACCTCATTTTGCGACACATGCAGCTGTTGGTGGATGTACCCTAACAGCAAGCCACATGACCCCTGTCATGAACCCCCTGAACAGACCCATGGGGCAACCAGACCATGGCCATACCCATGCATGCGTGTAGATGCAGCAGTCACCAGGTTTGCGTGATGCACATATGTGCCCGCGAACCAGGACTGGCGGCTGACCCCTCCACTGATATCTGGTGTCGAATGGGCCCATGCCATATGTGCAGATGGACAAAAAGTGCAATGAAGAATGTCCACAACGGTTCAACTTTGCAACACCAATTGTGTATTGAGACAACAAGAAATGAAAAAACAGTGCTTACTTCAGCAAATGCCCATGCCCCTTCCCCCTCCCCCCAACTCCAGAACACATCACCCCCCTCCCCCAACCCCAGACCACATCACCCCCCTCCCCCCTCCCCCAACTCCAGAACACAACATCACCCTCCTCCCCCCAACCCCAGACCACAACATCACCCCCCTCCCCCCTCCCCCCAACTCTCGAGCAGTCGGCCCATGTAGAATCTTGGGACCACATGTGGCAGGAATGGCTAATGTCCCTTGGAGCCCTTGTCTGGGGGAGGCAAATCCCGTTTGCGCAAGGAACGCCGGAGGCGTCTCTCCGGGCTGCCTTGCGTGGCCTCACTTGTCTCGGACGTGCCCTCCTGCTGTGGCTCCGTATTTCGACTCCCTGCCTCAAGCAATGCGGTTGAGGACATGGCATAGCCGGGTTGTATTGTCCGTCAGGGAGTCGCACAATCTGGTGGTGCAGTCGTTGAGGGACTGGCGCATTTGATCGAGTTCCTCATGCAGTCCAGCCCTGGTCTGGCGATTATCCTCAATATAGTTCCCTATGAGATCGCTCAATTGCTGAACTCTGAACTGGTCAGGTGAAGGGGGGCCATCGGATGATCTACTTGCACCAGCATGCTGTGCAGGGGGTTGTATGGGTGGACTGGGGGGAACGACGTCACACCCCAGTGGGTCAAGTTCAAGGCTGTGCACTGGTGATGGTGCATCCCCGGAGTCACTGCATGACGCCAGTGTCACGAGGCATGGTTCCAGCATTTGCATGCTCTCCTGGTCGTCCTCCGACATGGGCCCCTGGATGGGTGGCGGGCTGGGCTCCCACTCATCTGGTGCGGTAGCGGCAGCCTCCCCTGAAATGCTCGATTGTGCTGAGGTAGGGGTCTGCTCGGCTGCTGCCACGGATGTTGTGTGGCTTGCTGGTCTGCCATCTTCAAGTGGCCTTTCCGTAGGTGGTTTTCTTGGCTGCTGGCTTCGGCCTGGCCCTGCCAGTACCCGCGGAGGTGCTTGGCCCGCTTCCTTGGGGCTCTGTGCTGTCATGGTCTGTGCCTGTGGGGGTAGGAGAGAGGGACAACATTAGTGTATTGTCATGATCTCTGCTTCCAAAAGGTCAGGGTTTTCCCAACTCCCTTGGAAGCAGATCCATAACCCAGGTTCCGAGTGCCAACCAGTCCCAATTGGGACCTTTTGGACCCAGTCCTGGCGCCAGTGGCACCAGGCTCATAAATATGCCCAGTCCCAGCGCTGGAAGCGCCGGGCTCATAATGCTTGGGTGGACTTACCTGCAGCAGACCATGCTGCTTACTTGCCTGCCAGTTGAGCCTCTGATCCTCTTCTGTTTGGAACTACTTTTCCTGTTGGGTGGGGCAGGAGCCACTCCCTAGATTCAGAACACTGGAACTCTTCTGGAAAGCAGGAACTCTTTTCTTACCTAGGCGTGGCTGTGGAAGGAGACACCTAAGCACTACAGGAGGCTATTTAAACCACACCCGGTGGATGAATCTTGCTTTGCGTTATTCTGCATCCTCTGCAGCAGAACGCTCATCGTGTCTTCTGCATCTGATCCTGGGCCTAAGGAAAAAGGCTTACCATCCTGAATCCAGTCTTCAGCAACACCTATAAAGACAAGAAAGAACAGGTTAGCATTCCGGCATCTGAAAGACAAAGGCTTACCTACTCTTCGTGCGCTCCGGAGGTCTTCACACTGCATTCCGGCATCGGAAAGACAAAAGCTTACCAACTCTTTGCACGCTCCGGAGGCCTTCGGCGCTGCATCCCGCATCTGAAAGACAAAACAAGGTGCGTTTAAAGACATTGGGGAACTTTAATACTCACGTGCCATTACTCCTTTCCACATCTAACCCAGTGGGTATTCCGGCACCCTGCAGCCGCTCCGAACTTGTACCTGCAAAATAAAAAGACAGTTAGAGCGCATCGTGAAGCAGACAACAAGCGCTTACTTACGTGCTTCCAGGCGCTTCTATCCATCACACGGGCTCCATCTTCAACTCACTTCAGCCCGTCATCCGCCATCGCCGGAACCCTGCAAAACAAGAGACATCATTACTAAAGACTTTAAAGACATTAGAATTACTCGAAACTTACCGTTCGTGCAGTAAACGACGGACAACAGTCCTCTGAAGTCAAGAGGCCTGCGCTACCTATCCAGTGAAGGAACTGGTTACAGCACCCTGCCCCGAGGCAGATGGAGAGCTCGGCATTCACTTACCTAAGGTGAGAGCGTTAACCTTTGGGGGTCTACAGGAGAGGAGAAAAGGAAAGAGATAGGGACACCCCAATAACCCCAGTTCATTAATCCCATATTTTCTATCTGCAGACATCTTACTCTTCAAGTCAGGCATACAGTGCACAGAGGTCCAGCCCAAAGAGCCAACCGGGTGCTACACATCACCTTTGAAAATACGGTAGTCGCCCAGTCAAGACCGGCGCCTCTGTGAGAATCAGGTGAGCGTTACAGAACGCAAAGCCTACCGCAAAACTCTCGCCCAGGCGCTATGGAAACCTCGGATACTGACCACCTAGCCCGGTTACTTGGGGAACTAAGGGCAGAAGTGCATGCAGCTCGTCAGGAAACGAATGCTCTAAGAAGGGAACTAATTATTTCCAAGGAGAGAACAGACGATCTTGCTAGACAATTGCTACAGTCACAAGCCGGACAGACCCCGTTACCCGCATCAGGGGCAAATCTTCCTTCAACATCCTCTATGAATCCAGTGCAGATCAACCTACCTGGGAATGTGTACCTCTGGCTCCGCCCGAACGATTTTCTGGTGACCCAAAGAGGTTTGCAGTATTTATCAATCAGTGCCGGTTGCACTTCTTATGCCGGCCAGCAGCCTTTCCAACTGATCAAGCTAAAGTAGCTTTTGTACTTTCGTACCTTAGTGGCAATGCGGCAGACTGGTCGATCCCTCTAGTTAATCAAGATGATCCGGTTCTCCATGATTTTCAAGCCTTTCAGCTTAGTATGGAAAAACTGTTCGCAAGACATTCAATTGGGCAGGCCTTGGACAATGAGCTTCTTTCCTTGCGACAGGGTAATCAAGACCTTTTGGCTTATATTGCATCTTTCAATAGACTAATAGTGGAAACTCAATGGCCTGAGGACAAAAGGATTACGCTGTTTTATAGAGGTCTACGTGGAGAGCTCAAAGACGTTTTAGCCCAAGTAGTGAATCCCCCACAAGACTGTTCGGATTATATAGACTTGGTCGTTCAAATAGATCACAGACTGCAGAACAGGAAGGCCGATCGTTCCAAGTTTGATGCTCGAGTATTTTCCAAACCGCCAACTCCTTCCAAAGGAGTAGACTCCGGGGAACCCATGCAAATAGGGGGTCTGAAAGGTCCTCTAACACAAAGGGAGCGGGAAAGGAGAAAACAGTTGCAATTATGCCTATATTGCGGAAACTCAGGGCACTTTCTTCGAGACTGTCCGGTGAAACCTGCCAAGAAGGCAGTAGGAGCTGCAGTTACCAAAGTTACAAACTCTGAGCAGGGAAACGACCTCGCCCGACAAGAATAGAGGTCCTCTTGCCGAGCGTGAAAACCAGTTCCGTGACCTCGCATTTCGTGATACCTATGGTCCTCATTAGCCCTGATAATCCGGATCGATTACATGCAATTGAAGCTTACGTCGACAGCGGTGCCATCGGCAATTATGTGGATCATGAAATGGTTTTGAGGATGAATCTAACTCTTTGTCCCAAGGCTGTAAAGGACGTCATTACTACGGTGGATGGTACGGAGATAGCCTCCGGGCCAGTAACGCATACCACTCAAGAGGTGACGCTAGTAAGTCAAGATGGACACCATGAGAAGATCGTGTTCGATGTGATCAAGGCCCCTCAGTTTCAGATTATTCTAGGAATACCTTGGTTAGAGAAACACAATCCTCTGATCGATTGGCGAGCAAGAACGGTCCAGTTTCCAGAATGTGTCTCTACTTGTCACCCTCCACCTGGTGTTGCACTGGCAGCAATTTCTTCAGAGACTCCCCAGTTACCTCCCGAATACCTAGAATACCAAGATGTTTTCCGGAAGGATCAGGCTAACTCTCTACCTCCTCATAGGTCTTATGACTGCCAGATAGACCTGATACCTGGATCTACTCCTCCTTGTAGTAGAATTTATGCCCTCACCGAGCCTGAGAACCTTCACCTTCGACAATACCTGGATCAATACCTGGCAAATGGGTTTATTCGTCCTTCCAAGTCCCCTGCTTCTTCAGCTTTGTTCTTCGTTCCAAAAAAGGAAGGAGACCTTAGAACTTGTATCGATTATCGCTCCCTGAACCAGATCACCGTTAAGAATAGATATCCGTTACCTTTGATCCCTGAACTCCTGGACCAAATCAGAAAAGCATGCATATATACAAAGCTGGATCTTAGAGGAGCTTACCACTTGGTACGAGTAAAAGAGGGCGATGAATGGAAGACAGCCTTCCGCACCAAGTATGGGCTATTTGAATATCAGGTCATGCCCTTCGGACTTTGCAATGCCCCGGCCGCCTTTCAATATTTTATGAACGATGTCCTCAGAGAGCTCATAGATGTGTGTGTTGTTGTTTACATTGACGACATCCTCGTTTATTCTTCATCGGAATCTGAACATCGGAAACACGTGAAAATGGTCCTCGAAAGATTGTGTCAACACAAACTTTTCGCTAAATTGGAAAAATGTGTTTTCAAAGTGACTGAAGTTGAATTCTTGGGATTCATATTATCACCTGGCGGAGTGCGTATGGATTCAAAGAAGGTCGATGCAGTTCTCAAATGGCCATCACCATCCTCCGTAAAAGGTGTGCAAAGCATGTTAGGCTTCGCTAACTTTTACCGCAGGTTTATCCCCGAATTCTCTCGAATAGTCCAGCCCATCACTGCCTTGTTAAAGAAAAACAAACGTTTTGAATGGTCTACCGAGGCGGAACAAGCTTTCCAGGATTTGAAGACTAAATTTATCTCTGCACCAATCTTAAAACACCCTCGCCCCGAACTCCCCTACATCGTGGAAACTGATGCTTCAAGCCTTGCCATGGGGGCAGTTCTATCACAAAAGGACCCGGTAACCAATCAGTTGCATCCCGTGGCATTTTGGTCCCGCAAATTCTCGCCTCCTGAAATCAATTACACGATTACTGACAAGGAACTTCTGGCTATCAAGTCTGCCTTTAAGGCTTGGCGGCATTATCTGCTGGGGGCCCGACACACCGTTACTGTGATTACGGATCACCGAAACCTGCAATATTTGAAAACCGCAAAAGCCCAATCCTCTAGACAACTCCGTTGGGCATTATTCTTTGCCGAGTTTGACTTCATAATTACCTATCGACCTGGTACAAAGAATGGTAAAGCTGATGCCCTTTCTCGGATGGGAGTGGAAGAACACTTGATCAACCCTAAACCTGTACCAATCATTCCCGAACAAAGAATTCTGGGTGTAATCGCCACAGAATCCATAGAGGAAGTTAAGGATAAAGCCAGGCAACTTGTAACTCCAGCAGACATACAGAATTGGCATCTGCCGGGAAAGGACTTTGCAGTAAAGGACAACTTATTGTATTTCCAAGAACGATTATACCTACCCAGCACAGATTTACAGAAAAAAGTAATCTCTTGTTATCACGATTCTTTAATGGAAGGTCATCCCGGTATGGCCAAGACCTCAAAAGATCAAGCGCTACTTCTGGTGGCCGTCTTGGAAAAAAGATATCAGAGACTTTATAATGTCCTGTGGAGTATGCGCCCAAAACAAGAGTCAAAAGGAAAGACCAGCAGGCCTCTTACGCCCTATTGACATCCCACCTCGCCCTTGGCATACGCTTTCTATGGACTTCATCACCGATCTACCTCCATGCTCCGGATACAATACGATTCTAGTAATCGTGGACTTATTCTCCAAGATGGCGCATTTCATTCCGCTCAAAGGCTTGCCAACAGCAGCAACTCTGGCCCGAGAATTTCTCGAAAACATCGTCCGACTGCACGGTTTTCCTTCGGTTCTAATTTCGGATCGAGGTAGTCAATTTATTTCTCATTTTTGGCGAAGTTGCTGTCGGTCGGCTCAAATTGATGTGAGACTATCGACCAGTCACCACCCTCATACCGACGGACAAACCGAGAGGACCAATCAAACTCTGGAACAGTATTTACGCTGCATGCTGCAACAAACTGAAAAAACTTGGAAAGACATCCTTTGGATAGCCGAATATGCCTACAATAACTCTGTCCATTCGGGAACTGGGAAAACCCCGTTTTTTCTTTTGTACGGCAGTCACCCTCGAACCTCGGAGTTGGATCCCCTCCAAGATCTTGAAGCACCAGCAGTAGACTACCTGCATTCTACAATCACCCAAGCCTTTAAGGAAGCTGTTTCTCACCTTCAAAGGGCTAAAGAACAATACAAGAAAGGAGCAGATCAACATCGGAAGGAAGCCCCTCAATATCAAGTAGGGGATCAAGTCTGGTTATCCACCAAATATCTACCTCTAAAAGGGCCACGCACATTCAACCCAAGATACCTTGGTCCCTATTCCATCACTACCATAGTAAACCCAGTAGCGGTCAAGTTGGACTTGCGCCCGCACATGAAGATACATCCGGTCTTCCACGTCTCTCTATTAAAACCCGTGCAACCTCAAACCCGACTAACCAAATCTCCAAAACCTATCCTAGTTGATGGAGAACTCGAGTTTGAAGTCAAAAGCATTCTGGACTCCAAGATCTCCAAATCTAAACTATTCTACCTAATTGACTGGAAAGGCTACGGCCCCCAAGAGAGATCCTGGGAACCTGCTGAATATGTCCACGCTTCTCGCCTAATCAAAAGATTTCACCGAACATTTCCTGACAAGCCAAAACCCCCGGAGAAGCCCGGTTTGGGAGGGGCCTTGAGGGGGGGTACTGTCATGATCTCTGCTTCCAAAAGGTCAGGGTTTTCCCAACTCCCTTGGAAGCAGATCCATAACCCAGTTTCCGAGTGCCAACCAGTCCCAATTGGGACCTTTTGGACCCAGTCCTGGCGCCAGTGGCACCAGGCTCATAAATATGCCCAGTCCCAGCGCTGGAAGCGCCGGGCTCATAATGCTTGGGTGGACTTACCTGCAGCAGACCATGCTGCTTACTTGCCTGCCAGTTGAGCCTCTGATCCTCTTCTGTTTGGAACTACTTTTCCTGTTGGGTGGGGCAGGAGCCACTCCCTAGATTCAGAACACTGGAACTCTTCTGGAAAGCAGGAACTCTTTTCTTACCTAGGCGTGGCTATGGAAGGAGACACCTAAGCACTACAGGAGGCTATTTAAACCACACCCGGTGGATGAATCTTGCTTTGCATTATTCTGCATCCTCTGCAGCAGAACGCTCATCGTGTCTTCTGCATCTGATCCTGGGCCTAAGGAAAAAGGCTTACCATCCTGAATCCAGTCTTCAGCAACACCTATAAAGACAAGAAAGAACAGGTTAGCATTCCGGCATCTGAAAGACAAAGGCTTACCTACTCTTCGTGCGCTCCGGAGGTCTTCACACTGCATTCCGGCATCTGAAAGACAAAAGCTTACCAACTCTTCGCACGCTCCGGAGGCCTTCGGCGCTGCATCCCGCATCTGAAAGACAAAACAAGGTGCGTTTAAAGACATTGGGGAACTTTAATACTCACGTGCCATTACTCCTTTCCACATCTAACCCAGTGGGTATTCCGGCACCCTGCAGCCGCTCCGAACTTGTACCTGCAAAATAAAAAGACAGTTAGAGCGCATCGTGAAGCAGACAACAAGCGCTTACTTACGTGCTTCTAGGCGCTTCTATCCATCACAGGGGCTCCATCTTCAACTCACTTCAGCCCGTCATCCGCCATCGCCGGAACCCTGCAAAACAAGAGACATCATTACTAAAGACTTTAAAGACATTAGAATTACTTGAAACTTACCGTTCGTGCAGTAAACGACGGACAACAGTCCTCTGAAGTCAAGAGGCCTGCGCTACCTATCCAGTGAAGGAACTGGTTACAGCACCCTGCCCCGAGGCAGATGGAGAGCTCGGCATTCACTTACCTAAGGTGAGAGCGTTAACCTTTGGGGGTCTACAGGAGAGGAGAAAAGGAAAGAGATAGGGACACCCCAATAACCCCAGTTCATTAATCCCATATTTTCTATCTGCAGACATCTTACTCTTCAAGTCAGGCATACAGTGCACAGAGGTCCAGCCCAAAGAGCCAACCGGGTGCTACACATCACCTTTGAAGATACGGTAGTCGCCCAGTCAAGACCGGCACCTCTGCGAGAATCAGGTGAGCGTTACATGTATGTGCTATGTCCTATTTGCATACATGGTTGCATGGACATTTCAGTCATTCACGGGTTGTTCAGTTTGGGGGGTAGCTATGGCAGTGGTACATGTGCATGGTGATGACATATACACATGTTTGGGAGTGATTCGTTGTGCCCTGTTCATGTACATTTCGGCAGGTACTATGCCTACCAGGCTGGACGGTGTGCATGATGGGCTGTGCAAGTCAGTCCAGTATGGGTGATGTGCGTTATGTACTCGCACTTGGGCCAGCATTAGGCGGCACTTGCCTCAGCATTTGTTGGATGGGGGGATGAGTTGGATGGGGGGAGGGCAACACGAGAGGGTGCCTTCGATGGCCCCTGGGTCAGTTTGCATGATGCAATGGACATTGCCAGTGTGCACTGTCAACACTCACCTCCTTCTGCAGAAGTCGTTCCGCCGCACTCCATGGTCCCCACGCCCTCTATGGATTCCGTGCCAATGAGCTGCGCTCAGGTCTCCTCCCACGGCTCTAGTTGGACCTGTGTACTTGGCCCACCTCCCGTCTGCAGGGCCTGGCTGCGGTTGGTGGAGAGGAGGCCCCGCACCCGCACCCGCAGGTCGTCCCACCGCTTGCGGCAGTCCCTTGGGGTGCGGGGGGAGCTTCCAACAGCGCTCACCCTCTGTGCCAGTTCCGCCCAGATGGTCTTCTTGCGGAGGGTTGATTCCCTGTGCATGTCGCCGCTGAAAACTACATCAGCATGCTCTACAAGGTAGTCTACCATGACCTGCAGTTCATCGGTGGAGAATTTCACCTTGCGGACGCGATCCGCCGCCCTTTTCGGTGCTTTCGGCATGTCCTGCGGTGCCTGGTCCGGTTCACGACTTTACTTTCCTCACAGGGCTGCTGGCAGCTGCGGATGGCAATGGATTGTGTTTTTAAAGATGGCCGCCGCTCTCCTTCCCGTTCCTGTGCGATGTCGTAATTTCCGGATCCGTTTTTCGGCGGAGACCGTAATTTACGGTTTCTGTAAATTACGGTCACCGTAATTTACGGTCACCGTTATGCACTGTCGCTAATGCTTACAGGGCGGTGTAGTACTTTATGTGTCGGTTGCATGCCGGTAGGGGTTTTTCGGGGGGTTTTGCGGCAGGCCGCGCGGTCCTTTTCCGGCATGGCGGAAAGCGCGTGTCCGTGAGCTCGGAATGGGCCGTAATTTTCGGACTTCAACCAGCACGGTGTCGTACTTTACGCCATGCCGGAAAATACAGATACTTACCGGCATGACTCGGAATGAGGCCCAATACGTTTTCTGTTTCACAGATAGTTGCTATGAGTGGAGGCAAACACTCCATTGTCTGAATGCAATGACATTCTCTGTTCCTTTGAAATGAACTAGTTTTTATCAAAAGGAGGCAGTGTTCTCACCAATTCAAAATGCAATATCTGCCAGATTCTTCAATCCCATTTTTCCTTACCTTTTAACATAAGTCAATGTTGTGGTGTGTTCTGACTTGGTAGCTCATGGTTGTTTCTGATCTGAGTCACGAAGCACTCTAGTTCTAGGACAATTGCCAACAGTTCCCTTTAGCTGAATTATTTGTTGGCCTCATTTAGTACCACCAGGCCAGGATCTACCTGGATTTCAAAGTGGTGGCTAGTATTTATGGTAATTATCAGAGAGCTTAATAAATAATGGAGAAACCGCTTAGCATATTGTCTACGTGTAACCCCCCCCCACCCCTGGAGCAACAACCTGAGATCCTGAGTCACAAATATATTCTGTTTGCAGCAATGTGAAGCAGTGTTCCATCACCTATCCACATGACACAACGGGAGGGCAAAGTTGGGGCCTGGCTAATAGAGTCTCAAAAACACATGATGAAATGTGTCTGTGGACCCTCAAGCATGTTCTTGCTGTGGCTGATTTGGCTATGCGTAGTGAGTTGCCGGTAGTTTGGATCCCTTGTTACCGGGGGGGATAGAGGGAAGACAGCATCTCTTTTTGTGTGTGGAATCGTGGCCTGATGAATGGAAAGTTATGTTAGGGCAATAGTTGCAACCTTCGCCAATTGTGGATATAATTGTGATGCGCCGGGATTTTGCAGACCAATTATAAATGTACACTCACATCTCTGCTGAAATGAGCCTGAATTAGCCAGACATCAAACTAAGGATACAGTGATAGACCTTTGAAGTGAAGAGGTGCCAATACCAGGGCCAGCATCTTTTTTTTAATAAACATATTTTATTGGATATTTCAACACTTTCATATAACATATCAATAGTTTACCCCCCCCCCCCGGGCCCCTCCGCCCCCCCATTCCGGGTTGATTCCTTAGGTTGGTTCCTGTCCATGACTCCATGCTTCACCTCCAGTAGTATATTGCTCATAATGTTCCCAATAATGCCCCTGTGCTCCCGACCGCTTTCCCCCTAATAAGCCTCAGGTGTCACGTTCTTCCCATTTTCCCCAAATTTTAATAGCTTTGGCAGGGCACCTCCGTGCCGTGTATATTCTGTGTTCTTTCATCGCGCAGATGTCCATTTCATTGAGCATTGGTCGATTGTTGGGCATTCCGTGGCCCCCCATTTCTGTGCTATGTCCCTCTTCATCATGCCCATTGCCGTGGAGAGAAAGACACCCTCCCATTTGTTCGAAAGTCCTTGTGAGTATTTGTGAGCATTGTGTCCAGAAATCCCTAACTTTAGGGCATTCCCAGAGGAGATGAAAAAAAGTGCCCTCCTCCCCACGGCATCTCAGACAGTTGGGATCTGTTGCCCTTCCCCAACTGAAAAGGGCCACCCGGGGGTAGTAAACCCTGTGAAGTATCTTGAGCTGTACCAGTTTTATTCTTGAGTCTATTGCGATCTCACGAGGGTGCATGAGGACCTGTATCCAGTCCTCAGGGTCAATATTCCCAACATCCCGCTCCCATCTAGTTTTGAGGTTGGACAACTCCGGCGTGGCGAATGCATTGATGGCTTTATACAGTATAGTCGTCACTTTGGTGGGGATATGTTGTGTGAGCAAGTTACGTTCCAAGGGTGTATAATCTGGTGCATCAGCAAGTTCTTGCATGTGACCCCTGAGAGTGTGTGTTAGTTGTGTATAGTGATACTGTTCCGTTGTCGGAAGTCCAAATTTCTGTTGGAGCGTTTCAAACGAATGGATGGCGCCATTCGCTATAACATCCCCAACTGTTGTCATCCCGGCCCTCACCCACCGGGTCCATATGGTCAGCTTTTTGACCTCTGCCAGCATATGATTACCCCATAGTGATTGCGCCGTGGTAACCCTGTTCTCCCAGCCTATGTGCCTATGGGCCTGCCTCCAGACGGTCGTGATATGGGATGTAGTGGTTTGTGCGGGAGGTCTGGATAGGCTCTGGTACAGAATTCGAATTGGTGGAATGTCCTGGGCAATAGGTGATTCCGCTCCGATATGTGGAAGCTCTGGGTCCCCATGAAGGAGGTCGTTGACTATATTTAATTGACTGGCCCAGTAGTAGGACCTGAGATGTGGGACTCCCAATCCCTCCTCCCAAACAGAGCGCTGCAACGTGGCAAGTGCTATCCGGGGCTGCCCCCGCTTCCATATCAGTTTCCTCAAGAGGCCCTCTATTCTAGTGAATTCAGAGTTTGGTATGGCTAATGGGGCGTTCTGCAAGACGTAGAGGAAGCGCGGAAGAGCCATCATCTTAAAGAGGGCTGCTCTCCCCATGAGTGTTAGTGGCAGGAGCATCCAGTGCTGTACGTCCCCGGCAAAGCGGTCAACCAGCGGATGTAGGTTATGCAGCACATAGTTTGACAGCGTCCCTGTGACCCATATACCCAGGTAACGAAAACCTTCCCTCTCCACTCGATATGGGGCGGCCCGGGGGATTGCTGGATCGTCGCCTTTAACTGGGAAGAGGACTGATTTCCCCCAGTTTACCCTGAGGCCACTGAAAGTCCCGTAGGTCGTCAGCATTCGGGCTATGATGGGGCATGCCTGGTCCGGGTTACTTAGGTATAACAGTAAATCATCTGTGTAAAGGGAGAGTTTATCCTCCCGTCCGTTTGGCCATTGGAACCCAGACCATGTAGTAACCTGTCGGAGCCATCAGGCTAGTGGCTCAATTGCCAGGGCAAAGAGAAGGGGGGACAGTGGGCAGCCCTGTCGAGTGCCCCGGCCCAGTGGAAAGGTTCTAGAAGTCCACCCGTTTACCCTGGTTGCTGCCAAAGGGGCCTTGTATAGAAGTTGAACCCAGCTGAGAAAGGTTTCGCTTATGCCCATACGCCGCATTATTGCCCAGAGACTTTCCCACATCACCGAATCAAACGCTTTTTCAAAATCAATTGCCAGTAATGCTAGTGGTGTATTAAGGGTTGGGGCCCTTTCCAGTAACAGATGTAAACGGCGTAGGTTCATTCTGGTCGACCTCTGCGGCATGAAGCCGCATTGATCCGGATGGACCAGTGCCGATATGACCGTTTGAAGCCTAGTGGCCAATACTTTAGCCAGGATTTTGGTTTCGCTGTTGATGGGCGATATCGGTCTATACGACTTACACTGGTCGGGAGGTTTCCCTTGTTTGGGAATGACCACAATATTCGCGGTCCGTAGATCCGGGGGAAGGGTGCCCTGCGTCTTGGCGGCTAGGAACAGTTCGCGGAGGGGGGCCGCCATCTTGCTGGTGCCCAGCTTCTTCCAGGTCTCGGCCAGGAAGCCATTCGGGCCTGGTGTTTTCCCCGATTGCAGTTGGGTCATGGCCTCCGCGATCTCGGCTTTGTCTATTTCCCTATCTAGGTGTGCTCTTTGGACATCCGACAGCTGCGGTAGCACGATATCCTCCAGTAGAGATAAATCTGTGGGGGCCATTGGGGCGGCATAAAGCGCGGCATAAAAGTTGGCAAATGCCTCCGCTATCTCTGAATCTGTTTGGGCAGGTCCATTTGGGCTGTCCGTAATCAATCTAACGTGTCTGTGCCCCTCCTCCCGTCGCTCCAGCCAAGCCAATAATTTACCCGCTTTATCCCCCTGCTCATAAATTCTGGTTTTCGACTCCATGTGTGCCTGTCTAGCATTATCCAGTGCTTTGTTGTGCAAAGTAGCTCTGGCCTTTAACAGGGAGCAGTGTGTTTCTGGGGTAGCATCAGCAATGTAACTAGCTTCCCATTTTACTACCTCAGCCTCTGCCTCCGATACTTTCCTATGATGTTCTCTTCTGTTATTACATATCCAGGCCGTCATTTCACCCCTAAGCACTGCCTTATGTGCGTCCCAAAGTATCACTAGGTCCTCCACCGAGCCCGCATTAATTTCGAAGAATTTGTCTGACTTGAGAGTGATATGTTCCACAAATTCAGGGAGGCCCAGGTAATAGCTATTTAGTCTCCACGTTTTGGGGGGTAGGGGACGCTTCATACGGAGCGTCATTTCCAAGGGAGAATGATCTGATATGCCATGGGGGAGGAGCTCTGCCTCCTCTATCCTATACGCTTCAGGGGTTGGGAGGAAAAAGTAATCTAGCCTGGATAGAGATGCGTGTGCTCCCGAGTGGAAGGAGAATCCCCGCTCTGTGGGGTGTAGCTCTCTCCACACATCGCTCAGGCCGAGCGCCGACGCAAAAGTCGCCAGCCGTGTGGGTTGGTGCGGGTTTCGGTTGCGGATATGTGTTCTGTCGAGTGTATTACACATGCCGTCATTGAAATCCCCTCCCAGGATCCACACCTCCGCCTGTTGTTGCGCGATCAAGGCCGTCACCTCCCCCAGCAAAGCCTCCCCCAACCCCGGTGGGGAATATATCGCTAGAATGACCACTGTCTCCCCCCAAAGAACACCTCGAATCATTACAAAACGGCCATTGGGGTCTTGCACCACAGCAGATAATACAAAGGGGAGTCGCTTATGTAGGAGGATCAGGACCCCCCGGGACCCCATCGTATACCCAGCGTGGTATGCCACTCGATAGTTGGAAACCTCGAAAAAACTGGCAGTTTGAGCCCACCAAGTGGGTCTCAGTTAGAAGAGCTACTTCAGGGGAGCGTCTATTAAGAAATTGCAAGATCAGTCGGCGTTTTATACTTGTGCCCATCCCGTTCACATTCCAAGTGAGGAGCTTAAGAGACCCTTGGCGTCCACTAGGCATCAAGGAGGCTTGCGTGATGTGGCTATCGGGGTCGCTGTGGTGTTGTATAGTCATTATTATCTAGGGGTTCATAGTGTTGTGCTCTGCGGGTGTGAAGTATGTCTGATCGGAAAAACGTTGTCCGTATTTGGTGGGAGCGTGGGCAGCAAACATTGTGCGATCGGTGAGCTCGCCATGGACATTGCCTAATGTGAATCCCCGGTAACCAACAAACATAATACAACTCCCCTTCCCCCCTCCCAATACTCCTCCCCAACATGAAGTATCTGTCGCCCGAACTTTCCTGGCGCTTAACAACTATGTCGCCAGGGTAACTGAACCTGAGTTGTTACTTCTTCTAGGGGAGTAGCTGCTAGGTTCCCTGGTTCACGTTTGCTACATGAAAATTTGTGTGGGTGGCATCGGGACTCATCATTCATTGCCCTGTTGCGGGATCACCGGATGTAGATGCTGCTGGGGTTCTGGGTCCAGCGGCCTCTCCGGCTGTGGTCTGGTTGGTTCTCTCCTCCTTCTCCCCTCGGCACTCCAGTCACCCTCTATATGTGTCTCAGCCCAGTTCCATGCTTCTCTCGGATCGGTAAAATGTACTGTCGTGTCCTTATGGAAGATTTTAAGCTGGGCGGGGTACATTAGCCCATATTTAACTCCCAGTGAGTGTAAGCGTGTTATAAGCGGGTCAAAGGACTGTCGCGCCTTCTGCACCTCTTTGGTGAAGTCAGGAAAGAAAGCAATTTTTGATCCATTGTATGTGACCGTCCCCTTTGACCTTGCTAATTGTAGGACTGCATCTCTATCCCTGTAGTTCAGGAGTCTTGCAATGATTGTACGCGGTGCCTTGCCAGGTATGACTCTGCCACTCGGAACGCGGTGTGCCCGCTCGATGGAAAAAAATCTGGAAAAGGATTCCGCCCCATATATGCTCGTCAACCACTCCTCAAGAAATAGCTCCATGCAGTCCCCTTCAGCTTTCTCCGGAAGGCCAAGAATGCAAATATTGTTTCGCCGGGATCTGCCCTCACTGTCATCTGCTCTCGCCACCAGGGTTTTAATTTGGGCTAGCATGTTGGACATTTGACGATTCACCCCCCTCATATTGTCCTCAGTTTTGGATATCCGTGCCTCTGCTTCGCTTGTGCATGAAGTTAGTTTCTGCAGATCATGCCGTAACAGGGACACATCCTCCCCAATGCTATCCATCTTCTTCTCCATCGATGTTCTAGAACTGGCAATGGCACTCATTATGTCTCTAAGAGAGATTTCCTCTCCCGTGCAATCCACCTCCGTTGATGACTGTCTCTCAGGGGAGTGAGACACGGGTGTTGTTGCATACTGCTCGATCCTGCTCTGTGTCGCCGTTTTCCTAGGTTTATCCTTCCCCATTTTGTCAATTTGGCAAAGCGATGTTGGAGTCAAAAGCCCTGCCTAGAGGGGAGGGAAGGCAGCTGCAGTTCGCGTGAGCGCCCGCTACCGCTGCGATGAGGGCGGTTGCCCTCGGGTTTTACTGCCGTGTATTGTTAACCAAATGAATCAAACCCCACACTACATCTATGTTCCGCCTACACCATGTGCGTAGGCCTCCACCTGGGATTTGACAGTCACAGATGCTCGGGGACACACAGTCCGCTTATGACGAGTAGCTAGTTGTGGGACGCACGTATCGGTTCCAGAATTGCCGAGTTACGGCAGGTTGAGCTGTGTGGAATATTGCAGCGTGTCTGGATCACTTTACTGTCCCTCACCGTTAGGGGAGAGGATGGTCTATGCTGCTTAGTTGTATATCGTAGCAAAACAAGTAGGCCGAGTCTAACTACTTATAGGGTGTCCCAACATGTGGGGGTGGTTCATTCTGTGAGTCTTGCGTTATCCTGGTAGTGTCCCAGGCTTCCCTGATCTCAGTTTAAGCTGCTCCGTGCTCCCCTGAGTGTTTTCCCCCAGGCGTTACAGTAGGGCGCCGAGCGCCGAAGGAGTCCCGCCGTTTGCAGGCTGATTGCTGGAACGGTCCCGTTGTATTTCAGTGGCAGTGGGGGCAGTTACTTCCGATGAACGGGTCTCCTTATTCTCCCAATCCGCCCTCTCTCCCGCCCAGTCAGGAGATTTATATCGGGTAGTTGCTGCCTGGAGGCTCACTCGGGGGTCTTTGTTCCCCCTCCCAATACCGTATCCAAGTCTGATTGTCTGCCCTTTATGTTAGCATGGGCAGTAGGCCGGGTGGGGGAGCGGGCGGTATAGAACTCCCCCACTTCTCACAGTATGGTGTCCACAATCCAAAATCAGCCGCCGAGCCCCTCTCCCCCCCTACTTACCGGCTCTCAATGGCGGATGCCAGCGGGCGCTCAACGTAACACGGAGCGCCCGCAAATGTCTCTGTGGGATGGCAGGGACCGGTCCTCACGCCGGGGGGGGGGGGTGCCACAAGCAGATCTGGGAATCAGGATCCGTGGACTGGGAGGCACCCTCGGCGGGGACCCGGTGGATCCAGGAGCACGGAGCGTCCGTGAACCTAGAGCGCTCCGTGTCATACGCTCCCACAGACACACTCTCCAGATGGGCGTTGCGTCCTTCTCCAGGGAGATTTCAGTCCGGCGGCCGGCGCCCTCTTCCTCCTCCACTTCAGCCCCGAAGCCCGCGATGCTCAGAGCGGATGCCGTGCCCCAGGGGCCGGAGCTCACGCCGTGAGCACCATTGCAGACACGCCACCACCAAGGATCGTCCGACGCCGATGCGTCTCTATGAGGCCCTCCTGCGCAGCGCGGATCTCCGTCTGCTCCGGGCCGTAGTCCCCACTGCTCCGGGCCGGCGCGTCCTGTGCCCAAGCACCGTGCACCCGGGGCCCAATATGCGTCTCCGTCTCCCGCCCGCGCAGCAGCGCCCAGGGTTCGGGCGGGACGGAGCTCTCCACCCCACCGGGCCTTCTCACCGGGCTCCTCCCGTGGCCCGGGGGGGTTTTCCCTGTCCTCCTTTTCCTCCTTCGGTGCCGGCCCGGATAGCACGCAGTCCGGGGCTCCTGATCCCGTCAGCCAACGGCAACACAGTCGCGTAGTCCCCCAGCAGCACACCGCCGACTGAACACCGCCACGGGGGGTGTTGCCCAATCCCTTCTCCGATGGGCCGCGGCGTGTCCTATCGCTCTTCGGCCCATCGGCGGCCATCTTGCTATAGATTTGTTCCTGGCCCAGACAACCAAGTTCGGCGATATCTTCTGTTCCGTTCTCCGGTTTCCCTTCTCACTTTCACCTCACGCGGCCACCGGCGTCCGCTAATGGAGAAGCAACTTTTCTTTTGAATCTGTCACGAATATTGCAGGATTTATCCAGGATTTAGCTGGCGGCCACGGAGCACCGAGGAATCACGTCCTCATCGTGTGCCTGCTGGCCACGTCCCCCGGGCCAGCATCTTCTTGATCACTGTTAGGGGAAGAGTTCAACTCAATAGGATTGGAAATAACGGATAGTAGGGCTCTCCCACACCAAAACTCAGAAACGGAACATACAGTTGATAATGATAATGAGAAGGTGAGCCCATTAGGTCGTAAGGATACCAGATTGTCTTCCTGGCAGATTAATGTAATAATGGGTTGGATTGTTTCCATTTCATTTTGAAATGTGTTGTAGCCACAACCCAGTTAAACCTCTTCAAATCCATGACTAATCTGAAGCCTCCTGGCCTCTTCAGGGCTAGGTTAGAAAGATTATCAAAATACCCGGTCTCCCCCTGAGTCATACGAGCGTTTGCAATGTCCCTATGCAGAAAATTCTGAATCCCTCCCTCCAGTGCTATTTACATGTAAGGCCTTTGAAGATATGGTGTAATTATGAGGCTGGTTACTGTGGGCTGGGATGTGAATTCTGTTTCATAGTCTTGTCTAATCTCCTTAAATAGGTGTCCGGTCATTTGGTCGACAACAAACTGGTCGACGGGACAACTGGTCGACACCATTTGGTCGAATGCCAAATGGTCGAATTTTTTTTTTATTTATATATGTGTTTTGTGGGTTTTCGTGTGGGGGAAAAAAAAAAAAAAAAAAAAAAAAAAGGGGGTGGGGGGGGGGAACCCCCCCAAAAAACCCAAAAAAGGGGTAAAAAAAAAAAAAAGAAAATTCGACCATTTGGCATTCGACCAAATGGTGTCGACCAGTTGTCCCGTCGACCAATTGTTTTCGACCAAATGTCCTACAACCCCTTAAATACTCATGTGTCTTGTTTAGAAATTTCCCAGGTTTATTAAAAATGTGGCGGGTCTCCTTGTTTTTTTGGTGCACACCCAATGCATTCTCAGCATATGCCATCAGAGAATGGAACCTCAAACCCATCATCACCAGACTTGGCCCCATCCAGGCAATTCAGAAAAGAAACCAATACCCTAGCTTCAAGAAGCACCTTTGTCACGCTGCATAAGATAATCCCGCTGAAATCATTTACGACCCACCCATCTATTCCATGTCTCCATATGCCCTCTCAATGCACACTGTTATATGTTCCCCGCTAACTGTAAATGTTAACTATTATATGCTATCTTTAGTAGCTTGCAAGTAGTAAATGGAGTGTTGTAAATAGAGTCCCCTTTTGTAACGATCTAATGTATATCTGCAGCAACTACCGACTGTAAATGTTAACTACTATATGTGTGAGACAGACATGGTACAAAGAGAAATGACAGACAACTTTATTAATAGCTTCACCTCACTGATGATGCCCAACAAAGCTGAAACACGTGTATGGGGTTGTTGTGGTACTCTTGTTCAGGGGAGAATTGCCTAGCATTTTGGTGCTGGACTGCCCCTGGGCAGGACACAGACTGATATGCGGGGACATTTCTTCTCTGTGAAAAGAACAGTGATCTAAGGACTAAGTTGAGACTCTGCGAGGGGCCATCCACCCAAGAACAAGTCAATGGGCTGTGTTCGTGCTGGTAGAGAGTTTCCCAGACCCCCCCGTTTTGCATAAATTAACTTTGGGTCTCACCCTAACTTACCAGGGCGAGCCAGACGTGGACCCCTTGCTCACTGTTCTTAGAGAGGCATAGCTTCACCTCACTGATGATGCCCAACAAGGCTGAAACACGTGTAGGGGGTTGCTGTGGTACTCTTGTTCAGAGGAGAATTGCCTAGCATTTCAGTGCTGGACTGCCCCTGGGCAGGACAAAGACTGATATGCGGGGAAATGTATTCTCTGTGAAAAGAACAGTGAGCTAAAGACTTGGTTGAAACTCTCCCATGGGCCATCTACGCAATAACAAGTCAATGAGCTGTGTACATGCTGGTAGAGAGTTTCCCAGACCCGCCCTTGTTTTGACTAGCCAGATAGAAGTGGTCACCTTAGAGCCAACTTTCTGAGAGGGGATGGATGGGATGTTACGCTCACCTGGCTCCCACAGGGGCGTCGGTCGGACCCGGACAGCTACGGTCTCCACCCATGTGATGCGTAGTGCAGCGATGACTGACTGGATCTGCCCTCCTAATATTGTCTGCTTAACTCGTAGAAATATTCTCCTGCAAGTGGAGAGATGGATTTAGCCACTTGTGGATTCAAGTGATGGCACCCCCACCATTCCTCCCCAACTAATCACCTCCGAAATGCCCTCACAGCAATCTCACCTTATATTCTTGAAAGATGAGCTCTCCATCCTGCATGGATTTACAGGGGCGCGTCGATTCCAGTTACTTCACTGGTTTGAAGGCTCGGGAAAGTTCCGGAGAGTATTAACTCTGAGGTTCCTGGTGAGGACCAGTAAGTATTAAGTTCATAGAGTTCAATATGTCCGATGTTCACTCTTGTTCCCCCCTTCCTTTCTTGTCTTGCAGCTGGCTCGTGAAAAGATGCTCTTGTGGCAGCTTGTGGCGCTCAGGTAAGAGTCTGTATTACTCGGCGCTGTCCGGTAAATGTTGCACGTGGAAAACGTGTTGTTTGGTCTCTCTTTACAGATGCGGCACGTGAAAATATGGAGAGTCACAAAAGGATGCCTCCGGTGGTAAATTAGGTAAGTCTATGGTGGTAAGAATTATATTTGTTGGTTCCCTCGGCTCACCTTGTGGTTTTCTTTTGTCTCCTAGGTGCCGAACTTCGGCGAAGAAATGATGGAGGCAGCGCCGACCGGAAGGATGCTGTGAAGACTGGTGAGTATGGCGCAGAGCTGCAGCTGGAGTTGCGGCGCGTGCAGAAATGATGTTCTTTACAGGTCCGGAGACGAGATGGATCCAGAATCAGGTGTGGAATAGAAATAAGTTTGTTTTCTAACCTTGTCCCTTTCTTTCCTCTTTGTTTTAGGAGCTCCGGATTCGAGGCGGGCGTGGCAGAAGACTGGATGCAGGCTGCAGGCACGGTGAGCGTTACGCTGCTGGATGCAGAATAACACGAAGCGTGTGTTGCTGGTCGGGCGTGGTTTAAATAGCCTCAAAAGTAGTCCCAGGTAAGAAGTCCCTAGAACCACACCCGAGTAAAAAATAGTCCCTGTAGAAAAATAGTCCCTTTCAGGCTTCATGTTGGATTGGAGTCATTTGCAGCATGGTCTGCCTGAGGTAAGTAATGACTATGAGCCTGGCGCCTTAGGTGCCAGGACTGATTTCTACTATGAGCCTGGCGCCTAAGGCGCCAGGACTGAACCCAGATAGCACCTAGCCGGGCTGCTGAGGTTTTACTAAATGTCTAGATGCCTGCTCCCGGGGCTGATGGGCTTGGTCCGGATGCCTGGGGGTAGGCATCATGACAGCACTCCCCCCCAAGGCCCCTCCTAAAGTTGTTCTTCCCCTGGGCCCTGGTTTGTCTGGGAAGTTCCGATGGAATCTTTTCACCAACCGAGGTGCATGGACGTGGTCACTAGGTTCCCATGACCTTTCTTGTGGTCCGTAGCCCTTCCAATCGATTAAATAAAAAAGTTTTGATTTAACCATCTTGGAGTCCAGGATATGTTTTACCTCGAATTCAGGTTCTCCATCTATCAAGATGGGGTCGGGTGGTTTGGTTAATCTTGTTCCTGGTTGAACTGGTTTTAAAAGTGAAACATGAAAGACAGGATGAATGCGCATATTAGAGGGTAATTCCAATTTGACGGCTACCGGGTTGATAATGGCCTTAATAGTGCAAGGTCCCAAATATCTAGGGTTAAAAGTCTGAGTTTCCTTCAGAGGTTTGTGTTTTGTAGCCAGCCAAACTTGATCCCCAATCTGGTATTGTGGAGTTTCACTTCTATTTTGATCAGCATTTTTCTTATATTTCTCTTTTGCTTGTTTCAAATGTTCTGTTGCCTCTTTAAAGGCTTGTGTAATAGTAGAATGCAAATGACTAACTGCAGGCATTTCTAAATGCTGAGGCGAATCTAGTTCTGAGGTTCGAGGGTGATGTCCATATATGGTATAAAAGGGGCTTTGTCCGGTTCCTGAATGTACAGAGTTATTGTATGCATACTCGGAAATCCATAAAATATCTTTCCAATTACTTTCGGTCTGGTGTAGCATGCAACGTAGGTACTGTTCAAGGGTCTGGTTGGTCCTCTCCGTCTGACCATCGGTCTGGGGATGGTGACTGGTTGATAACCTCACGTCGATTTGCACAAGTTGACAACATTTCTTCCAAAAATGTGAAATTAATTGACTACCTCGGTCAGAGACCAATACGGAAGGAAATCTGTGTATTTGAACAATGTTTTCGAGGAACTCCTTGGCCAGAATTGAGGAAGGTAATCCCTTTAGAGGAATAAAGTGGGCCATCTTGGGTTGTGAGAGGCCAGCTGTTTTTTTCTTCTGACTTTTGTTTTGGGCGCAAATGCCACAAGACATTACAAATGACTTTATGTCTTTTCGCCAGGTGGGCCACCAGAATTGTCTCTTAATTTTAGCTTCAGTTTTTGCGATACCTGGGTGTCCTTCCATCAGGGTGTCATGATAATTGGAGATGACTAGTTCTTGTAGTTCCTTGTGTGGTAGAAATAATCGCCCTTGATAATAAGGTAGGTCATTGATGACTGAGTAGTCCGAGCCTTTCTTCACCCAGTCCTGCAGGGCTGTTGGATCGAAGAGTTGTTGGATCTTTACTTGAATATCCTCTAGTGTCTGTAGAGTGGTTATGCCAAGAATTCTTGGCTCTGAAATTATAGGCACCGGTTCCGGGTTCGCATATGCTTCTCCCATCCCTATTCTGGATAAGGCATCTGCCTTGCCATTTTTACAACCTGGTCGATAAGTGATCACAAAATCGAACTCGACAAAGAACAATGCCCATCGAAGTTGACGCGACGATTGGGCCTTGGCTGTTTTTAAATACTGCAAGTTCCGGTGATCCGTGATTACCGTAATGGTATGCCTGGCACCGAGAAGATAATGCCGCCAAGCCTTGAAGGCAGATTTGATGGCTAATAATTCTTTATTGGTAACCGCATAGTTTAACTCGGGTGCCGAGAACTTTCTGGACCAAAATGCTACTGGGTGAAGTTGACCGGTTTCAGGATCCTTCTGGGACAGGACAGCTCCCATGGCTAAACTGGATGCATCAGTTTCAACTATGTATGGAAGTTCGGGGCGTGGATGCTTTAAGACAGGTGCAGACGTGAATTTCGCTTTCAGCTCTTGGAAGTCCTTTTCAGCTTCTTCGGTCCACAAGAAGCGTTTGTTTTTTCGCAAATGTGCTGTGATAGGGTGTACAACATGTGAGAAATCCGGAATGAATCTGCGGTAGAAATTAGCAAATTTGAGCATGCTTTGTACCCCTTTAACTGAACTGGGTGATGGCCACTTGAGGATTGCATCCACCTTTCGAGAGTCCATTCGGACTCCTTTAGGAGTCAGGATAAATCCAAGGAATTCAACTTCCGTAGCATGAAAAACGCATTTTTCCAATTTTGCATATAACTTGTGCTGGTGTAGTTTCTCAAGGACTGCACGAACGTGCTTCACATGGTCTGATTCTGAAGAGGAGTACACTAGAATATCGTCTATGTATACAACAACACAGACGTCAATGAGTTCACAAAGGACATCATTCATAAAATACTGGAAGGCTGCTGGTGCATTGCACAACCCGAAGGGCATCACCTGGTATTCGAATAACCCGTACTTAGTGCGAAAAGCAGTCTTCCATTCGTCGCCTTTCTTTACACGTACCAGATGATATGCCCCTCGGAGATCTAATTTAGTGTAGATGCAAGCTACCTTTACTTGGTCTAGTAATTCGGGGATCGGAGGCAATGGGTATCGGTTCTTAACCGTGATCTGATTTAATGCGCGGTAGTCTATGCACGTTCTGAGGTCACCTTCCTTTTTAGGCACGAAGAACAAAGCTGAAGATGTAGGGGACTTGGATGGACGAATGAAGCCATTAGCAAGGTATTGGTCCAAGTATTGTCGTAGGTGAAGGTTTTCGGGTTCCGTAAGGGCGTAGATCCTACTACATGGAGGTTGTGCACCGGGTATGAGATTGATTTGACAATCATATGATCTGTGAGGTGGTAGGGTGTTTGCCTGTTCCTTTTGGAAAACATCCTGGAATTCTTGATATTCCTGAGGTAACTGCACGACTGGAGTAGCGACTGTGGCCAGGCCTTGGTTCAAGGGTTTTTTCGGGTAACAAGTATGTGCACAATCCGGGAAGGTTATTCTCTTCTCTCGCCAATCAATACAAGGATTATGTGTTTCCAACCAAGGTATCCCCAGTATTATTTGGAACTGCGGGGCTTTGATTAAATCAAACACAATAGTCTCTCGATGCCCATCCTGACCCAATAGTGTCATCTCTGCGGTGGAATGAGTTACAGACCCAGAGGCAATTTCAGTTCCATCGACTGTGGTGATGACATCCGAAGTGGTCTTTTTGCAGAGAGTTAGATTCATCCTAGAAGCCAACTCGTGGTCCACATAGTTTCCTATGGCCCGCTATCAATGTATGCCCTCACTGCGTGCATACGTGATGGCTGCCTTGGATCTATAAGGACCATTGTTATGATGAAGTGCGAGGTCTGAGTATCCTTCTTCAAGCTCGGCAAGCGGACCTCTATGCTTGTCGGGCGTGGTCGTTTCCCGAATCAGGCTCTGTTTGATTTTTATCAGCAACTCCGACTACTCTTTTAGATGTTTTTATAGGGCAATCCCGTAGAAAATGTCCCGAGGCCCCGCAGTAAAGACACAATTTCATCTGCCGTCTTCTTTCTCTTTCCTTTTGAGTTAAGGGTCCCTTGACCCCCCCGATCTGCAACGGTTCTGATGCATCTGTTCCTTTGAGGGTAACATTGGATTTAACCAATACCCGATTCTCGAATAGCCCGATCAGCCTTTCTATTCTGAAGTCGGTGGTCTAACTGGACCACTAAGTCTATATATTCTGCACAATCCTGAGGTGGGTTCACAACTTGGGCCAAAACGTCTTTGAGTTCACCCCGAAGTCCACGATGAAATAATGTAATTCGTTTTACCTCTGGCCATCCGGTTTCCACCACTAACCTATTGAAAGTGGCGATATAGGTTAGTAGATCCTGGTTACCTTGCCGTAATGATAAAAGTTCGTTATCCAGGGCCTGTCCCTGTGAATGTCTGGCAAATAGTCTTTCCATGCTCAATTGAAAACCTTGAAAATCCCGAAGAAGAGGGTCATCCTGGTTAACTAATGGAATTGACTAATCAGCTGCGCTGCCACTGAGATATGATAGTACAAAGGCTACTTTGGTTTGGTCGTTCGGAAAAGCTCCAGGTCTGCATAAAAAGTGCAAGCGGCATTGGTTCATAAACACGGCAAACTTTTTTGGGTCCCCAGCAAAACGTTCGGGTGGAGCTAAAGGAATGCTCCCTGGTAGAACCACTTGCACAGGATTGCTCGATGAAACAGGGGTTGGATTCCCCCCGAATCCAGGTAATGGTGTTTGCCCAGCTTGGCTTTGCAGTAATTGTCTAGCAAGATCATCAGTGCGCTCCTTTGACACAATCAGTTCCCTCCTGAGGGCATTAGTCTCTTGGCGCGTGAAGTGCACTTCTGCCCTAAATTCCCCTAACAATAGGGCTAGTTGGTCAGTTTCTGAGGTTTCCATAAGGCCCGGGTGGGGATTTGTAGATAGGCTTCGCATTCTGTTACGCTCACCTGGCTCCTACAGGGGCGTCGGTCGGACCCGGACAGCTGCGGTCTCCACCCACGTGATGCGTAGTGCAGCGATGACTGACTGGATCTGCCCTCCTAATCTTGTCTGCTTAACTCTTAGAAATATTCTCCTGCAAGTGGAGAGATGTATTTAGCCACTTGTGGATTCAAGTGATGGCACCCCCACAGTCCTCCCCAACTAATCACCTCCGAAATGCCCTCACAGCAATCTCACCTTATATTCTTGAAAGATGAGCTCTCCATCCTGCGTGGATTTGCAGGGGCGTGTCGATTCCAGTTACTTCACTGGTTTGAAGGCTTGGGAGAGTTCCAGAGAGTATTGACTCTGAGGTTCCTGGTGAGGACCAGTAAGTATTAAGTTCATAGAGTTCAATATGTCCGATGTTCACTCTTGTTCCCCCCTTCCTTTCTTGTCTTGCAGCTGGCTCGTGAAAAGATGCTCTTGTGGCAGCTGGTGGCGCTCAGGTAAGAGTCTGTATTACCCGGCGCTGTCCGGTAAATGTTGCACGTGGAAAACGTGTTGTTTTGTCTCTCTTTACAGATGCGGCACGTGAAAATATGGAGAATCACAAAAGGATGCCTCCGGTGGTAAATCAGGTAAGTCTATGGTGGTAAGAATTATATTTGTTGGTTCCCTCGGCTCACCTTGTGGTTTTCTTTTGTCTCCTAGGTGCTGAAGTTCGGCGAAGAAATGATGGAGGCAGCACCGACCCGAAGGATGCTGTGAAGACTGGTGAGTATGGCGTGGCGTTGCAGCTGGAGGTGTGGTGCGTGCAGAAATGATGTTCTTTACAGGTCCGGAGACGAGATGGATCCAGAATCAGGTGTGGAATAGAAATAAGTTTGTTTTCTAACCTTGTCCCTTTCTTTCCTCTTTGTTTTAGGAGCTCCGGATTCGAGGCAGGCGTGGTAGAAGACTGGATGCAGGCTGCAGGCACGGTGAGCGTTACGCTGCTGGATGCAGAATAACGCGAAGCGTGTGTTGGTGGTCGGGCGTGGTTTAAATAGCCTCAAAAGTAGTCCCAGGTAAGAAGTCCCTAGAACCACACCCGAGTAAAAAATAGTCCCTGTAGAAAAATAGTCCCTTTCAGGCTTCATGTTGGATTGGAGTCATTTGCAGCATGGTCTGCCTGAGGTAAGTAATGACTATGAGCCTGGCGCCTTAGGCGCCAGGACTGATTTCTACTATGAGCCTGGCGCCTAAGGCGCCAGGACTGAACCCAGATAGCCCCTAGCCGGGGCTGCTGAGGTTTTATTAAATGTCTAGATGCCTGCTCCCGGGGCTGATGGGCTTGGTCCGGATGCCTGGGGTTAGGCATCATGACATGGGAGTGGTGATGAGGAATCTGCGGGAGATGAATCCATAGAAAGAATATTACGGTAAGTAATTTCTCCATCAATGGATTGCTTTTCTCCCACAGATTCCTCATCTGATAGACTCCCCAAACAGTTAGGACAACAGAGGCGGGCAGAAAGTGCTACATTAGCAGATTTTGAACAACTGCCCTACTAAAACGTTCATCAGCCCTGCAGACGACATCCAAACAATAGTACCTGGTAAATGTGTGCATGGATGAGCATGTGGCCACACGACAAATGCCCCTAATGGGAACTCCCCTCTGTAAGGCCGTAGAAGTTGAGACCCCTCTTGTGGAGTGTGCCCTGATGCCTGCAGGAAGCTCCCTGCCTGCAGACTGGTAGCATCCCGTGATGTAAAAAATAATCCATCTTGACAGAGTATACTTTATTACAGCTAGACCTTTCCACGAAAAAGAATGGGCCACAAACAGCTGATCAGATTTCCAGAATTTGGATGTCCTAGCAACGTAAAAGCTCAAGGCTCTTTTGGGGTATAAGCAATGAAACCATTCTTCCTCCTTAGTGGGGTGTGGAGGAGGGTAGAAGACCGGAAGGTTTATGGCCTGAGAGAGGTGGAACTTAGAAACCACTTTCGGAAGAAAACCGTGCCTTACTTTTAGGGAAACTTTCTCCCGAAAAAGGTATAGGAACGGGAGCTAGCAACACAAAGCCTAAAGTTTGCTAACTCTCCTGGCTGACAATGTCCAAATAAGAGAAAGAGTGGGCACTACTTGTTAGTTAATAAGGTAGTCTGTACTTGATGAGGTATTTAGTCCTGTCGCCAGATTCCTCCCCGTTGCTTAGGGAGGTAAAAAATGTTAATGAAATATTTGACTGGTTAATTGTCAAGTATGTTGAATCTTAGGAGGTTCCCTTGGAGTTTAACAATGAGAAGGTTTTATTTAAAGAGCTTTACATATGTACATAACTATTTACAACGATCCAACAACGATTTCTGACTAATTCAAAATGGCCGCCGGCGCGCGATGACGTCATCACGTTGATGACGTCACCGCGTTGCGTGCCGGCGCCATTTTTTCAACATAAAAGCAAACGGGACAACCAGAAACGCGTTTTCACGCGAGCAAGGTGCCCGGATGCTATTACTTTGATTTACACAACAGGTAAGACTCCCCCTGTGGGGAGGGTGAACTTTAACCGACAGAATAATTTATACATGATATTTGTTAGAATTTGAACATATTTTGGTCACTATTTATATTACCAGGAAGTTTAAAGAAGTGACATTAAAAGACATGCAACGGCTAACATAAACAAACGTGCTTGAGTGAAGAGAAATTGGAATTACCAATAAGGAAATATAGTAAATCAGGCCAAGGATTTGAAGCAACGTTTTACACAGGTACTCTTTTCATAATATGTATAGTTACAATTCAGAAAATATGATTATTTCTTTTGTTAATGCAAAATTACACAAAAACCCTAGTTGATCATTTATTTATTCTTTTCTTTACTATTAACAGTTCCTGATGAAGGTCTATTATTGACCGAAATGCATTGAACAGTATAATGTTTGCTAAAGGCCTCACAAAAATACAAATGATTGAATAAAAACATTTTTACCATAATAAATTATTTTCTCAAGAATTATTGAAGAAATCAAACATAAAAAATTTCTATACAAAATAAATAAAAAGAAATTTAGTGGGATATCCACACGAGTCCTTCCAGTAGAGTGGTGACAATTAACCAGTCAAATATTTCATTAACTCTCCTGGCTGACATAATCGCAATCAAAAAGGCTGTTTCCAAGGATAGCAGCCGTAAAGAACAGGAATGCCGGGCTCGAAAGGAGCCATCATCAAGAATGTCAGAAATAGATTCAGACCCCAATCTGGGACAACAAAGGGAGTTTGTGGGCACTTACTTCAGGAATTGGGCCACAACTGGTATCGTAAAGAAAGAAGCTTGACCCAGGGACCTTTTGAACACAGACAAGGCCACCAAATATCCTTTGACTGTGATAACCTGAAGGCCTGCTGAGGCCAGTGACAGAAGGAACGCATCACTGTAGTGGTGGGGCAAGAGATGGGATCGATCTCGCGTCCCCTGCACCATGCCTCAAATCTTCTCCGCCTGCACGCATACAGGGATCTTGTAGATGGTTTGCGTGCAGCCAGCAACACCGCAAGTACCTCCTCAGAAAGGTCCAAGTCATCATATCCTCATTCTCTCAAGAGCCACGCATGCACGTTGAAGGTCTCCAGATTCAGGTGAAGTACCTGACCTTCTGCCTGGGTTAGAAGTTCCGGCCGCCGAAGCAACCGGTGAGGCGGACAGATGGTCAGATCCAGGAGGTCCGAGTACCACGCCCTCCTCACTCAATCCGGGGCAATCAAGATCATAGTTGCTCGAAACCTTGTCAACCTCCTGAGAACCAATGGAATAACAGCTCCTTAGCTGCCATCAAGAATGTCAGAAATAGATTCAGATCCCAATCTGGGACAACAAAGGGCGTTGGCGGACACTTATTCACAAGGTCCTTCAGGAATTGGGCCACAACCAGGATTGTAAAGAAAGAACCTTGATCCAGGGACCTTTGGAACAAAGACATGGCCGCCGTTCACAGGGAATTCCCTCGAACAAAACTGTCTGCACTTCCTGTTGGACTCTGTGGTAAACAGATCCAATGCCGGGGTACCCCAGAGAGAGAAGAGCTCCTGACACACTTCGCACTCGTGTGAGACCGTGCTCTGCCTGCTCAGAGCATCCACCAAGCCATTCTCTGTCCGCGCCAGATGAACTGGTGAGACCGAGATTTGGTTCTCCAGCAACCAGAACCACAGCTGCATTGCCTCCCCTCAGAGGGGAAGTCTTAGTTACTTACCTGTAACAGTATTTCTCCAGCATTGGTATCTTTCATAGATTCACATGCTTGAATATTCCTTGTCGTCAGACTAGAAATCCTCAGTAATTTAAATAATTATATACTATATTAAATAATTTCCCTTTAAGGAAATGCTACACACTCAGCCCATAGGACCTGTGTAGCCTCTCACTTGTGCAGTCCCTCCACTTCCTTTGGTCCTTTTAGACCCTAACCAATGAGGTGGCAGAGCTTAGGCTCCACCTCAGTCAGCCAACTTTGGATTTTGAACCATGTAGGCTGACAGTTGATGACTGACAGGAGAAAAAGGAGCAGCCCCTCCCCAAGGGGGTGGAAGGTGCCTGTGAATTTATGAAAGATACCAATGCTGGAGAAATACAGTTACAGGTAAGTAACTAAGACTTCTACAGCATTGGATCTTTCATAGATTCACATGCTCGAAAAGAATACCAAGCAATTAAGAGTAGTATGACCATGGGGCTCATTACGACCTGGGCGGTAGCCATAGAGCTATTAGCTCCATGGCTGCCTCCCATACCCGTGCCTGTGTCCGGTGTTGTGCAATGGGTATTTACTGGTCTAGTCCGACCCTGGCGGGACTGGTAAGTCCCCATTGCACAAACCATTCCCCATTACCATTTGAGCCCCCATAGGGCCCAATGGGAATGGGGAGGGCGCTAATAACGGGCTTGTGACTTGCAAGCCCATTATTAGTGCCCTGGTCCCTTAGCGGGACCCGTAAGGGGCGTGTGGTCAGACCACACGTTCCTTACGGTCCCTGCCAAGGGACCTTGGAATAGGGCGGTAAGGGATTACCGGCACCGGTCTCCTTACTGGTGCCCGGTATCCCTTACCGCCCAGGTATTAATGACCCCAATGTCTGACGGCAAGACATTTGTATATATATATATATATATATGCAATATATAACCTGTCTATTACTGTAAAGCTACATTTAACAGTAGAAGAACTCCCTTAGAGAAAGTGAGCCTAGCACACACACGTAACAGTTACACCAGCAACGGGTCGGCGGGATAAGAAGAGAACATTAAAAGAACATGAGGCTGCTCCTACCTTCAGCAAATAGGTGCTGAAGCACTGCCGGTCCTGCTGCTGTTTCCTTTCTGCTGTCTTCTTCCAAGCAGTAATGTCAGGTGAACATGTGGAGCATACTCCAAATACCCACTCGACATATGTCCTTTCTAGATACTCCTGCTTTGAACTCTGCCTAAGCTGATCTTGTCCTGGTGGAATGCTCTGCCGGCGTTGACAGTAGCGGGTTGTTTTTTATTTGGTGGCAGTTGGTAATGCAGCTGGAGTCCCAACGAACCAGATCCTGATACACCCAATGAGCCAGACCCTGTTTGTAGATGCATCAACACTTGCCATGTCCTTCAAACGGGACAAAAAAGCCTCTTGGAGGCCCTGAAGTCTTTTGTCATTTGCATGTAGAACTTTAGTGTTTTAGCCACGTTCAGTGAATGCAGTGTTTTCTCTGCTGCAGTTGTATGGTTGCCGGAGAAAGTAGGCAATACGGTCAATTCCTACAGTGTAGAACAGACTCAGACATGATCTTAGGGATGAATCTAGGGTAAGGTTGGAGGATGACTTCATTATTTTGAAAAATGATGAATAGAGGTTCGATTGAAAGTGCCTGCAGTTCCCCAATGCGTCTGGTTTACGTGATGACCACTTAAAACGCTGTCTTCCAAGATAGGAACTTTATGTCACATCTGTGGATGGGTTTGAAGGGCGCTCTCATTAGCGCTGCCAAAACTATGTTAAGAGTCCAAGAAGGGATGGCTTTCCTTTCTCTGGGGAAGGTGTACATCAAACATTTCAGGAATGATTTGACTGCAGGATTCGAGACCAGAGAGTCCTGGTGACGTTTTGTGGTATAAGCAGAGATGGCTGAAAGGTGAACCTTGTTAGATGAGAGTGCTAACCCACTCTTTGCCAACTGTAATAAATAGGGCAGGACCTGTTCAACCGGTGCTGAGAAAGGGTCTGTACTTGTACCTGTGCACCACCCCGTGAAGCGCTTCCACTTCTTGGCGTAAGTCTGCCGCGTGGAAGGAGTCCTGGCTGCTCGGAGTATGCCCCAACACTTGGGCACTAGTGCGCATTTGTGGAGTCTTTGCTGCTGAGGAACCAGCCCCTTAGAGACAGACTGGCAGGGTCGTGGTGGAGCAGCTTGCCCTTGTGCTGCGACTGTAGATATGGATGTGGTTGGAGCCGGATGGGGGTCTCCCGTGCCAGCTGGAGTAGTGCAGTGTACCATATTTGACGTGCCCATGTCGGGGCTATCATGATCATGGTACATGGTTATTCGATCATTCTGCAGAGCACCCTCGGTATTAACGGTGTCGCGCGGAAGCTGTAGAGGAACTTTCCCCTCCAGTCCACTGAGAATGCGTCCCCCAGGTAGTATTTCTCTGGGTACCTGCAAGCAAACTGACTGCATTTTCTGTTTTCGGATGTTGCAAACAGGTCTGTCTTGGGTTTGCCCCACCTGCGGAACAGCTTGTCCAGCTCCTGATTGCTCAGTACCCATTTGTGGGACTGCAGAAATTGTCTGCTGAGCTTGTCCGCTAGTATGTTGTCCTTGCCGGGGAGGTGCCCTCTGGATCCTGTGCTGCAATGCCTAATTCCAGAGTCTCTGCACCTCTAGTGACAGGATGGTGGATCTTGTGCCCCCTTGTTTGTTCGTGTAGTGCATCAACGTGGTGTTGTCTGTCTGCACTGTCACTACCTGTCTGGTTAATGCCGGTATGAAAGATCGCAGTGCCCATCGGATGACCCAAGTTCTAGCACATTTATGTGTAGGCAGGATTCTGCCTGTGACCCTATCCCACTGGCTTGTAGATCACCTAAGTGTGTGCCCCACCCAGACAGCGAGGCGTCCGTCCTTAGAATAGAGTGGACATGGGTATTTGGAAAGTCATGCCCTGTAGCAGGTTCGTGTCCTTGGCCCACCATTTCAAGGCTTTGTGCAATGTTGGCGTGAGTTGCATGATGTCGTCCCATGATCCGCTGTTTTGTACCCATTGCTTGTCAAGCTCCTCCTGAAACAGTCTCATTTTCAGTCTGCAGTTGGGCACAAGGAAGATACAGGAGGACATCATGCCCAGGAGGGATTTGCCTTGTTTTAGAGTGCTTGTCCCCCTATGAGGAATTCAGGAACTTCCTGTGCTTATGATGTATAGGCACATGGAAATAAGCATCCTATAGGTCTATTGACACCAGCCAGTGCTGAAGTTCGAGAGCGTGGAGAATTTCTCTCAACGGATCCCCTTTGCATAATGGTGGGCGATTTAAACTGCACCTGCCTGGACAAAGGCAATCAGGCCATGGTACACTACCTGGCGGTAGCAACAACAAGAGAAAAAAGAGGAATGAGGTGGAGAGAAATGATACAATCCAGAGATTGTTTGATACTAAATGGAATGGTCCAAGGGGACATTCCTGCCCAAATAACATGGAAGGGGGCTCAAACAAATGAAATATTAGATTACATATGCACATCAAGTAATCTGTCGACAGACATTCTAACATTGGAGGTGATTACAACCACCGCCAGCGACCATAACCTGTTGAAATTCACCTGTAGGAATATCAGTAATAAAAACATCATTACTTACAACCATGACATATTGACATCAAGAAGAGGAATACAACTTAAGATATGTCCCGAGAACATCAAAGGGCTAAACCTCAAATTAAAAGACCTGATTGCGGACCTGGAACTTAATTTAAAAAAACAAAGAATTGATTATATCCCGCTCTTTAAAGGTTATAGAGCGGAAGGAAAAATTTACCAAAACCAACTGACTAAGATCCACTCCCATATGTATGATAGAATTGTATGGAAAAAGAAAAAAGATCTGAAGAAAAACATTACCCGTTTAAATAAGATTGGGTGCCTGGATAACAGCAAGGAGATCCACAAGCTGAAACAGAGATACCGTAACTGGCTATATTTACATAAGAAAACCATGCTCAATCAAGACGCAGAGAGAATGTTGGACAAAATAAGATCCAAAAATACAGCGGAAATATGGACAATTATCAACGAAACAAATACTACTCAAGATGTGTCACTGTCGAACCCCATAAGCGCAATTGAATGGTGTGAGTTCTACACGCAGCAGCAAGAGGATAATTTGACTCCTTTACAACCTAGGTCCTTGATAAATACAAGAACGGATGGACTAGACATTGGTATGGAGTCAATTGAAACTATTTTGAAGAACCTAAAAAACTCCAGAGCCCCGGGACCAGACGGGCTGACAAATGCCATACTAAAGAGTAATATACCAGAATGGACATGGTTCTTGCATCAACTGTTCAAATATGTGTTACATACCGAGAAAATCTCGAAAAAAATCCTGGAAGACAGCGGTGGTGGTACTCATTTATAAAAAAGGGTTGAGATCATCTCCTGACAACTATAGACACATTGCCCTCCTGGATGTTGCTGGGAAGGTATTTGCGTCTATATTATTGAAGGCCCTAACAGAATGGAGCATCCAGAAAGGTCGGAGAGATCCTTGGCAGTCTGGCTTTGTCAAGGGAAGAGGAACCGCTTTAAACATCTTTTTGATTAATCTGTTGAAAATATTGACCTGCCTAAGGCCTTTGATACAATCAGAAGAAAGAAACTCTGGGATAAACTTGAGATGTGGAAATGCCCTCAAGTCATTGTGGAGAACATCAAAGAACTTTACCTGGACACAACTATCAGAGTAAGGCTGGATAAGACAGGGACTTTGTCGGACCAAATTTCCATCAAAACGGGTCTGAAACAAGGTTGCCCCCTAGCGCCGGAACTTTATAACTTGTTTACATCAGACATGGGAGAAGAATTTGACTTTACACGCTGTTTCCCTCCAAAAGTTGCGGGGTCATCAATAGGGAGACTGTTATATGCAGATGATATTGTTCTGATAGATCAGACTCCGATAGGTCTGCAACGACATTTAACAACCTTACAGTCATATGTGGAAGACAATTACCTGATAATTAATCCAGAAACATCAAGTACAATCAGGTTTCCCCAGGGAGGGAATAAATGTAAAAACAGGAAGATGGAATGGACATTAAAAGGAAAGAACATTTTGGAAGTAAACTCGTTTACATACTTGGGAGTTTGCATCAACAATACCAAAAGTAAAGCCCCAAGAATTGAAGGGCTAAGAAGGAAAGCAATCAATCTAGCCGCGCAGGGGAAAATCTTATTGAGAAGATACTGCAGGTTCACCATAATACCTCTGATAAAATTTTACAGAATGAAAGCAGTACCCATATTGACCTACGGAGCCGAAACATCAACGTCTTTTCCAGCACGGCAAGTGCTCCAACTCCCCAAATCTGTTCCAATACAAGTAATAAGGAGAGAGCTGGCACTAACATCGCTGAAAGCCATAGTTGACTGGAAAAAAATGTCCTTTTATCGTAAGTGTTTGGAGGAGAATGCGTCTTGAGGCTTTAGGGTGTTGAAAAAATCTTTGAAAGAACAAATGGACGTTGTGTTAGTGGAATGGCAAGAAACGTGTCAAGCAATGCTAACAATTCTCAATGAAACAGAGGAGGATTTGCTGAACAATCCAGATAAAACAAAAAAAACTGTACACAATGGATTGGATAGAAACCCATGAGCATAACGGGAAATACAAGATCTATGAAGAATTCTGGGCTCAGCCAAGGAAACTGAACTTGTTACCAGGATACTTGACACTGTTCCCAAACTGGTACTTTAGGTCACTCCTAATGTCTTGCCGACCGGAGAAATACTGCAAAGAAGAAACATCATGAGTAGAGATATAGGGTGTAGATTGTGAACTCCCTGGTGAGATAGAATCTTTAAAACATCTAACCCTAAGCTGTCGGGGCCTAAGGCAGGAACGTGAGCACTGTCTAGGGGACATTTTCAGAAGCCACCCGACTAGAAGTATGGACGATTGGTGGAGAACATTGATTGAAGGAGGGAAAATCAAAATCAACATAGCCCTCGTAAAGTTGGTAATTACAATGCTCAAGAAACTAGAGGTACCGGATTCAGAGAGAACGAGGAAGAGGTACAGAGCATTGGACGATCGTTCTCTTAGAGATTGAAATGGGACTCCAACAATGTTTGGATTTGTTGAGACTTTGGTAAATGGTGGAAGGGTTAAAGGTTTTCGAATTGTAAACCAAATGACCTGTTGAATAAAATAAAATAATTTTAAAAAAGAATTCACCGTCCTGAATTTGTCTTTCCTCAGGAACTTGTTCAAAGCCCTGAAGTACAGAATGGAGCTCCCTTCTTGGGCACCAGGAAATACCGTGAATACCAACCTGATTCTCTGTTAATGAGGTACCTCTTCCATGGCACCCTTTAACAACAGGGCTTGCAGTTCTTACTGGAGCTCCTATCCCAGTTGGATTGGAGGTGGTGGGGGTCTGTCCGGTGGTTTTCTTAAGAAAGGTAGACAATATAACCCCACTGCAGGAGCTATAGACCCCAGGCATCTGAGGTAATCTCTTGCCATTGGGGCCAATGCTCTGCCAACAATCCGCCAACCGGTAAGTTGTGGGAGGGGAAATCACAGCGGCTTGGAGGGCAGAGCTGCCCCCACCACTGTCACTGTTTGCTGGCATCTAGAAGCCCCTCTGCCCCTACCGGGACACAAGAAACGCGTCTGCCCTGCCTGGCTTGTGGGAGCTGCGCCTCTCTACGGTAAGGCAGATAGCACCTGTAGCCTCTGCCTCTAAGGCAAAGCTGAAGGCAGGTTTGCGCTAATTTCGACTTCTTAAATATTTCCAAAGAGTAATCCGTCTTCTGGCCAAAAAGGAACTCTCGATCGAAAGGCATGTCCAGTAGCCGATTCTGAACGTTCAGAGAGAAGTCAGAGGTCTTAAGATAAGCTTGTCTCCTCAAGACTACAGTCGACCCCATCAAACGGCAAACACAGTCGGCCACGTCCAGGCCCGTTTGCAACAACTGCTTGGCTACCTCCTTCCCATTTTCCATCAGCCGTGTAAATCCTTCCTGCATTTCACCTTCGGGAATGTATTGAGATGCCTGCTCCACAGCTTTCCATAAACCAAAAGAGTATTTAGCAAATCCACAGGCTACATTGGTTGGTTTGAATGCTATGCTGCAAGAAATAAAGACCTTCTTGGCCATAGCGTCCAACCTTTTGCCTTCTCTATCCGAAGGCAGATTAGAAGTGGAGGCTGCAGGCCTGGTGGACATTTTGGCTTCTTGCAGAGCAGGCCCTTCGGAAAAGGGTGAGAAGCCAGAAATGATGAGTCTCCTTTTGCCAGCCTGTACTTCCCTGTAGAATTAGAGTTGACCACGGGATTGGAGCAGGGATGCTGCCACAAGGAGGCTAGGGGATTAGCAGTTGCCGGATTAAGTGGCATGTTACACTCTGTCACAGGACCTCACCCATTATGTCCGTCAGTTCATAGCCCTGGGTAGGCACTGACAATGACTTCAGACCTATGGTGTCTACAACCCTTTCTACCTGGGCCCTTAACTTAGCATGGGTGTGAGTATAGGGCTGACTTTGCTAAAGCTCAACATCTGGCGATGTGTCCTGGTCATCGAAAGAATCGACTCCTCCCGACCCTGCATATATGGGATTGATGTCCCCATGGTCAACACCCTGGTATGCATGGAAAATTGACGCCATGGATTCAAAGAATCCCGACCTGGAGAGAGGGACAAAGGATCCATCGCCGGTAGTCGCTCCAAGGGTTTCTCCCTCGACGTCAACGGAATGGCAGTCAGGGCTGATCGGGGCTTGGGTACCACCGTGACATCAGGAATGTCAGCTTTGCAACGCTCTCGAGATGGCCCGGGCATCAATGGTTTCTGCACCATTTTTGGCGTCGAGCCCAAAGGCTTCTCCGACGCTGATGGTGTCAACGATTTGGCGTGCGTGGAGTCGGGAGTGCTGAGCGCCGCTTTCACCGCCAAGGCCTGCTGTTCGGGGCAGACCCGCACCTGCAGCAGCCTGTGTCTTAAACATTTCTAGCATTTGTTTCTTGAAATCTTCCCACTCCTCTCCAGTGGTCGGGACAGCTGAGGGCTTACCTTTTCCTGATGACGAGTCAGACTTGTGTCAATGGCGGTGGCGCCTCTTCTTCTTATGTAATTCGAGTACATTTTGGAGCACGATGCACATACCTCTGTGTGGTGATCCACACCCAGACTCCACAAACACATGTTGTGCAGGTTGGTCACCGACATTTTGGAATGGCAGTAGGTGCACCTTTTAAAGCCTGATTTTCGGGGAGAGGACATCGCGGCCGAGGTTTAAAAATTTACGAATTTAGCCAAAATGCAGAATCAGTGTTGTGTTCATCAAGCTGTGTGCGAGCGTGCAGAAAAAAGGAACTGAGGTATGGGGAATAGTGACGTGGTATATATACGATGCCCGACATCACGTCCGGAGTGGACAATCGAGCACCGAGCAAGACGGATCGACAGCTGAGTCGAGATACACTACGCCCCCCTGTCGAAAAGTTTCTGAAGCAGCAGAGCTGGATGAGGGTATCTATCAGATGAGGAATCTGCGGGAGAAAAGCAATCCATTGAAGTATTGCTTCTGCTTAGTTTGGTATTCAATAAATGTTCAATTGCTGTTATTCCATTCAAAACATTGATTTCCTTCACTTCGGCATTCACATTATACTTTCCCATTATTTCAGTACAATTCATTATCTCAGAACATTGCTTTGACACTCCCGTTACCTTTCAGTGTGCTCCTGTGGATCCCGCGGCTTCCTCCTCTCTCTCTCTCAGGAAGCGTGATGCTGACTTGACTTGGGCGAGCATGACTTGCTCGCCCTCTCTTTTTCATGCTGATTCTTGATTTCACCAGCACTGCGAGGCCCCCGGGCTCGAAGAATCTGCAACTCCCAGCTCCTCTGGGTTCCGCGAGTCCTCAGGGTTTTTTCTGGCATCTTGGCTCCTAGACCACAACGGCTTCCTCCACATGCAAGTCTCCTGATGCTCACGATGCTGCCTTCCACGCTGCTCTTGCTTACACCTTTTATACACTCATAAGGGTCTGCAGTTGATTCAAATCACCCTCAATTGCCTGACCTTGCCCGTCCCGATTAAAGGAACCTACCTGACCCAGATAGCTAGAGGCCTCTAATCCTCTCTTCCTCGTCCCAGTACCAAAGTCGGTTTTGCAATGGGTAATCTACACTACTCCTAGTTGCCTCTTCTTCTTCTATCACAGCTAGACTGCTGAAAAAAGAATGGCTTGGAGAATGTGGAAGTAGGCTTTCGGATGCTTCCTATGCTCGTGAATGCTTCTTTTCTTTAACCATGTCGTGTATCGTTTCCTCCAATTGGTCCATGAATAAGAGTACACCTTGAAGTTGTATCTTCAGGGCGGCGTGGAATTGTGACAGGTCTGTGTGCCAACCCATGATATTCACATAACGTGTTACAGCTACTGCTGCAACTATTTTGCTGGGCCCTCATTACAAGTAAGCCGGTCCAGGGAAAATTGTGGTAAAATGGCTGGTACAACCGGCTCCGGAATAGTTCCTGGACCGGCTTACTCCAAGTCTGCCGGTAGGGGCAGTGAACTACCGGCAGGTCAGGCCTGTCGGTAGGTTAGGCCCCTACCGGCAGATTTTTCACTGAAGCACCAGCACCGTTACTAATGCCACAACCCATAATATTCCAGAATCACAGGGATATCGGGCGGCGGAAACAGTAAGGTGAGTTTGCCGGTGAGATACTGGTCGTACCGGCGGTTTACTGGCAAACTTGTAATGAGGGCCCAGGTCTGCTACCAGCGTACCTGACCATATATGTGATCTAGCAATGTTGAGCATTATGTGCTTTTCAATATCACATTTAATAGGTTTTGCAACACTACCAACAAAGAATGGGCTAAATGTATACTATCAGGGAAAGGGAAAGGTGAAGATTGGTATTGGGTCTATTGCTTGAAACCTAACTGGTCGAGTTTGATTTTGCTCAAACATTTTAACCATTTTTTTACCACCAAAATATAGAGGTTGGGATGTGGCAATACTGGTGAGAGTGGATTGTGGGAGGGGAAATTGGGAGAGGGATGCTTAGGGTTTCCCCCCACATTCTGTAGTAAAAAATTCAATAAACAAAATTGGAGACAAAAAATGTCCACCCGTTAAATTCAATCAATAGACATACATCCGTGAGGTCCAGCATAACTGTTGCCGAGAACTGAATCTACCTATCTGCAAAAACTCTCAGTGACAGCTCAACAATAAACATTGAAGACTGACCTCCGACTGGAGAGCAGCAAATCAATATGTAGCAACCTATCCTCTCCAGGGTCCCACAAGGGATACAGATTAGCCATGAACCTGGACATGGAGATCTTCTCTGGCACCTTGCACTCTGAGCATTTTTCTTGTCAGCACAGATATCAACTGGTATCCTGGCATTATGACCTCATTGAATTGGCAGTTATTTGGTTATGAGTAGGGTCCCGAATCGTCTGGTTTAGAGAGACCTCTGAGTTGTCCAATGTGATTCAAAACCTTAACCAGAGATACTGTCTAAATATTTCTCAATTTATTTGTTTTCTGTTTTATGGTCTGAGAAGCAAAGCCAACCACTAGTCCCTGATGAAAGAGACAATAGTCTTGTCCTTAGGGATCCCCTCCTCTTTGCCAGCCTCCACAGGAAGTGTGGCTTGTGCCTTGCATGGTTCCTGGGTCTCTCCTTTCTGGAGACGAAGAGGTTTACAAGGCTTATTTTACCAGCCTTCTTTGCTCTTATTAATTCTCTCATCTTGGAATTTAGATGGTTTGGCACACCTTGCTACTCTATCTTAAATATGTGCATCCACATGAAGTGCAATATTGTAGCCCACTCCACTCCAGGCCTCAGATAGCATCCTGCTCATGCTGCATTTGTGAGAGCAAATAGAGCCTGTGTTGGGGAATCCTTGCTATGTGATCCTTCCGCTCAGCTGTCAAACGAGTCCAACATCAGGTCCTCCAGTACCTGTACCTTATCATTGGATGTTGCTTCTTTCCAAGAGCCACCATTTTCAGTAAGACCTTTCTGCACCTAATGTGAGGCCCCCCTCACCCTCTATTCCTGGTTCCTAGATTGCAGAGCCTCAGAGAGGTTTGTCATCTTGCAGAGAGATTCCCCTGACTTGACGAGATGGGCATCGTTCATGAGTAATGATTGGGACATGGGAGAGTAAAGTTAAGAAAATGCACAGCCCATATTGTCAGAGAGACTATTTCAAAAGTAGCTTTAAGAGCAAAGAAAATATTGTTTAGGCCTAGTTTGAGTACCATTTAATTGGGGAATAACAACACCTATTAGTACAGAAGGTAAAAGTGATAACAATCCTGCATGAATCATTATTTAAAAATGTTATTATTGTTTTTGTTATTATTTGTTTCACGTTAAGGTATGCATAACATTAACACACCATAAACAAATTCCTACCATGAGTGCATCACTTATTGATGTACTTGCGGTCTCGTGTATTATGCTTGAGACCAGAGTGACTTTTAGATATTTAAAAGCATTTGTGGGAATGCTTAAAAATGTGACAGTAACTCTTGTGTATCGAATTCAGAAACATGCAGATTCATTTTGAGGAAAATTTCTCTATTTGTTAGGGTTGCACTTAGAATCAACCTCTTTGTCTGCCATTATTTTTCTCTACCTTCGGTGCTGATTTCAGAATGAGAATATTGAATCCATTCACTTGTAAACTTACCCACAGTCATGCTCAGAACGGCGACAACAGTTACAGCGATGCAGATATCCGGAAGCAATTGCCTCCCTAAGAGGAAACCAAGCATGAGAGCCATCTTCTGGAAAACAGTGTTAGAAGCAAGTGATGTGCCATGGTTGGGGTCCACTGCAGCTGCTTTGGTAGTGGTTGTAGTGGCTGTACTTGCTGAACTTTGTGTACTGGTTGTACTGCTGGTAGTACTGGTTGTATTGCTGGTAGTGTTGGGTTCAGGACTCTTTTGAGAGGCGAAGGACCTGGTCTGCGAGATTACATCATTCAGCACAAACTCCATCTTGAAACCAGTGCCTGAAAAATAAAACATTATACGCAATGTAATGTTATTCAGTAAAGGATACGTGATGGCATTTTCATTAAATGTATCTTATCATCCCATATTAAGCTAGAAACATCATTTGAATCAAAGGTGGTAGATTAGTGTCAAGAAAACCAGGAGTCTTACAATAGTAATGTTGAGCAGCAGAGTGCAGGTTTGCGTCGCCATGCTTGTGTTGCATCACCTGGTTGCAATGCATGCAGCCCCAGTGACATGCGACCGGGCAACTTCGTGTGTTGGCTTGATAATACTCACTGATGCAGAATGGGTCCGGCAGCTCAATTTATGTGTGTAGATTCTATTTTTGCCAGAGGATAGGAAAAGGAAAATCAAAGTATATTGCATCGGCACACACAAATGTCTTTTGTTGTGTGTTAAGATAGCAATGTGTCTGGCAAGTACAGTTAATGTTCCTTTTTTTCCAAATAAAACATTAACATATCGTTATGCAAACTTGATGGGATTCAATATTTATCTAGATGTCATGTCCTAGCCTTTAAAGCCCACCAAGAGAATATATAGTGCTAGCGGGAGATCTCCAATAAGTATGTGGCAAATGATCTGTCTTAGTCAGACGGACTGCCTGGTTGTGGTGGAAACAATCATCATTCTCATCTTGTCCCCAGCTATCGCCACTTTTTGAATAACAAAATGTCAAATCTTCTCACTCCAAATAGCTAAAATTGTCAAAAATGCCAGACAAGAAACAACCCTCGCACTAACTCCTACTTTCTTTGCTCGGATCCCAAGTAAGCCTGGAAGAACCTCAAAGCTTCCTGTCTCATACACAAAGTTATCTGATGAGAGGTCCCAAAATACGTTAGCAGCAAAACTAAAACGCTCATCTACCTAAAGCCTCCTATACCGCAGAAAAAAAGAAAGCCAATGCACCCTAGAAATGAAATGAGATCCTGTGAACATTCACATCTGCACACATACCTACTGCAGTGATACAATGCCAACACATACCTTGTCGAAATTTGCTGGGAAGCTATCCTTTGAGTAATAAAGCATTTTAGGGAGATTAATGTTGATATGTTGCACTACAAATGTCCCTTTGTTAATGGATTAATTCATCAATTTCTTCATAGTGTTATATATAGTCCGGGTTTACGCAGCTTCACGAGTGGCTGTGTGTTCCTTTGTGTGCAGCCTAGCGCTGCGCCATCTGGCCTAGTCAGGCCCATCATTCATGTCAGGTGCCACCACCCACTGGTGACAAGGATCAGTGTCAGAGCCCTGTGCGCTCACAGCACGAGCCGCAGATCCGCATGCTGGGGGAGAGAAAAGCCGTGACTTCAGGCCCAACACTCTATGAGGCCTAACAACATCCCGCCAGGCCGCGTATCAATACGCGCGGAAGCCTCAGTTTCACACCCCCAACGTTCCAAATCAACAAACGAGGAAGCAGAGCCTCGTTTCCACACCCCCAATGTTCCATAAGGAACATGAACACGCCGGAAAGCCTAGTCTCATCCACAGCACTGCAGACAACAAGTATTAAGTCAAGCACCCAAAGGAATTAACTTCACGACACCGCAAACAAACAGAGGACCAGGTAGCGGTAATTGAGGCGGCAATCCAATGACTCCCGCTTGACAACCCCAAGCCAACGGAGGACATCGCAGCCATATCGAGGCACCAGAACACCCGAGAACAAAGCGAGCAAAGAGGAAACACCTCCAAGCCCCAAACGTTGCAAGGAAGAGACAACGCATGCAAATGGTGCGGTGGTCCATGACATAGAGGAGAATCTTGCCCCACATGGGGATCAACGTGCCACAAGTGCAACTGCCTCAACCACTATGCAGCAGTCTGCCTAAATCCACCAAACAGAAGCGACCGAGAGCAAACACTGCAGCAGACACAAGAACGCAATAAGAAGTTCGCGCCCCGAGAAATATCTCGCCAACCAAGCAAGAAAGGTAGGGCGAGAGCTGTAGACCACACCCAGAGGTCGCCGGACACAAGCGAAAGCGATGACAGCAAGGACAGTGCATCCCCCGACAGACGGGACAAGGAAAAATGAAGGAAACCTAGCAAAAGAATACATCGCGTACACCTCATCTCTGCCATCGAACCGCAATGGTCCAGACAACGGAAGAGGTCATCATGCACTGTTGTGTCCGACGGAAAGCCACTGCGAGTAGTCATAGACACGGGCGCAACCAGTATCAGCATTCGACAAACTCCACCCAAGGCCCAAACTCCAAGAAAGAAAAGTTCGACTATATGCATACGGCTGCAAGAAACCCCTGCCGGTGCAAGGGTCATTCAAATTGGACTTTGCCCACACCACCATGTGCCGAGCACGAGTCTACGTCATTGACGCTGGCTGCAAAACACTACTAAGACCCAGAACCGCAGAACAGCTGAGATTAATTCAATTTGCCTTCAGCGTCCAACACACGGAAATCGATGACCTGCTAGAACAACATCACAAGGTATTCCAAGGCATCGGGTGCCTGAGAGGCAGGTATATCAAACTCCACATTGACCCTACCATCGAACCAAAAGCTGTACGCCACCGCCGAGTACCATTCCACATGAGAGAGGCAGTGGAGAAAGAACTGGACAAACTGGAAAAGGCTGGCATAATAGAGAAGACCTCCGGACCAACCCCGTGGGTATACCACATGGTAGTCGCGAAAAAGCCCAAACAACCTAACGCAGTACGAATCTGTATAGACATGAGGCTCCCCAACACAGCCATCGGGAGGGAACGCCACATTACACCAACAATAGATAAACTCATTGTCGACCTAACGGGGGCAACAATATTCAGCAAGCTCGACCTTACCACCAACTCAAACTAGCCAAGGAGTCGAGATACATCACCACGTTCTCCTCCCACCTCGGACTGAGACGCTACAAGCGATTGAATTGTGGAATATCATCAGCAGCTGAAATATTTCAGCACGAGATCCGGAAAGTTCTCACTGGCCTGGAAGGGACAACAAACATTAGTGATGACATCATTGTATATGCATCCAACGAAAAGGAACACCTCAAGCGCCTTGCGGCGGTCCTACACAGACTAGAGGAAGCCGGACTGACCCTAAACGCCGAAAAGTGCAAATATGGAAAAGAATAACTATGCTTCTTCGGATACATCAAGACATCAAGAGCACCAAGGCACCACAATCCACAAAAGAAGTAAGGAGCTTCATGGGAATGATACCGTACTGCGCAAGGTTCATCCCAGACCTTGCCACCATTGCAAGTCCCCTCTGCGAACTAACAAAAAAGGACCAAAAGGTGGAGTGGTCGCCCACTCACCAACAAGCCTTCCAGCGGATCAAAGACACACTATCTGCCTCCACAACGATGGCATTCTTTGACATTGAGAGACACACTGAACTCCTAGTCGACGCCAGCCCAGTCGGCCTAGGAGCTGTGCTTACCAAAACTGACAATGACGGGAACATACACCCCATCACTTTTGCCAGTCATGCGCTAACCAGAACTGAACAAAATTACGTACACATAGAAAAGGAGGCCCTCGCGATCCTGTGGGGATGCAGACAATGTTGTGTAATGGTTTCCCCCAAGCTATTCTATGCTGTACCACCATACCTGAACGTGGGCTTGTCCTTATGTTGTAGGGAATGCAGTAATTCTCTTCCATCTTCAGACAAGCCTTATCCCTGGAGCTATGTTACCATCCTGAGGTGCACTAGAATCGAGCCACCTTATAGAATAGGTGAAGGTCTGGATGAGACAATCCCTCAGTCCTTTGGGAGAATGAGTGTGCATTTGTGCATCCTAAGTTTCTTTCCACCGCAAGCAAAACTTGAAATGATTTTATCTGGCTTCTGATAGTCCCGTCGAGACACCCCAGCCAAGGTTCTCTATATAGTAGCTTGGACAAGCAACCAAGGCTTAAGCTCTCAGGTGATGATGCAGGCTGATTCTTAAGTACAGTGTTTCCCCAAGCCCCCACAAACGAATGTCCACATACGATGTTAAGTGATAACACTGAGGAGGAAGGATAGCTCAGGGGCAACTAACACTGAGGAGGAAGGATAGCTCAGGGGCAAAACATTTGTCGTGGAAGCAAGACAACGCAGCACAACACAGGTTTGAATCCCGATCCTGCGTTTAGAAACCACTCCTGATATTAAGCGCGTTATAAATGAACGATTATAATTATAAATGTAATTATAAATTATGACACAGCTTCTTTGTATAAAATAAGGTTCAGCAAGATATATACACATAAATAATAACACTTTTTACTCTGGCAGTTCATTTCAAATACTGGCAAATATATACACTCTATGTGGTACCACACAGTACTTAAAGTCAGTAATACATGCACCAACTGCAGACAGTTTCAAATAGGCATGTGAATTCTTAAGTGAGGTGTAACAGCATAGATTAGGGAAGAAAGGCAGGTTAGTTGTGAACAGTGGCAGAATGCTTTCTTTAAAATCGAAAAATATTTCTGTGTGAGGATCCCCCCACCTGGGCAACCTGTAATGGAAAAGTTAGTGAGTAACGTATCTTGCCTTTACAGCCCAGTCCCAAAAATGTTCAATAATACTGTACTTTCTTTTTAAAGGTTCTACCACCCCAAAGTACCTGAGAGGTCACAGGAAAACAGGATCCAAGATGAAACTGGGACCCCTGGACGACTCCTAAGGCTGGAAGGTGCTCTTCCTTGTCACAATCCTTTTGGTGCCTGGGCAGGCTAAGGGGCAGAGTTTCTCTGTTTTACTTGACGGGACCCCTTAAGGATGGACCCCCTCTACAAGAAGGAGTTGCAGGGATGTCAAGTACCTTTGGAAAGGCAGCAGTTTCAGTCTTTGCAGTGGTCTCCATTGGTTGGTTGCTGCTACGGCCGTGGAAGTCCTAGGAAGTTGAAACTTGCTGTGGGCTCCGAAATGGCTTGGCAGGTGAGAGTAAGCCCCCTGTGAACCTTCAATGATTTCTGTAAGAGACGGGTGCAGAGGTCACGTTTGGTGTCGGGTTTCCGGAATTCGCGTTTTTCTGGCTTTTGGTTCTTTGGTGCTGCAGCTGCAGCATGGACCTCTGGATGAATTTCGGGTGATCTGGAATCGGCCACTGGAGTGGACCACGGACCCTCACCAAGTCTGGACCCTTGGGACATCTTCGTTGGATTCTGGTGGCAGGAAACCCACTGGTGGACCTTCCTCTGCACCCAGCGACCCTGGACCTTCTCCAGTGGGAAAAAGTGGCCAGTGATGGTGGTAAGGATGCCCCTTGAAGTATTCTTCAGCAGTTTGGAACCTTCACAGCTATGGGTGTTAAGCAGCACTATGCCAGGGTACCCCCGCTTCTGGACGCTATACTGCATTCCCGACCCTAGACCTTTTTGACTCAAGATGTCCAAGCACTCCTCTCCAGGATTCACGAAGACCCCTTCTCCGAATGGCAGGCACAGAGGACTGGCTTCCAGGGAACTTTGATGAAGAGTAGCAGGTTGCACGAAGGTCCCTCAAAGCTCGGGAAGAGGTCCACTAGCCAGGTCCACTCTTGCATCAGTCCTTGGAGCAGCACAACAGTGTTTGGATTTTGATGAAAAGCAGCAGCCACAGTCTTCTTCCTCCAACCGGACTCCAGGGATCAACTTTCGGTTTGAACTACAGCTCCTGAACAGCTTTGTTGTTGACTTCGAGCTTCTGAACTAATTGGTGAGTCAGGGACCAAGGTTATACAAATTTGTTCCCCATTCACTCAGGCTGAGCCAGTCTCAGTCAATCAATCACACAGAAGGGCATTCATGCAAGCAATCAACCAATCAGGCTCACAGGCATTCAGGCCATTCACTCAAAACCAGACACCCATAACACACAATGTGGATTGGAGTAAGCACCCATCCTATCAGAGCACTACACTGCATTCATATCAGTTTCAGTCAGGGCTGTCTCAGGCATTGTGTCAAACACACAGAAACCAGACACCCATAAATCAGAATGTGAGTTGACTCCCAGCTCCATTAACACAGGTCCCATCCACAGGGTGTACCCACAACACACAGCCCCTGGGAAGGCTCCAGTCAGTCTGACAGAAGGCAGCCCCAGAGGCATATATGGTACTTCCACCCAACAGGCATTCGGGGAAAAGGGACAGAGTCAGGGCTTCCCTGGAATTTGGGAAAACAAGGTGTAAAGGCAAAAGAAACCAAGAGGATACAGTGGCCATCTTGCCGTTGTCCGGGAATCCATTGATTCCTATTGCAAGTTCTGGGTGTTCCAAAATGGAGGGCACTCAGAGCCACTGCAAAGTCAGCGGGTAGCTGCCACCAGCCCATAGCCTACTCTGTGGGCAACACACAGGTGCCCAAAAACACATAAGGGGTACAAGGGTGTACCCCCCCACCCATGGGTGCCATAAGGGTATCCCATGGGTGTTGTTCACCAAAAGGAAAAATGAAGAGCTGCACTGCCAGAGGACCAGACTGGACCTCAGAGGCAGAAAACATACAGAAAACACACTCAGAAGTAGTAGAACAAGGACTAGGAGGCCACGTCCCTCCAAAATCCATTTCCAGCATCACATAGGGATTGATGGAAAGGGATATAAAATCCTTGATGGATGATTATTTTGATTATTTAAATGTGCCTTCTAGGGCAGTGTGGAAGCAGGCTCAATCTGTTGATATCCTGCCTTGAGCTTGCTCCAAAGAAGAACATCATTTTAATCTAAAAAGTCTTGCCTTCCAACCATTAGAAAACAAGAAACAACAGTGCACCATAAAACATCCTGGTAGGTTTTATTTCAGTTTTGCAAAACATATTGACACTGACTTTTTTGAGACAGGTAGCCAAGTAGGCCCTCTGCCTAGATGGGGTCCTGGGGCATGGGTCCCTTTTGCCCTTCAATAAAGACATCTCTGCCACCAGCACCATAGACACCAACATCACAGCTGGCAGCACACCACACATCCCATCTCACAGAACCACCACTACCAGGACAACTTTCAAGAAACTCACCAAGAAAGATCTGACTGTCACCCTAGCATCTCTCAAGGCCACATTGTATGCATACCGCATTCAACCTGTCTCTGTATCCGAGATCCTTCTGACTGTAATACTCCTCTCTTACTTGGAAATCTTCAACAGCTCTAACACAATGACACCAACAACCTCCTTCAGTCCTGTCCATCTGTCTTCAGACGCAGATGCAGCACAAAATAGCTTGCATCAAGGAGAGCAACAATTCTCTCGACATCCTTGATGATGGCATTGTCTCCTAGTTACCCTCTACCTCGCAGCCATGTTCATCACAGTAGATCACCAAACACTCACCAACATTCTACATTGCCACATGGATATCAGCAAGACCACCCTCAGCTGTTCAAATCCTACTTTGCTAGCCAATTTGTCCAAATGGATTCCTCCAGATCACCAATTCTACCAATCACTGTGGAGTCCTGTACGCATCCATCCTCACCCCCTTGTTCATCAATTTGTACATGGAACTGGCTGGAACCCTCCTGTTTTCTGTACAACATCCATTTCCATACAATACACAGATGGCACGCAGCTCTACCTTAAGATATCCTCCAATCAAGATTTCCACAAGCTCAAGGCCTGCATCACATTAATCCAATCCTGGACGTGTAGTGCTTACCTGAAGCTCACCCCCCCGCCCTTCCCCCACCCCCCAAGACCTCATTCATAATCCTGAACAACAACACTAAACACCCAGACATCCAGTCCTGGCTCACCACTATGAACCAGATGACCATATGCAGCAAGTCCTTTGGGTTCTACATCAATAGACACCTCTCCTTCAAGGAGCACAAAAGAAGACACAGACAGCTTGATACCAACTTTCCTTCCTGCAAAATTAAACTCTTCAACCCAGCAAACAACTTCAGAATCTTCTCTGAAAGCCTTGGCCCTCTCTCCAACCGGGTTAGTAGCAATGCCCTCCTGAAAGGCCTTCCAATGACAACCCTAGCACCCCTTAGATATGTCCTAAATGCTGCAGCAGGGCTCATCAAAGGATTCTGCAAATTCAAACACATCATTCGGCCCTCATTGAACTGCACTGTGTCACTCTGCACGCACATAACACCATCAAATCCTGCTGCATTCTTTACAAAGCCATGTTCCACAAGACGCCAAGCTACCTCGCCGAGAAGCTAAGCCTCTCTGGAGGCCTATGATCCAAGGACTTGTGAAGAATTTAACTCCTCAGGTGCAGGAAGGAAACAACCAGATTATAAGCCTTCTATGTTTATGCCGCCAGATTCTGGAACTTCCCCCTTTCAACACCAGGAAAGACACATCACATCTACATTTCAGTAAGGAGCTTCAGACCCTCCTCTTCAAGGAAAGGTTCATCCTCAACACCTAATTCCAGACATCCTCTACTCCCCAACTTCCCTGAAACTAGGTGATCTGCTCCCTAGTGCTCCTGATGCTGCCTTTAGATGATCCTTTACTGCCAGATTAACACCCTTCCAACGTTGTTAGCTCCTTGCTCCCTTGTATTTATACCTTGTGATCTGCTTCCCTCACTGTGCACTTCCTTCAACAACTTGTAAAGTGCTGCGTTGCTTCCTGAAGCTAGGTCTCCAGTCAATAAAAACCATTAAAAAAATAATCCAAATAATGATAACTATTCTTTTGATCCATAGATAATGATTTGCTGATTGCGTTTCTGGGTGCCTGAATCGGGAAGGGGAGGCCTGTCCTCCTCTCACCTAGCTGCCTACTTTTAACAGTACATTTATATCCACTTATATTTTGTAGATTGAAGCTTTACCATATTTCCCAATAATCTATTAAAGGGCTAGGATGCCAGTATCTGCTCCTATTAAATATAAGAAGATATTATCCATAAATAGGGATATCTTATTTTCCATTCCTAATGTGCTAATGTATATAACTGTATCCTCTGGTGAACAGCTGCTAAATCAGACTCAATGGCAATCGTCCCCAAACGAGGGGGCAGAGAAGAGCCCGGCCTGGTCCTTCCCTAAGTGCAAAGGTCCCAGAGTGCACTCCACTGACCACTATCAGAGAGAGGTGTTCCCCACACAATCCCTTAGTTCTCCTAATTAACGGGTGTGGGAAGCCTGTTTTGTCAAATGTGCTCCAAAAAACAGGCTAAACGTCTGTGTCAAAAGCCCTCTCCCTTTGAAGAACTAGGTCAAAGGCCTGCCCCAACGCAGAGTCAGCCATGGCATTATTTGAAGTCTTTGATGTTGTTGCATTCTACTCTCCCTCCCATGAAACTCAATTGGTCAAAGTAAATCATAGGGGTGATTTTATTGTTAAGTCAATTTGTGATCAGTTTAGTGCATGTCTTATATTCTGTAATGAGCATGTAGATGGGCTTATATGATGTGCATTAATCAGCACATTTTCCTGGCTTTGGGAAAAGAGTTATGGTTCTCCTTAGGCAGTTAGAACCCATATCTCATTGAGGCATCTCAATTACACAGAGGACAAGGTCAGTCAAAGTTTCCTATAGTATTCCCATGGGAATATGGCTGGGTCTGGGGCCTTCCCCAGTGTCAGGGCCTTACTGAAAATCTGGAGTTTTTCTTCCGAGAAGGGGGGCGATTAGCTCTTCCCCTCTTTTGGGGTTAAGAACTGGGTAGGCGATTCTGTCTGGGATGTCCTTTGTGTCTTTTACATTCATGGGCAGTTACCCACCATCATAGAGAAGTGAATAAAAGTTAGCAAAGAGTGCAAGGATTGCTTGTGGGACATGCCAAAGTCTGTATATTTTAGTTTTACCAACTTGGGGATTTTCCTCTTTTTTCCTAATTTGGCAGGCTAAAAATTAAGCATGGGTTGTATTATTTGCCTAAGAAAACAAAATCACCTGAATTTTCAACATGAATTCGGGATTCACTGAAATTCTGGCACTTTTCAGAGATTCAGGAAAATGAGTATGGGTTGGCAAATCAGCCTAGCTCAATGTAAGAGAAAGCTACTGGAGCTCTTCAGCATTCAATGGAAATCTTTCAGAGAGGGAGGATGGCACTGTGGACTGGTGTTTGTTGCTGTTTGAAAGCTGTTTGAAAGCTGCAGTACTTTATTTTATATCTGGATAAGGATGTTATCATTGCATGTTGTGCATATCATATATTTATTGGGAGAGAGAGAAAGGAACATTTTAAAGGAAAGAAAGCTCCAGGTGTCGGTCGATGTTTGAGAGCTGGACCATTTTACTTTCATTTTTCGGTGAAGCTTTTTGGACTTTGAAACAAATTACCATTGCATGTTGTGCTTTTAACACCATAGGAGAGAACTTGTGTATTACAAATTGGATATGTTATTGCTATAACAATTGGTCTGATTTAAAGCTTGGAGAAAAATTTGAAATCACAAGTACAGCAAAAGTAAAATATCATTGTTGGAGGTCAAATGTTGGGTGTCCAGCCAAAGGATCGAAAAAAAAGGATCGAATTCCCTTTTTTTCTAAACCAAAAGGACCGAAAAAAAGGGTAGAATGCCTTTTTATTTATTTATTTATTTATTTATTTTTAGTTTAGTGTACATAAAAAAAATGTTAAAAAGAAAACAGGGGATTCAGGGGGGACCCCCCATAAAAAACCCTTTTTTTCTGCTCCTTTTAGTGTCGAAAAAAAGGCATTCGATCTTTTTGTTTTAGATCCTTTCACCTATAACCCAAATGTTGGCATTCAAAATAAAAATAGTTTAATGAAGAATAACATTTAAAAAAAGAGATTCCAGTTTGGAAATTAACATTTGGTTCTCTGCGAACTCTTTATGGCCAGCAGCAGGTGTCCGTGTAGCCACTGATATCCTTAGTTGCCTCAGCTAGTGCACAGTTAAGAGTGTATTTTTACTGCTGCTAGTGCTATTGTCTATGCCCACAAGAGAAGCTTCTGTGAGTAATCCTGCAGTTATCACTAAACCCCAGCCTAAAGTCTCCTCACATATGGCCAGGGGAAGTCAGCCGCTGCCTGATCCTAACCCTGGGGGTGGTATCATGAGGGAGGATCACATGGGAGCAGATAGCTGTCAGAGGGAATTGGTGACTCCGCTAGGAGAGAAGCAGTTTTCATCTTCCTTTGAGGATGAAATGTCCCGAATGCCCAAATACCTAATGGCATGCTGTCAATGTACCAACCCTTCTCCTAGAAAGCACAAGCTATGAAAAATCTGCTAATCAACGTAAAGTTGGTACATTGGTGGTTCAGGAAGTAAACATCACAACCTGTAATTGTAATTATTCCGACTTATGTAACGGTTCCAAAACCAAGGGTAAACCACAAACTCCTTTTACAACCTCTCATAAAATTGGCAACTCCCAGTTCACAAATCAGTTAAAGTTAACTGAAGATAAAAAGACCAAAAACATTATGGACTTCAGAACCCATAATGCTTTTGGCACTGGGACGAGGAGGAGGAACTCAGAGTTGATGAAGATTAAAAGTTCTGTGAAACATAATGAGCGGTCTCGTTGTTGTAAGAAGAAGCACCTGAGCGGGAAATTTAAAAACAGGCCTGAGTTTCAGGTAGGTAGCAGAGACGATGATGCAGTAGTGGAAGCGGTAGCAGAACTAGATGCAGGAGAAGCAGAAGAAGCAGCAATTGAGGTCAACGTGAGAGAAGCATTGTGGCCATGCAGAGAAGACGCAGCAGGAAGCAGCACTGGGGAAAGCTGTGCCGTGTGGGAGAAGTGCTCCCAGCATGCTGTGAACTTCTCTGGGCGAGAAGCAGGACCGGAGACCTCACAGAGCTGCCAATGCTTTCCAGTTGGACTCAGCTTATTGCAGTAGTCACACTGGAACTAGCAGCAGTATTGGCAGACCCGATGCAAATCTCTGCAGTACCCGCGAGTGAATCAGAGACGCGAAGGAAGACCAGTGAGTTGTCCTTAACCAGCAGGAAACCCCAGGGCGCTCAGAGTTAGACCTTTAAATGGGACTAATGCTTTTGAATAGAAAACAACTGAAATAAGATGAAGGAAGCCAGGGCGCAATACTCCTGATAAGGGATACAGATTGGGGATATTTGTAACCCGCATTGCCAGAAGCAAAGAGGCAATAGAAGAGTGAGACACAGGCAGCCATGGTGTGATACTCCTGATAAGGGATACCAATTGGGGGGTATTTGTAACCGTCATTGCCATCAGCCAAGAGGCCGCACTGCAGTAATGCAAAGGCTGCAGGAACACAAATACCCTTATATGAGACCTCTAAGGGGAGAAACCTATAACTTGCATTGCCAACAGCCAAACTGCTATAGAAGAATAATCCAAAGACAACAAGGGTGCAACTTCCCTTTTATGGAATGTCAATTTGGGAAGATCTGTAACCTACTCAGTCAAGAGACTGTAAAGAGAAGCAGTTATTGTTCATGCCTCCCCACACAGGATGTTGCTGTGCAGAATTTTGGAACAAGCATTACCACTGAGCACAACAGTAGTAGTAGGAGTTTTTATCCTGGCAGGCGAGTAAACCGGGAAAGGGACTAAAAACTTGGTGGGTGATCTTGTCTGGGATGTCCTTTGTGTCTTGCACGTTCATGGGCAGTTACACACCACCAGTTAGTCCTGGCAGCAGAGTGTACCAGGAAAGAAGGAGATAATCTAAAGTTTGTGTTTGTGGTAAACAAGAAGTGTTGAAAAGAACTAGTGAATTTCAGTGCTACAGTGACAAAAGAACTGTGGAATTCCTATGCTATCCTGACAAAAGTGTTTCCTTTGAGGAAGAAGTATGATAGGCTAATGAGTACTTGGCCTTTTGAACAGAAGATGTAGCTTGATTTATGAAGTTGTTTTGCGAAGGAGAAACCTTTACTTTGACAAGAAGAAGGCTGTGGAAAATAACAGTTGTTTTGATTTACAATTAAGCATTTATGACAAAGACAATTTTCTTGCCAAGTGGAAGGATACAGTGAATGGAAAAGACTGTTTGTGTTATGTTGAACCGAACGTTGTTATTGCACAGAACTTTATTGACTCCAAACCTTACTCAAGGTATTCCTGAATTGATCCAGAGCAAGGGAGTTATTGATCCCACTCTGCTGCTCGAGAGGCTGGCTAAAATTGCTAATTGCTCACAATCCACATTACAATGGATGGCATCCTTTCTTGGTCAAAGGATGGCACGTGTGGCTGTTGAAGGATCTCAGTCACCCCAAGAACTGCTGACCTGTGGAGTTCCGCAGTGTGCCTGACTCTCTCCAACATTTTTTAATCTATATACCCGGCCGCTCTTTGACCTCCTGGATGCCGCGGGCGTTGTATATACCAACTATGCAGACGATACCCAGGTGGTCTTCGAGCTGTCATTGTCTATGAGAGGGATTCCCAGTTGATCAACCAGATATACAACATGATCCAGGAATGGATGGATGCTAACTCCTTGGCCCTAAACGACAGCAAGACTGAATTCTTGTTGGTGGGTTCAAGTCAACAGTTGAGTAAGCTGGAGACTACATACGGTCAATTCACAGTAGCGCATTGTATTATCCCTGTGAGCCCATGGGTGAAAACGCTTGGGGTATATCTGGTTTGCAACTTGAACATGAATAAACACGTAATACAGACTAAAGCCTCCTCCGCCTACATGACAAAGCTTATTAGATGGATTAAACCCGACTTGTCTCATAACAAAACGTTGCCATGTTGGCCACGGCCCTCATCAACTCAAGAATAGATTACTGTAACAGTCTGCTTGAACGAACCTCCAAAAACAACTTGAAAACCTTACAAGTGGCACAAAATGGTGCAGTGAGAGTGGTCTGTGGTTTGATAAGAACCGCTCATGTCACACAGGCCTGGAGGCCCCTCCATTGGTTACCAGTGCGGCACTGCATCAACTACAAAATCCTTACACTGACATAGACATTTTTGGCAGGAAAAGCCCCATCTTACCTAGCAATGAGGCTGAAGAAGGCCACTTCCACAGCTCCTTACGCTCTCGCGATCTTGACCTGCTACATATTCCCAGACACAAACTTAAGCACTTTGGTGGCACAAGTTTTGACGTCCGCGCCCCTGGTCCTTGGAATTCTGTCCCACTAGAATTTAAAAATAATCCCTCTCTCCTTGGCTTTAAAAAATCCATTAAGACCTTTCTCTTTAATTCTGAGGACTAGATATTCCTTATTCTCCGTATCTTAATCGTTATTTCTGTTTTTGATCCTACTGCTCGTCCCCTACTTTGTCTCCCCGTTTCCTTTTGGTCTTCCCTCTTACTCATACGCACTAAGGCCTCTGGGCGAGTTGCGCTTTGCAAGAATTACTTGATAATAATAATAATAATAATAATAATAATAATCATGGTTGCAAGGAGTACTTGCTAAAACATTTGGGTTTGAATTGTTGTCATTTTGTGGACTTGACAATTGCCAAACATACTGTGTATAATTGTGTTGTGTGTATAAGTGTGAGGGTCAGATACCTTTTGGACACTAGGTCATTTTTTTTTGTTTAAGTTTGCCAGGCAGGGGCATCCTTGGTTAGGTTAGGAAAAGATAGGTGTTTATCTCAACCCTTTTTATTTAATAAAAATGGCAACATTTGAGAAAACTATACCTCTGTGTCTGTCTCACTTTTTTGACCACTCAGAGTTCTCTGTAGCTCCTGTAGCACAACTGATATCAATTAAAATGAATGAGCATCTCATACCTCTGCTGAGTATGGCAGGATATCACTGCAGGATCCTTTATTTCAACAGAAGATCATAGTTGAGTCATTGGACGACCTGTGCCCCAGCAGACAGGCAGCCTGGGCAGTCGAGGGGGATGTTAGCTACTGTGGTTCCACTGATATGCCTAGATCAGGCTCTGGAGAATACATTGTATTATGGTGGTGATGGATGGTGATGGATGATGGTGCAGGAGTGAGGACACAGATTGCATTTATTGCAAAATAATTTTTATTTTCTCCCATCTTGCAGTGTACGCAGAGCCTGAATTCTTATGGGATCCTGCCACTGTGCTATGTGAGGGCACACACTCAGTTTTGGTTTTCTCCTGTCTCGCAGGGGTGAGGGCACAGACTCAATGTTTTCACCACATCTGTCTACCAAGGCTGAGGGCATATATTCAATTTGTATGATTCTTCCCTCACACAGGAGTGTGGACAGAGCCTGAATATGTAGGTCTCTCTAGTCTTTCTGGAGTTAAGGGGTGGGCACACTATAATTTCTTTCATCTCTCTGATATTTCTGAGTTGATGGCACACACTGAATATTTACAACTCCCCACTCTCACTGTAGTGGGGTTAGAGCATGAATTCTGTTCATTTCCCCTGCTTTTCTATGTATCTCCTCTCTTGCAAAAGTGAGAGCACAGTGCTCTACCTTTAAGAGGTGAGGGCTCAGACTAAATGTGTACTTCTCTCCTGTCTGCAAGGTGTCAGGGCACACAGTGAATGTCTTCTTCTCTTATCTTGCAGTGGCACACAGCCACTTATTACATCTCTCCTTGATAAACCACTCTCAAATCTAATCTGAGCACCCAAATCTCAGCAAGGCATATTTATTTATGTATGTATTGTGCATTTGTTAAGCGCTTATATAACAAGTAAATTGTGTTTCAAAGCGCCCACAGGGCAACAGGGTGGGAACATGGGATAGAAAACAATTAATACACTGGCGGATAAAGATGAACCTGCTAGGCCTTGTGAGCATTCAGAGCGTATAAGTGAAGGAGGGGGAGGGGAAGTGGGGTAAGTGCTAGAGTGCCCATGCTTGTGAGTGAGCAGCAGGTGTAAGTGCCCAATGTAGGAAGTGCTAGGGAACTTTCATCTGTAAAAATAAATGTGAAAGTGCAGGCCTACAGTGGCGATTGCCAGTAAGTGCCTAGGCAAGTGCTATGTGTAGGTAAAGGTTGAGGTGATTGGGTGTGGCAGGCCAGGGCCCCGAGGGACACATAAGGGCACTGGTCACCAATCACAGCTACTATGAGATTAGCAGAGGAGGGAAGAAGGAGGAGGTGAAAAGGAGGGGCTATTTCATAAGAGGGAGCCAGCTGAAGAAAGAGATCGACCTACGGCCCTCTGTTTAGCAAAACGCTTGACACACAGAGAGTTGGCACTAGAGGAACATAGCGGTCTAGAGGGATGGTATTTAGTAAGAGCAAGTTGTAGATAGAGTGGACCCTGGCCCCAGACAGCCTTATGGATGATGCATATGGATTTCAACTTGATCCTTGCAACAACTGGGAACCAGTGAAGCTATTTTAGGGCAGGAGAGATGCAGTCCCTGGGCTTCATGCCAAGGATAAGTCTTGCAGCTCTATTCTGGATTAGCTGCAGGAGTCATAGAGAGGAAGAGGGTAGATTCAAGAAAAGGCTATTGCACTAGTCTAGCCTAGAGAGAACCAGAGCCCTAGTAACATTGACCTTCTGGGGGGAAGTGAGAAAAGGGAGAATTCCTTTGAGAAGGAAAAGTTGGAAGTTGGACTTCTTGGCAATGTCCTGAATGTGAGGGAGGAAGGATAGAGAGGAGTCAAAGATGACTCAGAGGTTTCTGGCTTCAGATGTAGGAGAAGGGGATGGCCAGAGTGAGGGGAAGAAAGAGGGAGCAGGGGTACCTATAGGAATGATCTCAGTCTTTCTGGCATTGAGGCAGAGATTTTTGGAAGTGCACCAGGACTGGATGGCAGATAGGCAGTCGGGATGATGGAAGATGCAAGAGGGTCAGCAGGAAGTTTGAAAAAGAGTTTTTTTTACATCTGCGTAACGCTGGAAGTTGGGGGAGAAGGAGGAAATGAGGAGTGCCATCTGAACAAGGTAAGTGTTAAAGAGCAAGGGGGAGAGGTTGGAGCCCTGGGGTCCCCACAGGTAGAGAAAGAGGTAGGTGAGAAGGTGCCCAGAATAGCCTGGGATGAGTGGTCGGTTTGGAAGGAGGTCAGCCAGTCCAGTGCCGGCTTCAATATACCCAGTGTATCATGGAGCCTTTTTATGAGAATGGAGTGGTTGCCCGTGTCAAAGGTAGAGGAGAGATAGAGTAGAATGAGGACAGCTGGAGAGTTAGAGTCCAGAGATGGAAGCAGCTCTTCACAGGTGTTCAGAAGAGCAGTTTCTGTGCCTCTGGGAGCTCAAAATCCAGATTGATGGTCGTGGAGACAGCCAACAAGTTCAGTTTGTGAGGCAAGTTGGGGGAAGGCCAGCTTCTACAGGAGTTTCCCAAGGAAGGGGGTGATAGAAATAGGGTGGAAGTTGGCTGGACAGGTAGGGTCTGCTGAAGGTGTTTTCAGGAGGGGCCACACAAGGGTCTGCTTGAGGGAGGAGGGGAAAGAACCAGTAGCAAAAGAGTGGTTGCAGAAGTCAGTGAGTGCAGGAGCAAGATAGCCAATGTTGTCCTTGATGGTTCTGGAAGAGCAAGGGAAAACCTGTTTGGATGAGACCTTCATAGAACAGACAACTCTGGTGACACCATCGGTTGTGACAGGGGAGAAGGAGGAGAGAGTGGAAGAAGGAGAGTGGGAGGCCATAGGAGGCAAGGGAGTGTGTGAGGAGTTGGGGGAGAGGGTAGCAAGGCTGCTCAGGATGTCCAAAGTTTTAGTGGTGAAGTGTCTGGCCAGTGCGTTGCAGAGGACCTGGGACAGAAGAGGGGAGGAGGAGACTGCGGAAGGGTTGGCTAGTTCTATGCAGATTTTAAAGAGTTCAGTCGTGTTGTTGGATGCACCAGATACCTGTGCCTGAATGTGAGCCGTTTTCTTGTCACGGATGGAGACTCTATATTGCCTTTGGAGCAGGCGGCAGGCCAGTTTGTCAGAGGGTGAGCCTGAGGTTTGCCACTTCCGTTCCGCCATTCTGCGCTTGCATTTCAGGGCTGCAAGTTCAGAGTCGTACCAGGTGTTACGCTTGGAGGCAGGTTTCAGGCGGATCCTCATGACTGAGGCAAGAATGTCCAGAGTGTTAGTAATGGCCAGATAGAGGTTGCTGAGAACAGAGTCAGAGGTAGAGTCTGGGGTGGAGAAGAGGGGAGGATGAAGGTGGATGTGAAGGCAGCAGCTGACACTCGTTTCATTGGATGGATGTTCATGAACGAGGTTGACAGGGCTGGATGAGGTGCGGTCAGTGGGCCGAGAGGACCCAGTAAGGAGGAAAGGAGAGAGTGGTCTGACCAGGAGAGAGGTGTAATCAGTGGGGGGAGAGGGACATACTACACTATTGCCACAGGGTAGCCTCTCAAGCATCCTTATTCTTTAGTATTTGTTGTGTTAGGAAAAATGACTGCCTTTCTTTATAGGCTCTTTCCCTAAACAATCGAATGGTGCACTGCCCATCTAACTGAGGATATGTTAGTAAAGACTTTCTTTTTGCAGAGCCCAATATTGTTTTTTGTTTTGAACTGTGCCATTTACTTCCTTGTATGCTTTGCTCAATCTTGTGGGGAAACTGACTTGTCCCAAACACTGTAGTTACTGAGAGATTATGGGAATCATTCTGAGTTTGGCAGTGCTGGAAAAAATTGGCAGTAACTCTGTTACTGCCACTTTTCCTGCACCGCCAATTTACAAATTTGTCGGAATTAACACTGAATTGCTGATTGGTAATTCCGTCGATTTTCGGGGGAAAAGTTGAGAATTTACCTCCAGCATGGTAGTTCTGCCAAAATCCCCAGCACCCTACCACCACATGTAATCCAGTGGTAAATGCACGGGATCAAGTTGCGGTAACAGTAATCAATGTTGCCAGTATTTCGGCAGGTTTGCAACCAAAATACCACCAAATTCGGAATGAGGCCCTCTGTCTCTCCTTATGAATTCTTGTATTTTTACAATTGCACACATCCCCTTCCAGTGAAGTGCAATTAGGATACCTTGTATCCTAAGTTTTTATATAATGACTTTTTAGTTACTTTGACAAGTAATCCCTTACCGCCCTACTACGAGTTCCCTTTGCGGGTCCTCCCTTAACACCTGGTTTTTCCACACGTTAAGGACGGGACCCGCAAAGGGACTCTGGAGCTAATTTGCGGTACCGTTATTAGCGCATTCCCCATTCCCATTGTGCCCTATGGGGGCTCAAATGGGAATGGGCACGGGCCCTGGTGAATGGGGAATTACCAGGGAATTACCGGTCCCGCCAACCTTGGAATGGACCTGTAATTGCTCCATTCACCAGGGCGGAGTCGGAAGGGTTTTGGGCCATGGCTACATCTAACCTCGTAATGAGGCCCAATGTATCTAAAACAAGCTGGTGGCAGCTGTGATTTTTACTATTTTTGTGATACTTTACTTGTGCACTTTTGCATTTTCCATAAATGGTACTGAAGGTGTCTACCACCATAAATTATCTGTGCCTTTTGTTCTTTGACCTTCTTCTTGCATTCTCAGATCAGGATATGCTTTTCTATGGAAATCCCTTTCCCAGTGAAAGCTGTGGCTTTAGAGGGCAAATGGGCTTTGTGTGTGTGAGCCAGAGGAGGGAGCTAGGACTGTCTAGTCTTAATCCACAAACTCCGGTTCCTGAATGTCTGTTCCTGTGCAGATGTGGCGACCAGTGGT